>NC_090209.1:1234285-1542857 GCF_033026475.1 Channa argus
ATTTGTGTGAATTTTAGTATCAGATCAGAGAGGTTATAAGCTTTTGTTTATTAAAATGTGTGTGTTTCTCTTGCATGTAGATGTGACAGTGTGTGATGTTGGACTAAAATATTTTACACATCAGTAACATAGGCCTATATCTGTTTCAGTCCATATGGCTGCCACCCCCTCCCCATGTGTTTTTCTTCATGCTTACATATACAGTACATACTGTAGGTTTGTACTTGATACTTTTATGATACTTGATGCTTTTATCCAATAACCAGATAGCTGTTCATCATTCAAGTGTTTCATCTGAGTCCAAAACTTGTTGGTCATCACATTCAGTAATGTAAAGGTCTATTCATTTTCTGCATAAACTGAGTATTTGATAGCAGGATTCTCCTTTGAGATGGGGGATTCTCCTAACACCTCCTATGTATTGCCAGGTTCAGTCCTATTACAACTCAGATTTTAACTTTTCCCCCATTTGCCTGATGTGTTTTGCTCTACAATTCCATTTTGATGTCTCAGAACTGATGCTAAGGGCGGACAATGTCCTAAAATGTACAACATGGATCAGTCGGTTGTTATGGAAACACAAAAATCCCTCCCAGCAGCACTTTTTCAAGCTTCACACAGCTTGAATCTGCCATCTTCTCTGCTTTGTGCTGATTTCACCATGATGTTTCTCTCTCCCCCTGTGGTCCACCTTCTTTATTGTTTTGGGCCTGCAGCACTAAACAGATGCTCGTAGGAATCCCTGCTCGTGGCTCTTGTTGATGCTATGGGCTTTCAAACATGCCTGCATTGTGCTGCTCTGCTGCCGAAAGTTAAAACTCTTTTTTCTCTGCTGTTTTCTGACAGCACTGACAGCTGGAAACACACTAACCTTACAGCAATGTAAGGGAAAGTGCTAAAGCAAGTGTGGTAAACCAGAAAAAGAGTTTCCTGACAGACACGCAACTTCAGTTGATGCCTCTGGACACCATTCTCCCCTGCCCCTCTTATCATCGATGTTTTTAGTTTTATTTTAATTTCCATCTGTCATTAGTTCTGGTATTTAAATGATTAAGTCAGAATAAACCTAAACTTAGAGTTAGAGAAATTTAACTCTACCGTGTGTGACAATGATGCAGTGTTTGTATACCTGCTGCATCTAAGTCCATTTATTTATGGATATTGCTTTCCCATTAGTCTAGAAACAAATCTATCTGTATGAGTAGGCCCTGGAATAGATTGATTGGTCTGAATGATAATAGTATGTAGGAAAATTCTTATGTGGGATACACAGACAGAAATGGGAAGAATATATGCACTTACTTCAAAAAGCAGGAGTGAGGAAGCATATGTTCAAAAAGAAAGAATTATTATTAGTTTGAGTAGAGAAAGTGTTTACAAAGAGAGGTGGATGAAATTTGGAATAAGCTAAAACTTAGAACAAATGGCTTAAGTAAGACTGATTTGTTATGGAAATATTTGCCCAAAAGTAAAAGATTTCTGTGTGCCCACCTAAGATTATACTATAGATTTATATCTTTATATTTGGAAACCCGTTAAAAGAAAAATTTAATTAAATGCATTTTGTTTACTATTACCCTATTCTATTATAGTGTTTGGAAAAACTTTAGTGTGGAAGATGCACATATTTTGAAAATCAAAACAATGCTTTCGTATTTTGATAATGTTTGGACTTTATGGAAAAAGTGTCTTATATCGATCAATAATTTGATTATTATGTATCTATTATCTGCTCTGTATATTTATATAACTTAATAAATAATAATCATAAAAAACTTTTTACATAATATTTTTATTATGATTGGTTAATCCGCTGGAAGCTGTTTGAGTTTTGTGGTCGGTAATCTCCAATGGGATGGACCATTCTAATGGTATGACACAAAAAAAGCAAATAATTTATAAAATCATACAGATCATTTGGCCACCGTGCAGAAAAGAAATTAGTGAAATGTTATTTGTTAAGTATATTCCAAAGATGTATTTGTTTTGGGAAACAGATTATATAAAGTAGCAGCAGAATTCTTCTCCTAAGAAAAAAAAGTATCTGATTCACTGGCTCTCCAAATGGCTAAAATGACAGGCTGCGTAGTAATATTATGAGTAAAATGGTTTTATTACTGATGTACTTCATTTTTATTAAATCAAATTTGATAATTTTTTAGAACATGTTCAATATCATCTTTGTCCACTGACTCCCTATTATATGGGTGTTAGTCATGGTCCAATTTAGAATATTCATTAGGCAAAAAAAAGGGAAAAAAACACCTTCTTGGCCTTGTGATACGGTCACGCTACCTTCATTTATTTCATAATTACCCTTTATTTTCTCAATTCATAGAGCCCATGGTTACTTAAAGCTATTACTGATTTGATTATTTTATAGTCAATGATTTGATTATATTATATTACTGATTTGATTATATATCAAATCAGTAATAGATTTGATATATAATCAAATGTGTCAGTTATAGAAAATCTGTTAGCAGATACAAAACAATAATGTGCCCACATACACATGACTTACCTTCCCAAGCACACAGATATACTTAGTTTTAACAAAATATTTTGGTTTATTGTACATACAAACCATTTAAATTATTAATGAAGATGATTTGCACACCCTCCTCTTATGCACATTGGAGACTGCCATCACCTGTTGATCCTGCTACAGATAAAAGTTTTAAAAAAAAGAGCTTCTGCCCTGGTTTGGGAGAGTAAGGCAGTGGTGGAAGCTGTGATATTCCATGACACATGTTAAATTTTGATGGCACCAGTGGAGCGATGCTTAAACAGACAATGCTTAGCTCAGACATTGTCTACAGCCTATGTTGTCTATAGCACAGGGTGGCCCTGCTGGGCTTCCCCCATTCTGTTAGTGCTCCCTTCGTTGGGAGGAAATCTTGATACAGGTGTTTTTCTACACCAGTGGTGCAGTTGTAGCCCTCTGAGAACCATAATCACAGGCAGGCTCCACGCCCTTCAATCTGTTGCAATTCAACATGTTGTCAGTAGCTAGTTAGCAGGATACATTGACTCCCATGTCAGTGATGATGCTTATATGCACTGAAGGGAAATGGTCTGCACTCATACAATATTGTTCAAAATAATAGCAGTACAATGTGACTAACCAGAATAATCCAGGTTTTTAATATATTTTTTATTGCCACGTGGCAAACAAGTTACCAGTAGGTGCAGTAGATTCTCAGGAAACAAACAAGACCCAGCATTCATGATATGCAGCTCTTAAAGGCTGTGCAATTGGGCAATTATTTGAAAGGGGTGTGTTCAAAAAAATAGCAGTGTCTGCCATTGACTGTACAAACTCAAAACTATTTTGTACAAACATGTTTGTTTCTAGGATTTAGCATCATGTGATTCACTAAACTAATATTTAGTTGTATGACCACAGTTTTTTAAAACTGCTTCACATCTGTGTGGCATAGAGTCAACCAACTTGTGGCACCTCTCAACTGTTATTCCACTCCATGATTCTTCAACATTCCACAATTCATGTACATTTCTTGGTTTTCATTTTTGATATCACCCCACAAGTTCTTGATTGGATTAACGGGGATTGGGCTGATCACTCCATAACATTCATTTTGTTGGTTTGGAACCAAGACTTTGCTCGTTTACCAGTGTGTTTGGGGTCATTGTCTTGTTGAATCACCTTTTTCAAGGGCATGTCCTCTTCAGCATAAGGCAACATGACCTCCAACACCATAGTAGGAGAAACATGCCCATATCATGATGCTTGCACCACCATGCCTCACTGTCTTCACTGTGTACTGTGGCTTGAATTCAAAGTTTGGGGGTTGTCTCACAAACTGTCTGTGGCCCTTGGACCCAAAAAGAACAATTATAATACAGCCTATACTTTTTTGCACCTCTTTATAGGTTTTCCCCTCTCCAATCAACTTTTTAATCAAAGTACGATGTTCTTCTGAACAATGTCTTGAACGACCCATTTTCCTCAGGCTTTCAAATGCATGTTCAACAAGTGCTGGCTTCATCCTTAATTAGGGGCCCCCTGATTCACACGTTTTTTTTTCACAAAATTGATGACCTCAGTGATTGAATGCCACATTGCTATTTTTTTTAACACACCCCTTTTCAACTAATTGCCCAATTGCACAGCCTTAAGAGTGTGCATATCATGAATGCTGGGTCTTGTTTGTTTTCTGAGAATCTACTGCACCTACTGGTAACTTGTTTTCCACATAGCAATAAAAAATATACTAAAAACCTGGATTATTCTGGTTAGTCACATTGTACTGCTATTATTTGGAACAATACTGTATATAGCCAGGAGCCAGGAATCGAACCAACAACTGCAGGATTGGTGGATAACCACTTTACCTTCCTGCACCACAGTCAGAAGCTTCTTTCCCTTCCCACTTTAGTTCTCCTTTAGTTGTGTTTTCGTGTCATTTCTTCGTTCAGCTCATGTTTTGGAATTTTGGCACTGTGAACTATGATTTCACTGCCTTCATTTGTTCTGTACCTGTTGTATGCTGCAACTAAGCTTTTGAGTGTTGTGTTAATACATCTCCCACCTCGCTGTTTTTTGGATTTCAGTTTTTCAATTTAGGATTTCCTTCGTCTTTGACATGTCCAGTTGACTTAATCCTTGGAGTCATTTCAGTCTCTCTCTCTGCTTGCAGTTTAATAAACATGCTAAGCAGCAACTGGATAAATCCAGTCTTCCTTTGTGCCTCTCTCTCACTACGGTGGCTTCTCACTGTCCCCGCCTACTGCCTACCTGCATCTCTAACAAACATACAGACACACACATCTATGCTTGCCTTTTGTTCTGTCTCTCATCCATCTGATGTAACTACACCACCAGGGAGACATTTTACAGTATTTAATAATGGCAGTCTGTCTTTGCTTGTGTGTTGGCTGAATTTCACATCTCTCCATCTGGTATAAAAAGTGACTCAACTGTCTTAGCAATGTGTAACAAAGAAAGAAAAGCTTTTGTGCAGTGTTGGGGTCCTAACTCAAAAATTGTAATATATTACTCATCTCTTGTTACTCTTTCCAACATTTAATCGATAAGGAAACTAACGTAGATTCTGAAAGATGGAGAGTCAATACTGGAAATGGGCAACATTAAATCCATCACATATAGAATCTTTACTGGTCATCAAGTTAACATACATGTTGCAATAGAATTTGTCCCTCTGCATTCAACTCATCCTCTTGGGGGGGCACAGTGGGCAGCCCTGAGGAGCCAATGCTGAGTATCTCAAGGACACAACTGGCAAATGGGCCTGGATTTGAAAATGGTAAATGTTCTGCACTTATATAGCGCTTTTCTACCTATTGGCACTCAAAGCACTTTACACTGCTTCTTATTTACCCATTCACACACACACACTCATACACCGATGGGGGAGCTGCTATACAGCTCGCCAACACTCTACAGGAGCAACTAAGTTGGGGTTCAGTGTCTTGCTCAAGGACACTTCAACACATGACCGGAGGAGCCAGGGATTGAACCAACAATTGTGAGATTGGTAGACAACCGCTCTACCTTCCTGCGCCACAGTCGCCCTTTGAACCAGTAGCCTTCTTGGTCTAACCCTGATGCTTCACCTATTGAACCAAATATGCAGCAACAAGCATCTTTATTTCTTTGTTGCTTGTAGTAGCAGTTGTCAACAAGTAGTAGTTTAATGAAGGGCTACAGCCATCCTCCCTGGCTGCAGAGGGCTCATCTTTGTTGGAGTGTATCTCCATAAGCTTTACATTGTTGTGCTTTCTTAAGAAGTGTTTCAAGAGGTTTGAGGTCACATTTTTGGCAGTGTAAAGAATCTTAATAACATAATTTACATGTTAGAATAATGTTCCTTATACAATACAATAAAAATTTTCTAACAACGTGCACTTCCATCTTAAGACCCACACCAGTTTACTGCATATAGTGCTGCTAAAGTGATGGGTGCAACTACAAATATGTCATTATTCTGATCAGTTGTACACATTTTTGGAGGGAGTAATATTACAGAATTTTACTACGTGTTACTGCTTGTTATGTCAAAAGGTGTTGCTCATCTCAAAGGCTTCTTAAGTCTGGACTGTCTGGGAGTCTGAGGTATTTTATCCCTGAATAGTCTTTGTGGGTCAGTGAGTTCAGATTTGGATTGTTGCCCACAGTTTGGCAAAACACAACGTGAGACCATCTTTTTTTTTTTTATTTCACATGAACTCCAAATTGGGCACCTACACTGACAACAATGCAAACCAACAAACAAACAGTTGTGTCAGCAATTTACCTAAGTTATGCCAGTATGTTCTCATTCCAGAGGCATAAAAAAGCGTTGCTTTGTACAGTCCCTTCTGCGTTACATGCTGATGCTTTGGGTACCCATTTGCATTGGTGACTGACGCTCGGTGCTTTAAGTGTATTTAATTGGAATCCCGGCGCTTCGATATTTGACAATTAAATCAATGATGTAAAATATGAAGAGAAAAAAATCTCATCAGGATGTAGACAGGGTGGTGGATGGTACAACAAGACAGAGGACTTTTCCAATAAAGGCAGGGGTTTGACTGCAGTGTGAGACATTGTGACACAACATAGCACACATGGTTACTATATTAAGGAAACACGTGTGCTGTTACCACTGTTGGTAGCACTTCTTTTTTATGTAATTTAACTTGTAACTTAACCTTCCCCTAGCCAAATAGTTACGCTCCAATAGTAATGTCAAAAGGTACACATGGTGTCAATATGCCAAAGGAAATACAAAGCAGCACAATTTGATGTCTTAGGACTGTGGGATGAGAATGTGTTTGTAATGCGAGTCTCAAGCCAAGCTGAGATTGGAAGCAGCTCCAGATTTCTTGTAAGTTCACTTCTTATCTAATGCTTTGCACCGAGATTTATTAAATTTTTACCTAAGAACTCAAGCTCTGTTCATGGACTATGGGCACATTTGTTTGATGGATTTCCTAGCTTTGTTAGATCTCCCTTATTTGAGGCTCATCACCTTCACCCTACAAGCCAAATTCTGATTTTATAGCTTAACTAACTAGCAAAGACTGTAGCAGTTAACTGCATTGAACCTAAACTACTAATTTCATAATGTCACTTCAGAGGTCTTTAAATGATGTCACAGATGCTATACTGTCTCTGGGCAGAAAATAGTACCTCTTGAAGTTTTACAGCCTGTTATGTTCATGCAAAGCAATAAAATGTGCATGTTTTCATGTGTGGGCATGTGTTTGTGTAGCTTAAATGTCACTACTTCCCATCTGCTCCAAAAGAATGACTCAGACATTTTTTAACTGAGTATTTCTTAAAAACTACACACAAAATGTCACATCTGGAGCACAGTAAACCAATTTTAGTTTTTTCTTATTTCCCTTCTCTCTCTGCAGCCTTTCTACATGAGTAAGTAGGTTGGTCAGACACCCCATTGTTGTGGGACTACATGAGCTCATGATCCTGCTACTTTCCATCTGGATAAGATACAAGTCTCTGGTAGGTAATTAGCCACAATTCATCTTTTTAATACTGAGTACCAATGTTTTATTATTTGTGATAATTTGACATCCTTAAATTCAATGCACTCAGTTCATGAACTGCACTTAGCCTAAGAATATCCCTTAAAGCTCTCAAGCTATTCAAGTTGACTCAGACAGCCAGTGTAATTTACTTGCAACATCATGCATACAAGAAAATTCCCTACAATATGTATTTATACTAGGCAGTGTACACTAAACTGAGTTAAGGAATAAATTCTTCTGGGTGCAGTTGAATGACATATGACACAAAATAAAAGTCACATTTAAACCTTTGGAAAATAAATAAATAAATAAATAGATTACCTTAAGTCACTTTATATTTACATTGTTAAAAATGTTTGGACTGGTTTTCTTCAACTACAGTGTGTAAAGTGAGAACAAAAAGAAACAACTTGCTCCAAAGTCCTAACTAACTAAACGATAAGATATGATATGATATGAATTAACCTTTATCCAGGAGATACTGGAATTTATGTGAGAACATTCAGCACCATTTTGTATCCTGCACTGAGCTTCACAAACGAGAATACATACCCAAGCAACCTGTCAAAATCATGCACTCATTTCATTATTATTATGTTTTCCTGAACATTATCACTATAAAACCAACAAGGGACAAACAGTCAAAATACAAACATTATATCTACATTAAACAAATATTCAGAGTTGTGATCAATAAACTTCTTAAAATATGACTTAAAATATAATAATAATATGAAAATTAGATAGGACAACCCATTCAACAATGGGGTTGAATGTTCCATTTGTTCCATTTGGCATTCAACTGAAAATCTTTTGCAGCCTTACTCAGTCAGGTGAGCAACAGCTCTTCTAACAGTCATCACAAATTTTTATTCAAGCTGTTGCTCATGTCTACAAGCCTGTGTTTTCAATATCAGAGTTTTATGGTAAATAAACCCAGAATTCTCTTCTTTAAACAAAGCAGGGCCTCACAGATTCACACATGATTGATCCCAGTCACTGAAAATCCTGAATCTAATTTCCTCTTCAGCATCATAGTGGTAGAGAGGTTAGCTCTTCTGCCTCACAGCTAAAAAGTCCTTGGTAACTGTTTCCTTCTACAGTTGTGGTTGGCTCCACTTATGGTGGGACTTAGCAATGCTAGTTTGTAGATGACTGGCCTGTCACTGAACACAGGAACAGTGTTTTAACTCACTTTTCTTGTGCCTTCTTGCACCTTGTGCTTCCAAGCTGCCCCTGATGTGCTACTTTCAGCCGACTTTACAGCCAACTTTCCCCACCACTACAACATACCAGTGGATAAAGCCAGGACTCTGGGCTCTACATGGATTACCCTCCCCTTAAAGAATAGGCAAAGGCGGCACAGAGACAGAATGCAGAAGCGGGGCCAGCGTGCTGGTAAGGCTGCATAAGAATCCAAATAAACCACCACTTCCCTGTACTGAGGCTACAGGTGGAAACAAAAAGACTCTTTAAGAACTGTTGTGTACTGATGATTGCATCTGGTGTTGATGACTGAAGCCAGCTCTCAACAGCTATCGAGTTAGTAGGCTACGTTTATACAGCTACACTGTCGACAAAAGTAAGTACCCTGAGAGGTGACCAGACAGGTACGGTGCCTGTTGCAGGAGGGATACATTGCATTCAAGTCTGGTGATGGGGCACTATATAGTGCTGCCAGAGCCAACCTTACGTTGGCCTACAAAAGGAAGATGGAGGAACACATCAGTAGTAACAACATGAAGCAGGTGTGGAGGAGGACCCGGCACATCACAAATGCACGCCCTGCCAGCAGGGACCCTTCACTAGCAGAGGAACTCATCCACTTCTTTGCCTGAATTGAGGTGGAGTCACCAGAGGCAGCTGATCTTGCTTAAGCTCATTTACTGTGGCTCATTTACTGGACGACTCTGGCACAGGAGGTAGAGTAGTTGGCCACCAATTTCCCAGTTGTCTGTTAAATCCCTGACTCCTCTGCTCACATGTTGAAATGTCCTCGAGCAAGACACTGAACCCCAACTTAGTTAGTTACTCCCATGGATTGTTGGCCAGCTGCATAGCAGCTCTACTGTCAGTGTGTGTGATTGTGAGTGCAAATGGGTAAATGAAAAGCAGTGTAAAGTGCTTTAGATAAAAATTATTAGAAAGGCACTATACAAGTGCAGACCATTTACTATTTATTTAGTTGTATTCTATATATACATTTTACAGGTTTAACAAACTGAAGTGCTACTGTGAAATGTCCTTGGGTATAAAAATACATTTACAGGATGCACACCTCACTCTAATGCCTACTTGATGCATTTCCTTTTTATCTGGCAGCATTCAGTATTTCAGATCTTTCTTTTTAGATTATTAACCTTCTGATGTCTGCATCTTGCAGTTGCTCATAGGTTAAGAAAACGATCGTCTCCAACAGTAACATTTCATTTTGTTTTTTGCATCCTCTGTTCTTGACATAAAACTTACTGTTCACCTCAATAAAGCTGGAGCTGTGTATGTAAAAGTATCCAATGCAATCACAGAATTCACTGCTGGACCTTGGCTGGGGCTAATTAAGCCAGAGACCTGTCATCTGTCAAGTCATGGGGTGTGATCAGCCATCTTGTACAACCAGCCCTTTCATCTAACCTGACATAGTTAACTGATGAAGGCTACAGCCCTCTAATGTCATTGAGGACAACTTGTTAGTGAAGACCATCTTTACCAAAAGCAACAGCTGAAAGTGTAGAAACCACCAATTTAATGATGTCAGGAAGTCGCTGGCTTTAAGTAGCCTTTGCAAAAAAGCGATCTGCAACCA
Source organism: Channa argus (assembly GCF_033026475.1). Lineage (NCBI taxonomy): Eukaryota > Metazoa > Chordata > Actinopteri > Anabantiformes > Channidae > Channa > Channa argus. Next base: position 1,244,607 of record NC_090209.1, read on the forward strand.
AACATAATTTTATTAACCTTGCTTTTATTCTATGTCCTTTAAAATATGTGTAAATACTGTATCTTAATAAACTTACAAGATTTGAGATCTCACGTTCTCAGGAACACATTACATGTACAACATCGCAAACTGTGCAGAAATCTGTAGAAAAACCTTAGATAAAAAGAAAACAGAGCAAGGGGTTCATACGATGTCTGCTTTGAGCCAGAACTACTGAGCCTTATACAGTGCATCCGTTTTACAAAGTTTCTTGACAACAAAGTCACATACTCAGTGTCCTAGTTCATCATGATATACATGAGTAGACTGCAGCTGCCCACCCGGCCAACAATTACAGCACACATACGACACCCATGTATCCACCTATTTTTAGCGGGAGAGCTGTAACACAGCTATTATTATTTCGACATTTTTCACACACACACACAAACACACACAAACCCACAAACCCTATATAGGACCAGACAGTTGTCTGGCAAGCTTTCCAAAAGCTGTGTACACAATTGGGCAAGTGTATCAAATGTAGAAACATTTAGTCAATTGGCAAATGTTTTTATTCAAAGCAATAAAAGGGAAATTCTATACATACACACCCTGAGATTCTAGGGGTTCAGTGTCTTGCCCAAGGACACTTCCACGTGTAAACTGAAGGATATAGATTGCAAACCATGGACCCTGTTATAGGCGCCTGTAGCTCAGTTAGTAAAGTAGTCATCAACAAACCATAGGGTTACCTGTTTGAGTCCTGGCTACATGCCCGGGTGTTCATCGGCCAATTTGATCTAGGTAGGTCAGCTAAGCACATTGTTGCCATTTGCCATAACTGGTGTATGTGTAAATGGGTGAACATTAACAAACATTGCAAAGCACTTTGGATAAGACAATTTACCATGACTACTTGCTCTATTCTGCACATATCATGCACTATGATGCTATTTTACACGTGCTGAAGGTACATTAACTCATGTCCTTTAAATCACCATCAGTGGTTAATGTTGTCAAAATATATCTCAAAGAGCCCAGTTCCCCCCAGGCTTCAACTACTGATGAGTAAGGCATAGGGCTGGGCAATAAATCACATTCATTTGATTCAGTTTACATTTTTTGTTTTTATACAATGTGAAAAATCGCATTCACAAACTAATATTAGTTCTTCCTCTGCTGTCCCTCAAACTTCACCAGCAGTAGTTAGCTGCCATTACAGTTGTAATGGAAGACGCAAGCACTTGTGAGGCACTCGTGCCTGTCAAGATTGAGAAATGGTGGTTACAGCATAACCAATGAATTTATGTTACCTCTGTGAAATTCCACCTCCTCCACCTCTCATTTGTCTTGATGCACATTAAAAAACAAGCGAGTTTGTACATTAAATGAATGATACCCACCTGTTAGAAACAAGTTGTTACATTGCTCTGTGTGTTTTTTGGAGGTGCACAGGGTCAGCACAGCATGAAGTTTTAATGAAAGCAAAAACAATTCTTGAGTTCATGTAGAGACACAAAAGAATACAACCTAAATTCAAAAAAGTTGTGACGATGTGTAAAACGTATATAAAAACACAATGCAAAGATTTGCAAATCTCATCAACCCATATTGTATTGACAATAAAACATTAACAAGCAGCAGCTCGCCCCTTCCTGCCCGCTGCGGTCTGCCAACGAACGACGTCTAGTGGTCCCAGCACCGCACAGAAGACACCAAACAAAACTTTTTAGCACAATGATCCCATGATGGTGGAACAAGCTACTGAACTCTGCATGCTCAGCAAACTCACTCCCAATATATAATACAAAAAACTGCTTAAAACACAACTCTTCCGCATCTTCCTATGCTCTTAAATCTCTTCAAAAAAAAAAAATCCTTTCTGCTCTTTCATCTCGTTAACTATGAACAGTTTTCTGATAGGACTTTGCTTTGATGTTTTCTCCTTGGCTTAGATTTTTGCTTGCTTTATACCTCACTTGTAAGCTTTGGATAAAAGTGTTGTTGGGTGCTGAGAGAGGAGATGTTGAAACTGAGACATTTTACTATTTCATGGAAAATATTAGCCCATTTTGAATTTGATTGCAGCAACACATCTCTTAAAAGTTCAAACAGGGTGATGTTTACCATTGTGTAGCATCCCCTCTTCTTTTCACAACTGTCTGTAGACATCTTGTAAGTGAGGAGACCAGCTGCTGGAGCTTAGGAGAGGAATGTTGTCCCATTCTTGTCTGATGTAGGATTGTAGCTACTCAGAAGTCCTGATTCTTTGGATTTTTCATTTTATGATGTGTGGAAATGTGGAAAAGGTCTGTACTGCAGGCAGCCCAGTCCAGCACCCGGACTCCTTTCCTGCAAAGCCATGCTATTGTGATGGGTGCAGTTTTTGGTTTAGCATTGTCTTGTTGAAATATGCAAGGCCTTTTCGGAAAGACACATTGTTCAGATCGGAGCATACGTTGCTCTAAAACCTTTGTAAACATTTCAGCACTGATGGTATCTTTCCAGATGTGTAAGCTGCCCATGCCCTAGGCAATAATGCACCCCCATACAATCAGGGATGCAGGCTTTTAAACTGTCTGCTGAACAAGGTGTATGGTTCCTCTCCTCTTTAGTCCACAGGACACGGTGTCCATGGTTTCTAAAAAGAATTTAAATTTTCTATTATCTGACCACAGAACAGTTTGAACAGTCCATTTTGCCTCAGACCATTTTAAATGAGCTTTGGCACAAAGAACACTGTAAGGTTTCTGAATCGTGTTCTAATATGGATTCTTTCTTTGCATGATACAGCTTTACCTTACATTTGTGGACCTATTGAACTGTGTTCACAGTGATTTCTGGAAGTGTTCCTTGCAGCCCATGCAGTGATGTGCAGTAGAGAATCATGCCTGTTTTTAATGCAGTTCCACCTGAGGGCCCAAAGATCACATGTATCCAGTTTTAACCTTCGGCCTTGTCCCTTATGCACAGAGATTCCTCCTGATTCTATGAATCTTTTGATATTATATACTGTAGATGGTGGGATCTCCAAAGTCTATGCAAATATAGATTGAGGAAAATTTTCCTGAAATTGTTCCACAATTTTTAGACCCAGTTTGTCGCAGATTGGTGAACCTCTGCCCAGTCATGGGACTGACCTCTTGCCAATTAAACTAATTAGTTGTCAAATGCTCCTTCATTTGTTTTTTTTATTTGCAGCAATTACTTTTCCAGCATTTCGTTGCAATTGTTTCAACGTTTTTGTGATGTGTTGCTGCCATCAAATTCAAAATGAGGTAATATTTTCAATGAAATCGAAAAATGTCTCAGTTTCAACATGTTGTATGTTGTTTATGTTCTATTGCGAACAAAATATGGGTTGATAAGATTTGCACATCATTGCATTCTGTTTTTATTTATGTTTTACACATCATACCACCTTTTTTTTCAATTGGCATGTAAATCACACAAAACACAATCAAAAATAAATTTTGAGATTTCATTCTTTAGCCATTACACAGCCCGATTGAGTAACTGTTAGTAACTGTAAGTTTGTAAATTTAGAGATTAGTAACTGTTTTACACCAGTGTTTAACACTATCTTAAATTTATCTTCTGGATGAAATCTACTCATCTAATCTAATAAGCATGTAGCAGAAGTGACACTCTTCACACATTGCATATGTTCAAGGGTTAAAATCTTTATTCTGAGCACTTTAGAAGTCAAATGAGGAAGCATTCAATAATCCATAAGAAGAAATGTTTTTTCCCCTGATTTTCCTGTCTTGTGAGTCATCTTGACACTTTGGATATTTGTTTCCCTTCCAGGAACCAGCACATTCCAGAACATCAATCTACAAAAGGGCCATTAGAGCTTTCCTGAGTAATGTATTCATAAAAGCAAATACACTGGGTGTCACAAACTGTTAAATTAGCTAAATGACTATCAAGACAGACATAATTTGTTTACTGTGTACTGATTTATGGACTACTGATTTAGGACTAGTATTGACAGGAGCTTCAGACGTCTTTGAACCTCTGACAACTGAAATGATCTTAAACCCTTTTTATGTGTGTACGCTGACTTTCTGTAGCTGTACAGTGTTTTTTTTTTCCTATAGCAACAGTTATCACATTATGATCGTTTTATACAGAGGCTTTGAACTGGAAATCTAGGCTGTCACTCAAACTGATGTTACATACTTTACATCAAACACATTTCATCCTTTTTGCTGTACTCTGACCCTGATTCTGACCCTGAAAATGTGTCCAGGTTCATTCAAATATACTGTATACCTGGAGAAACTCGTGTTCGTCTTACCTTATAATGACGTACATGACCAGGAAGTTTCCCACCAGGCCGATGACACAGACAATCATGTACACGACCACAATGGTGACCTTCACCCCAGTCGGCAGTAAAGCGTCTGTCCCATTGTAGTGATCGCTGAAGTTTTTCTGGAAGAGTGATTCGTTGTAGAGCTGCAGATGGCCCAGCTCAGCAAACAGGAGGTCGTCTGAGAATTCCATCTCTGAGCTAGTATGAATGGAGGGGAGTTTTACAGCTGCCTGAAACAAATATGGTCAGACCTAAGAGTGAATGCACTGTAATCACATTATAAAATGACAGGTTTTCATTGAGCAGCATTGAGTTCCCACTAACCAGTGACATTTTTTTACTGAAATTTCAAACTAAATTTTAAATCAATTTACTGACCCAAGTATTGGGTTGCTGCAGTGATGTACCAATATTCTGCCGGACAGAACAATGCTTTAAACCATAAAAGCTTACAAAACATTGCTTTTCAGTGTCATCGGTTTGACTTTAAAATCAATAAGTAATACATGTAAAGAGTCTTCTCATTACAGGCTTGGAAAGAGCATGTACAATCAATGTGCATTGTAATTCCAGTTGCCATACTTGGTGTGACATAAAGAAGCAGCAGGAGGTAGCTGAGCAGTGGTTAACTTTATACAATGAGATTTAAGGAAATTATTCTTTCATCATATTCTTCTACATGTGTCAATGCAATGGAAAGTAGAGTCACTTTAACTTTACCCCTGTAAAAGTTGATTATCTTGTTGATAATTCTGCATCCTCACTATGTAGAATACTCAATATCTAATTCACCACTAATAAAGGACAATAAGAACTTAAAAATGGGCACCATTACACTTCTCCTCCATTAGGAGGAGACCAACTGCCTTTCCACTCTTTATCCTCTTCAACGTCCTCCTCACTTCACTCTTACTAATCTTTGCTACTTCCTGTTCCACACCAGTCACCTCTTCTACTCTTCGTTCCCTTTCATTTTCCTCATTCCTCAACTTTTCAAAGTTCTCCTTCCATCTTCCCATCACACTCCTGGCACCTGTCAATACATTTCCATCCTTATCTTTAATCACACTAACCTGCTGCACATCCTTCCCATCTCTATCTCTTTGTCTCACCAACCTGTACAAATCCACCTCTCCCTCTTTAGTGTCCAACCTAGCATACAAGTCCTCATATGCTCTTTGTTTGGCCTGTGCCACCTCTATCTTCACCTTACGCTGTATCTCCCTGTACTCCTGTCTACTCTCTTCAGTCCTCTCAGTGTCCCACTTCTTCTTAGCTAACCTCTTTCTCTGTATACACTCCTGAACTTCCTCGTTCCACCACCAAGTCTCCTTGTCCACTTTCCTCTTTCCAAATGACACACTGAGTACCCTCCTACCTGTCTCCCTGATCAGATTAAGTGTTATGGTCTTCTGGAAACACCTCCAGACCACAAAGAGCCTGTATCAGCTCCTCCCTGAAAACTAAACAACATTTTTTCCTTATTCATCTTCCACCACTTCGTCCTCTGCTCTGCTTTTGTCCTCTTTATCTTCCTCACCACCACAGTCATTTTGCACACCACCATCCTGTGCTGTCTGGCTACTCTTTCCCCTACCAATATTTTACAGTTACTGATCTCTTTCAGATTACAACTTCTACACAAGATGTAGTCCACCTGAGTGCTTCTACCTCCGCTCTTATATGACACCCTATGTTCCTGCCTCTTCTGAAAGAAATTGTTCACTACAGCAATTTCCATCCTCTCTGCAAAGTCAACCACCATCTGTCCTTCTGCATTCCTGTCCTGAAGACCAAATCTGCCCATCACAGTCTCATCACCTCTGTTCCCTTCACCAACATGTCCATTGAAATCTACACCAATCACCACTCTCTCACCTCTGGGGATACTCTGCATCACTTCATCTAACTCACTCCAGAATTTTTCCTTTATCTTCTAACTCACATCCTACCTGTGGGGCATAACCACTCACAACATTGAACATCACGCCTTCAATTTCCAGCTTCAGACTCATCAACCTGTCTGATACTCTTTTCACCTCTAGAACATTCCTCACAAACTCCTTCTTCAGGATAACTAATACTCCATTTCTCTTCATCATCTGACCCATGTAGAACAACTTGAACCCTGCTCCTAAGCTTCTAGCCTTGCTACCTTTCCACCTGGTCTCCTGGACACACAGTATATCCACCTTCCTTCTCTGGATCATGTCAATCAACTCTCTAGCCTTCCCTGTCATGGTCCCAACATTCAAAGTCCCTACTGTCAGTCCTACATTCTTAGCTTCCCTCCTCTCTCTCTGCCTACGAACACACCTTCCTTCTCTCCTTCTTCGACCAACAGTAGTCCAATTTCCACCGATACCCTGTAGGTCAACAGCACAGGTGGCAGTTGTTGTTAACCTGGGCCCCGACTGATCCGGTATGGGAGTCATTTTCGGTGTAAAAGTCATGATTTGCATTTTTAATTTGGCATGTGTTATACATCGAATGCCCTTCCTGACACAACCCTCTGCATTTATCCAGACTTGGGACTGGCACAAGAAGACACTGGCTTGTGTCGCCTTGTGATTACATTCTAAACGGCCAAGCTATATCATATATAAAAGACCTCATAGTTCTATATCATCCGAGTAGAACACTTTGATCTCAGAATACAGGCCTACTTGTGGTTCCCAGAATTTCCAAAAGTAGAATGGGAGGCAGTGCCTTTAACTATCAAGCTCCTCTCCTGTGGAACCAGCTCCTAGTTCAGATTCAGAAAGCAGACAGCTATTTGTTTTTCAGTGTGCAGCTACTGGTCCTATCTAATAGTCAAGGCAGATGGCCACCTACCCTGAGCTTGGTTCTACTAAAGGGAGTTTTTCCTTTCTACTGTTAGCTATGAGTTATTCAAGGGGAATTTGTTGGGTTTTCTCTATATATCTTTAGAGGCATGACTTTATTCTGTAAAGTTGCAATGAGATGACTTAATTAATGACTTAATTAAAAGTAGAGACAGGTGTGCGTTAATCAACAGAATGACTGCAGCTGGGAGAGTCTGCACGACAATGAATGTGTGTCAAGTAACTAAGGCCAAGAGAGTAAGAGTCAAAATACAGAAAAGCAGTACAGCCAAAAAACATTCTCATCTATGTAAAAGAAAGCTGCACATCTGTGAAGGAGAGCAGCTGCAAAACCAGCAGGTGGAGACTGGTTTTGCTCGTCTTGTGAGGTAATCTAAGTCTACTCACTCTAGCTTGTTGTTGTCTTCCCAACAAACTGTGTGTGTGTGTCTTCCTAGTTTTGGCACAACACAGCAGCTACGTAACTGTGTTGCTGAGGTCTAATTGGATGTGCAGCAGAGTTGACGCAGATGCAAAACATTCATTGATTGAACTCAACAGTTTGTCATCATTATCGAGGTCATTTTTATTGAAATAATTATCAAGCTTGCTTTTATCACCCAGCTCTAACTGTTTCAGTGGAGATAAATACAGTGTACTGGTGTAAACCAACAGATGTACTAAATTTTGCCCACCATGTGTGTATCATTATGTTGTGTTTAACACATTTCCATGCACAAGTCCTGACCTTGTGCTGTCACAGTAGAATATTCTAATAATACTACTGTAACTAACTAGTGTCAAAGAGCAGTGGCAAATTCAGCACAGATGAGTAGATAGATTTCCACAGAATCACACAGAGTGCTGAACACCTGAAGTTAATGACTCCAAAGTGTATGACAAACAGGTAAATGTATTTGATCAGTTTATTTTACATAATCACTCACAAATGTTATCACATGTTAAGTTGTGTGACTTGCCTTTAAAATTTTGCATATATGTATATGTATATATATATATATATACATATATATATAAATGGCAATGGAAACTAACTTGTGCCGCACATTTTTCTCAAAAAAAAGCTTAAGGTTAATTGGTTAAGGTTATAGAAATCTTGTCATCACCTTGTCATGCACATTATTCACTGCATTACGAAGGTTGCTTGACACAGTTGTAAGGTGGATAAATAAAGCAGGAAGGACAGATGGCAAAAAGGAAGAGGAGGGGGGTGGGTAGGGATAAAGAAGGAAAGGGGAGAAGCAGATGTAAAGAACAAGGAAAGCACAAGAAGGGTTGGAACAAAAGAGGCTGGACTAGGCAAAAGCGCAGCTAGTAAATAAAGAAAACTATGATATTGTGTAACAGTTAAGAGGGGAAGGAAGAAAATGGATGGAGGAAACTGTATAGTAGATAAAAAGAGCAGAGGAATTGACTGTATTGCCACGTGATGAATATATTACTGTCGAGATGTGTGAAAGAGAGAAAGGGGGGGAGACAACATCAGTGTATGTGTGGTAATGCAGTGATATGAGAACGTGGGGGAAACAGCGGTCAGACATTATATAGAATGTTTGGCTTTTAAAGCCGAGCACAAAATGAAATTATTTTCATCACCAACAAAAAAAGAGTTTACATATTTATACCTGCTATGGTCAGATTACCATATTGCATTTGTGCTCTTTGCAGAGGATGTGGTACCGCTAGCTTCATCAGTGAAAACACCTTTGCCTATTTACACTGAACTAAAAAAAGGACAGCCTAAAGCCACTCTAGCGTGCAGAGTGCACTCTAAGAGGTGGTTTACATGACGTCTATTGTGGCGTAGTAACAAGCATGTTGGATATACATCAGTTTCAGGCAGGTTAACAGAGAACTGCTGGGCTTTTTCTTAGTTTTCCTCATTCACGACACGACTCTGATTCATTGTTTCATATAACTTCAGTAACATGATTATGGTCACAGATTCCCTTTCTTGCAGCAGCATATGTGATGAGAGGTTGGAGGAGAAACAGGGAGACTGTTTAGGGCCATTTCAACAGCAACAAAGGGTTAGGGTTAGGTACAAAGACTGGGGTTTGTCAGAAATTAGGTTTTTTGCTTCTCTTGTTAGATGTAATTTGTTCCTGTCTGATTTGTTTTTTCATCCTGTTGGTGTATGTGTCCCCACAGTTCTCCCCACCACTCACTTCCACTCAGTCTGTCTCCAGTCCCTCTTGGCTTCCTGTTCCTCAGCTGGCACCGGTCAACACACCTGATTCACATCATCCGTCTAGTGTTGTTTTATAAGGACTTTCATTCCCATTTTTTGTTGCTAGTGTTTCTCCCCATGTATCCTGTTTTTCCTATTCTTGTTCGTTTTGCCACCCACCAGCTTTAGAACCTTCCTAGTGCATTAGTCAATCTTGTAGTTTGTTTTGTTAGTTAGCTAGTTATATGAAGTGAGTTAGTCTCAGTGTTTTGGTTAGTTAGGTTTGTTTTCCAAATTGTTTGTTACTTCCTCAAACCTTTTGTAGGGTGCGTTTTGTCAGTTGTTCCTCCTGCCTTGGGCAGTGAGTGTTTTCTGTTTGTTTTATTTCCTTTGCCTGCCGGCTGTAAGTTTGAATTTATATTTTTGTTAATAAATCTTCTTCTGCACTTCCTGTCTCATGTTGGCTCTTTTGAATCCCTGTGTGTGTTGGAATCTTACAGGGTTGGGTTAAACATCAAAACACACTACTGGTTGGGCTATAAAAAAAAAAAAAAACGAAACAGATTTTGCCTTTATTATAATACTTAGACATCTTAGCAGTCCTTTGCAAGTCTTCCCGTTTCTCCACTAATTTATTGTAAACATATCACTCAAGCAAAGTTGCCATGCATTTAAAACAATTAGGTTCAGCTTTTTTTTTGACTCCAATTCATCAAAAATTGCTATTTCATGAACTAGAAGTCTCCACAAACAACCCCTGGTTACTCACAATAAAATATTGTTAGAACGTAGCACCCCCAACACTACAAACCACCCTGGGTCTTGTCGAGGCAAAACTGTGCCTTTGTCACTGCCTGTCAAAAGTCAATTATAACCTGCTGATTTATAACCTTTATTACAGTACAGCAAGTCGGTAAATGTAACAGTAAGCTTGCCTTAAGTGGATAGTGTAAAAGGGGCTATTGATGCAGCTTACATTCTAGTTTGAAACAACAGGGATGGAAGGCAGTGGCTGCAAGTCTGCCAGATGACTAAATGTAACCATAAATGCAAGTCTGTGATGTTGGCAGTGTGCTGGATTGCTTACTCAGGAGATGGTTCCTGCCACAACTGAAGAATTTTAAGAAACTAAGCAAGTAAGAGGTGAGGACAGCTAAGCCTGATATTAAAGCTCTAGGTGATGGTGGGCGATCTACTTTCCACTTCTCACATTCTAATGAGCTTTGAGTAGTAACAAAGTGAATAAGATCACACACCAGCAGCTGGAATTACTTTACTTTGTAAGACAGCTCATCCTTAGGGACAGGGTAAGAATCTCAGAGGGCCATCAGTGCAGAACTACTTATTTGCGTCAAAAGAATGCAGCTCAGGGTGTTTTTTTTTTTTTTGGGAAGGGTTTTTGAATCACTCTTAATATATGTTGAAATGTTCCATCTGTTCTCAGCACCTTGATTTTCCCCATGGGAGCTGAAGGAAGTGGATAAGGAAAAGGATGCTCAGGCTACCAGGGGATAGAGGGACTGATCGAAGCTGGTATATACGCTAACTCCCTACAGTAACACTGTTCATGATAAATTAGTGACACCAGTAGAGGTCTACAACACAGAGGACTTAGTTACATCAGACACTAGCAACACAGGCAATACTTTCTTCAACACTGTTTCATGAGCAATAAAGCAACAACGTCAAAATATCACTATGAACCAAGCTCCCCCTGTATTTCTCTCTCAACCTAATCCTGAATATGCCTTAACTGAAAAGTAAGAGTGGTGTTGCTGAGTTTCCCTCAGGTTAACTGCCAGGCTCAATACACGTGGGTTATATGTGTTCTAAATGTTCTTTTTTCTCTTTACCTTCTTTCATCATTCCCCTCTCTCCCTCTCTGTGTTGACTTTCTCTTCCATTTTCCCCTCCCTCATGACCTTAAACCTTTTTATTCTGAGACTGCATTTTGTTTTTCGAGGTTCAGCCTCTGTTGGAGCTGCTGCAGAGAGTGTGCGTGTAGCTGCACATGTACTGGCTGCCTGAGCTTTGATGAATAAGCAGTTAAACAGAGTCTCAAGTGTGTGTCCATGTAAGGCTGCAGTGCCACTCTGGGTGGGCTGCTGTACCAACTCGACTATGTGAGAGAGGACAAGTTAGCACTAATGAGACTGATGTTTCTTTACTGGTACTGCATTCTACAGCATGAAGTGCAAGTAGGAAAGTAAAGCCACAGTAATTTGTTTTTACACTTTAGCTAGTGTCTAATAAATTTATAATTCCACATAAATCTGTGGAGTTTCATTAGTTTAGAAACTTCCAGAAATATTACATTTTTGTTCTTCTAAATAAATAACTGTAACACTGCTGCTGTTGCAAGGAGGTGGGGCCTGCTAATTTTAGTTCAACTACCTGCAGATTATCTTGATCAGGTGTGTCCTGTCAATCAGAAGCTGGAAGATAAGGGCTGTGCAGGGATAGTTGGGAAAAAAGACAGGCTGATGGAATATGATCTGATGCAACATATTTTTTGATGTAATGAAGTGCAACATTTATTAGCAGAAAGTTAATTGCAAAGAGATGGTTGGGTTGGGTTGAATGTTTCTAATATTGGAGCACAATTTGGGCCCGGGTATGAATAAGCCAACCGGGGTTTCGTCTGCTTTTTGTTTATGTTGTGTATTGTAAGGTTAAGTGGATTAAGAGGTATACGTATAGGTGTACTGATGATGTCATTAGTAATGTCATATGGCTTTGATAATTGCCTTTATAGTTTATGTTTGTAGTTTACCTTTTAAGTTTGTCGCCCAGTTGGGGCGACTGTGGTGCAGGAAGGTAGAACGGTTGTCCAGCAATCTTACAGTTGTTGTTTCAATCCCCTCCTCCGGTGACATCAGAGTTTCCTTGAACAAGACACTGAACAATTAAGTTTCCCGCGGTGAGTGTTGGCCAGCTGCATAGCAGCTCCCCTATCGTTGTATACGTGTGCGGTTGATTGTGAATGCGAATGGGTGAATAAGAAGCAGTGTAAAGCGCTTTGAGTGCCAATAAAGAAAAGAACTATATAAGTGCAGAGCATTTACCATTTGCCAAGGAAACAACATAACAATGTTTTTGTTACAAGAGACTAAAGTTTGGCTTAGCTATTGAAAGGAACAGACGTGGTACAAGAGAGATGGTAACTGGAGCAAAGGAACTGACTACAAGTTTGTAGGGACCGCAACAAGGTAGAACTGAAAGGGTTTAGTGTGTAGCTGTGGAGGCACACCGTTTCTTACCAGGTTCTGTGGGTTTAGCCATACTTTGAGAAACTTGTTTGATGAAACTGTCCGTGAACATGTTTGTGAGATTACTGTTCGTAAACTTATATACAATTAGTCCGTTATGAGCTACGTTGAGAAGCAAATACAATACATTTTCAATGTTCGTCATACAATGATCTCCAGAGTGAAATACTTGTTAGACCATCAAATATGAGTAAGATCGCCTCTACATTAGTAAGGATATTTGTGTGTAGCAGCACCACCCAAAGTGTATAGTGCACACGACTCTCCCAATGATTTTCAACTCCAAAGCCCAGCGTGTGGTTTGGTTTAGGCAAAAAAGCATATTGGTCTGGTTTAAAAGTTAATAAACTAATTGTGTGTGATGTAACTGTTTTATTTTTCCTTGTAGAGCCAAAGTGAACTAGGAACTTCAAGGTTGTGTACCAAAATAATGAAAACCTAATTTAAAGAGATTAATTCTTAAAAATTAATTAAAAAAGCCTCGTCTTGGAACACAGCCTCTTTCAACAGTATTTAAGAATGGTAGGTTGTTCCAAAAAGTTGTTTATGATATGTAGCAGCATTTAAAGAATATGTCCCATGAGCCCTATCTGTTCATGGGCTAAACATTTGGACTCTTCAGAAAAATGCAATTCCATGACAAAGCCAATGGAAAGAAAGTGATGGCCAGGTATTTGGATGTGGATGAAACCATGTTAGAATGTATCTTCTTTGCCACACTTGTGGTTGTATTCCCTGGGTTACATTTTTTTACATGCTTAAAAATTAATTGTTAACTTTCTTAAGAATCGCGTAAAATTTTACTTTTATTAGCTTATGGTGTAGTGACTGGCAATTTGTCTTCTCAAATGATTCAAAGAAATCTCCAAAAATGCATTACATTTATTCATAAATAATGATGAAATGCCTTATGGGGTATTGCATTAAGTTGTTGATGCTGATAGACTAGAGGCCTGGACATGATGAGGCCTGGACATGATGTAATGACTTTGAATATCAAACCAGACCACAGTCATTCCTTAATTGAACCTTAGTATGCCTAAACATATCATACAAAAACTGTATGTTGTACTACAAGATCTGATATTTTGGTGGCTAAGTGACATGATTCTGAATGCTGCAACACAATGAACAAGAATTATTATTTATGAAAACTAAAGAGTAGATTACTGGGATGATCCTTGGAGAGATACTGTCCGGGTGATATAATTGTTAAACATTGTCGAGCAAGCAAGCTAACTAAATGCACACACAAAAAAGATCCACAGGTTGCAAATCAACCTTTTGTGCTGGATACCTGCAGGCTCAAAGCACCTCCTCAGAGGAAACACATAATACAAACAGTTATTAAGAAGTCCATACAGTTGAGGTAAACTGTGGAGGAAGACGCTGTCTCTGCTTATTTTCATCCTTACAGCATGCTCACTGTTGTCCGAATGGTTACAGTTACATAAAAAGACACAATGTCAGTTTCTGGTTTCTGTCTGTATAACACAAAACTGGCTAGAGAAACACTGATACATGAAAAAAAATACTCTGTGTCATTTCTGTTTCCTCTATAACAAAATTCTGTATTTGTAGGTTGATGTGGACAGAATCTACCTATGCTAGTTTGATGTCTGATCCATCCATTATCTCTCACAGGGGGCTGGAGCCTATCCCAGCTATAATTGGGTGAGAGCTGGGGTCCACCCTGAACATGTCTTCAGGCTATCTCAGGACCAACACAGAGAAACACACAGACAGACATCCATTCACACACATTCAGACCTACAGACAATTTCAAGTCACCAGAGTACAAACTGGAGTAGTGTCCAATAGTAATACTAGCTTTGATTTTTTTTTTTTGTTAATTTTAATCAGTTATCAACAATATGCACTTCTTACTAGTTTTCATCAAGTTCGAGATAATTGGTAAAAAAAAAAAAAACCTTTACTCTTTGTTTTTGAGTGAAGCTAACTTAAAACAAGTACAGTAGCAGCAAATGAGGCAATGACACTACCTAAGCAGTGGGTAGTAGCAATTCACAAAAAGGTGCTTAGTCTGCCAGAAAAAGGCAGGTATTAACAAGGTCGTGTAGGTGAGTATTGATGGGTTCAAAGCATCTTATTGCAATTCATAAACCCAGGCCATTTCCTGCTATTGGAGGGAGGATAGAATTTTGCAGAAAGTGCATTTCTCCAAGTAAATATATTTTTCATTTATGCTGTACAATGTGAAGAACATTTTACAGTATGGTGAAATTGATCTGAGCACTAGATAATACAATTAATTGACAAAAAAAGCATTCTGCAATGGAACGGCTGGGACAGTGGACTTGAAAATTGGTGAACCTGTGGTATAATCTTCCCAGGGATTTGATCGTACTGTGGAAACACACGAAACAATTCCCTCAAAAAAAAATTTACACCTAAGAAGGTTCCTTGAATGCACTTCATGGGAAAGTACGAGGAATCCTCAATAAGTGTCTGCTAAAGGACTAAATGTAAATGTAAATGTAAGTGGAAACAGGAAATATCAGCAAACTTGGTTCCTTGCTATTAAACGTCTTCGACTACATGCTGACACAAGCAACTGTTTTGAGACAGAAACAAAGCAGTGCAGCATCAGATTGATGAAGAGACGATTGGTTTACTGGCTGTTTTAATGCCAGGTATCTGTATTTTTTCTTCTAGGTACACATCAGCAACAGGTCTGTCCCATGAGTCATGTACACAAACTCCAAAAATCATCAAGGTTTGAGCTCTAGTGACTGTAAGCTAACGCACAGGCTGTAACTCTGAGCACATTCTGTATATTTGCAACCCTTTGCAAATGAGTTGACTGCTCTGATGGAGGGACCTTTATCCACACACACCTTTTGTACAGGGCAGGCTATTGTGTTTATGGTCTTTCTAAGTGGGATTTGTTACAAGTCATTAGTCATTACTGGAAAATGCCACATCTCTGGCATCACAGCACTGTTCATAAATGTGCTCTCATCTCTATCAAGAGCTCATTCTGCATGACTGCATTCATCTACACAGATACAACAGCACTAGAAACTCAATAGAATGAAGAATAGTTACAAGCAGTGATACTAGTGCTCTGAATAATGAAACATTTGAATAACCGGTTTCCTAACAAAAGAGCAAATTCACCTGCTGATGTGGTATAATTTAAATAATTTAAAACTTTTGGATCAAATATGTATAAAACCTTTAAAATTGATAAAAACCCTTCTAATTGATAATAGTAATCAACCTGAGTTAGAGATGGCTAAGTTTGATGTTACAGTTACAGACTGCAGTAATGCACACAGAAAATTACAGAAAATTGGTGAAAGCTCACAAATCTTGTCCTGAATATATTTAATGCACTTTTTGTCACAAATACATTTCCATGCTGTAAAGTAATGTAAGTCACTCACTAAAAACACCCTTATTTCAGCAGTGGAGATATGAGGAATGAGTGTTGCAAGAAATTGCATAAATAAAACCTCCACTCCCTGACACCATGCACAGTATACACAATAGAAATGCACCACACAGAGGTTCACACACAATATGACAACACTATGGATTACTAGCATAAAACACACCTGAATGCAGCAAACTTCCTTTGTTTTTGCCACGCAACCGGTCACTTGAATGTATCACAACACGAAACAGGTGTCACAAACAAGTGCACACTTTAACGCACCACGCGTACTGCAAACACATAAATGCACCACAAAATAATTGGAAGTACGTCACGCACGCGCAGCGCCGTGAGCCATTAGTATCTATACTGTGTGTTATGGCAACCTTTCAGCTGAGGGAGCTCAACATAAACACCCTGACAAAGTGCAGACGGACATGGGCGCCGTTTTTCCACGCTGTGTGCGCTGTGGTGGTCCAGGAGAAATGTATATGCGCATTCATGTGCTGTAGATACGTGTGGTAGATGTATTGTTGCAGCAGGCAGTGTGTTAACATCCTACCTTTGTGATGCCAACAGCTCCGGTGCTCCCCGCAGACCGCCCCGAGGACACAGGCACTGGAAGTTGTTGTTCCTCTCTGCGCTGCTGTGCAGACTGTTAGTGTCTGTCCGCTGTCTCTTTACGTGTTTTATTTTCTTTGAATTCCTCCCGCTGTCATCACTTCGTAGGAGCCCGTGTCAAAATCCAACACACAAACACACCCCTATAAAACATCCGTCCGTCCGTCCAGATTCCCTGGGATGACGAGGGGAAGGAAAAACGGCTTCACGTTCAGTCAGCATCAGCTGTCAGGGGAGAGAGTGTGTGTTTGTGTGTGTGTGTGTGTGTGAGAGAGAGAGAGAGAGAGCGAGACAGAGAGACAGAGAGATGTGGAGGAGGGGTCTACTATGATTAAGATGCAGCCAGGCGCTGCGCTTTCTTCCATTTCTTTCCTCTCCCTTATTCTCTCTCTCTCTCTCCGACAGATCGATGAAGGTTTGTTCAACACCACCTCTCTTCTTCTCCCATATGCACATTTGAATCTAGAAGAACTGTTTTGTGTGTTTTTGTGTGTGTAGAGCTGTTTGTACTTGCAGCACATGTAACCAATTACTTATCATATAACATATGAATGTCCATGCTGCTACTCATGTGCAGTTCAACATCTACAGAGGAACTCATAATTGGATTATTATCACCTGTTACCTTCATGTGGCATTTTCCTACAAGAAATCAATCAATTATCTTCATCGTTCATCCTCTTAAGGGTCGTGGGGAGGAGGGTGGAGCCCATCCGAGCTGTCAATGGGCTAAAGGCAGGTTACACACTGTATATGTGAGACTAGTGACCTGTTCAGACAACCATTCACACTTCATTCCACTCACGTTTATGTTAATTTACATACACTAATTAACCTAATTGCATGTCCTTGGAGTTTGGGAGGAAACTGGAGTCTTTGTTCTGTGTGGAGTTTATGTTCTTGTTTCAGTCACTGAGGGTCAAACCTAAAAAATGTAACTTTGAGGCTTGAGTACTAACCACTCTTCAAGAATTCCTTTAAGAAATAATTTGGCCTTATGCACTGTGATTAACCATGTATATGTATTTCCTGTGTATGAGAGTGATGATGCAGTTTGTCTGTGGGAATGAGATATTACTAGAATAATGCCTGTTGCCAAAGTCAGTAAATCAGGGGTCCGCTGAGCTGACTCAATTGCTTTTATTTGTCATGGACAAACCCAAATGAACACTAGGTAAAATGACTAAGGAAAGAGAAAGCAAAAACAGTCCAAACTTCAGATCCGAAACAGGCAACAGAGTTTAAAAAACAAGTCAGGAATCCAAATAACATTAGTCAAGTAAAGCAGGGAGCAAGGTGTACTGTCCAGGAGTAAGACGAGGATATGGCTGGGAACTGTGGGGAAAGCTAGGTCTAAATAGTGAGAGGAACAGGTCTAAACAGAAATTACTGATTGTGAATAATAAAGATGGTGGAACAGACTGGGAACAGGAAAATCGAGAAAAGACTACAAAATAAAAGTCCAAGGCAGGAAGTGGACCTGAGGGCCATATCACGACAGGTGATATATGTTCACTGTGTTGTGTTGTGTGCTGTGTTACAATAAGAAGTCGTGAGAAAGAAAAGTCGTTTCTGTACATATTTATTTTATAGTTCATATTAAATTTGTACCTTACGTATGGTACAGCAGCGGAATATTCTGTACAGACAGGGCTATTTTATGCTGCTTTCATGACACGCTTTTTTTCTCTTGCTTCATGCTCGCCTCGTTGGGTCTTCCTTCTTTTTAATTGTTGTTACCGCTGCATGTGGCCCAGCACTTGCCACAGATTTTGCACTTTCTACAATTTGTCACTGCAAATGGACACAGTAATGCTTGGGGCCAACACTTCACATACTCTAGAGATCTGCTAAAGCTTAATTACTCCCACCAAACCTTTAATACAACTACATTTCCAAAGTAAATACTCCGAAACCACTCTCATAACCAAGAGGAAGCTTCTTACAACAAAAAAAGCTTCACTCTTTGCATTTACTGAGAAATGGCTCCACCAGAACAACAACAATGACTCTCTGCATATAGATGGCTTGAGGACCCCTCTGAGACTCGAACATGAAAGTGAGCTTACAGGGAAACCACAGTGACGGCATCCCCCTTTATTTAAGCAAACATTGGTGCTCAACGGTCATCGTCACTGTGCACCATGGACATTGAACTGCTAGCTGTCTCCCTTCAACCTTTTTATCTTTCCAGGGAATTTCATTCTGGTTTAAATTTGGCCAGCCACAGACAATATCAAAAGAGAATTGGACAGATTTGAAAGGTCTTACCATTAGACCAGCTCTATCTATTTGTGAAACCAGAAGATAATTCAATTCAATTCAACTTTATTTATACTTTATTATCTGCCTGATGTTTTGTTGTTGCTTTTTGTTGCTCTGTTCTTTTCTCTTTCCCCTTTCCACTCACCCCAACCGGTCGAGGCAGATGGCCGTCCACCCTGAGCCTGGTCCTGCTGGAGGTTTCTTCCGTTAAGGGGAGTTTTTCCTCCCTACTGTTGACTAGGGCTTGCTCCAGGGGGAATAGTTGGGTTGTCTTTATACATCTTTATAATCTTGACTTTATTCTGTAAAGTGCCCTGAGATGACTTTGTTGTGAATTGGCGCTATATAAATAAAGTTGAATTGAATTGAATTGAATTGAAAAAATATTTATATAGCGCCAATTTACAAAATAATTTTCCAAGCTCCATCATATTTAAAAGATCTCATAGTTCTGTATCGCCCGATTAGACCACTTCTATCCCAGAATGCAGGCCTACTCGTGGTTCCCAGAGTTTGCAGAGCCTTTAGCTCCTGTGGAACCAGCTTCTAATCCAAATTCGGGAGGCACCCTCTCTACTTGTAAGACTAGGCTTAAAACCTTCCTTTTTGATAAAGCTTATAGTTAAAACTGCTCAGTCAACCTGAACTAGCTTCTACTTAAGATGCTATACGTTAAGAGTGTTGGGGGACTCCCACAAGTGCAATGACCTCCCCCCCCTTTTTCTCTGTACATTTATTTGTCACCACTGCATCTTGTTAATTTTGTGTCTTCTCTTCTCTATGGGAGCATAGTTGTCTTTCTCCTTCTCTGTCCCTCTCTCTGTTCCTTTCTGCAGGTGTCTCTGGCTTTGGAGCTGTGTGTTTTCATTGTGCAGCTACTGGTCCTACCAACCTGCCCAATGTTTTGTTGTTGCTTTTTGTTGCTCTTTTCTTTTCTTTTCTCTCTCCACTGTTCACTCAACCCAACCGGTCAAGGCAGATGGCCACCTACCTAAAGTTAATTTGAATTGAATAAGTCGCATGCACAACCCACCTTGGAAAGACTCTGAACAAATGCTATTGCTCATTACCAAATGCATACAGATTTATTGCTCTCCCCACACTGGGCCCTGCTGACCATCACTCCAGACTGCTTGCACCGGCATGCACTCCAGCTGTAAGGACTGCAGAGAAGGTGATAAAAACTATCAATGAGTGGACCAGCAACATTATCAAACTACAGAGATACTTTGCAGCCACTGATTGGAACATTAATGAGCATGTAGACACAGTCTTATCATACATCTCCTTCTGTTTGGACTCTATCATTCCCACCAAAACTGTCAGAGTCTCACAAGAAAATCCTGAACAAAAAAAGGGAGTTTTCTTCATTGGTTCTAATACAGAAAAGAAGAAGGTCAAGCATGCCATTAAAAACATATAAAGACAAAGTGAAGCAATCTTTTGCGTAAGATAATCTCCACTCAGCTTGGCAGGGCCTCAAGAACATTGCAGCTGTGAATACTGCTCCCTCCACCAGCAAGATCAAGGTTGTAGGTAATACTTAAGATAGACAACAGCATTCAGCTCAAAGAAATTTTTCTCTCATTTAAACCCAATCACGTCACCTTTAACACAGAGGATGTGGTGAGAGCCCTAAAATACTAAACAAAATAAGCACCATGCCCAGACAAATCAGTGGATGCACCCTGAGATACCGTGCTGTGCAGCTATGGGGCGTGTTTGACATTCTGTTTCAGAGCTCCTTGCCCTGCAGCACAGTCCCCAAGCTTTGGAAAGACTCTACAGTAATTCCTATTCCAAAGGAGGGAGGCACCATTACAGCCCTGACTGACATTCAACTGTGACACTCACCTCTCTGGTGATTCCCCCCAAATATTACTGATAGATCTTCACGTACAGCAGTACTACAATCATCGATAAGGCCCCAATCCCTGTTAGACTGCTTTTTACCCATAGATCTGTCTGAGCTAACCTCCATTATTGCCTCATCTAAACCAACAACCTGTCTGCTAGACCCTATTCCAACTACACTGCTCAAGGAAGATTTACCATTAATAGATACGTTCATATTAGATATCATCAACATATCTTTAGAAACAGGCTATGTACCACAGGCCTATAAGGTAGCTGTAATTAAACCACTACTTAAAAAACCCTGTCTTGACCCAGGTGTCTTAGCCAATTATAAACCAATATCTAATCTCCCCTTTATTTTTAAATAATTGAAAAAGTAGTTGCAAATCAATTATGTGATCACCTTCATAGGAATAATTTGTATGAAGACTTTCAGTCAGGATTTAGAATTCATCTTAGTACAGAAACAGCACTGGTAAAAGTCACCAACAATCTTCTCATGGCCTCAGATAATGGATTCATCTCTATTCTTGTTCTGTTAGATCTTAGTGTTGCATTCAACCATTGATCACAACATTTTATTACAGAGACTAGAACATGAAATTGGAATTACAGGAACTGCACTAGTTTGGTTTAAATCTTATCTGTCTGATAGATTTCAATTTGTTAATGTTAATGATGAATCCTCCATGCACACAAAGGTTAGCTATGGAGTTCCACAAGGCTCTGTATTAGGACCAATACTTTTTACTTTATATGTGTCTCCTTTAGGAAACATTATTGGAAAACACCATAAATTTACACTGCTATGTTGATGATACCCAGCTATATCTATCTATGGAACCAGATGAAAAAAATCAGTTAATCAAGCCTCAAGCCTACAAGACATAAAGGCCTGGATGTTCCACAATTTTTTGCTTTTAAACTCAGACAAAACTGAAGTCGTAGTATTTGGGCCCAAAAATCTCAGAGACATGATGTCCAACCATATTGTTACTCTAGATGGCATAAGTCTGGCCTCCAGTACTACTGCCAGGAACCTTGGAGTTATTTTTGACCAGGATTTATCCTTTACCTCACATATAAAACAAATCTCTAGAACAGCCTTCTTCCATCTACTGGACCTTGCCAAAATTAGGAGCATCGTGTCCTAAAGTGATGCGGAAAAACTGGTCAATGCATTTGTTACTTCTAGGTTGGACTACTGTAATTCCCTACTTTCAGGATGCCCCAGTAACTCCCTAAAGAGCCTGCAATTAATCCAAAATGCTGCAGCAAGAGTGCTGACTGGAACTAGCAAGAGAGATCATATTTCACCTTCACTAGCTTCTCTCCATTGGCTTCCCATTAAATCTAGAATAGAATTAAAAACCCTGCTTCTTACATATAAAGCTCTGAATGGTCAGGCTCCATCATATATAGAAGACCTCATAGCATCATATCATCCCAGTAGACCACTTCGCTCTCAGAATGCAGACCTACTTGTGGTTCCCAGAATGAGGGTTCCCGGGACGCAGACACCCTCTCTACTTTTAAGTGTAGGCTTAAAACCTTCCTCTTTAATAAAGCATATAGTTAGTTATAGTTATGCTGCCATAGGCTTAGACTGCTGGGGGACCCACCCCCCAATGCCATGAGCTCCTTGCCTCCTCTTCCCTCTCTCCTCTCCTCTCACCCCGCATTTGTCACCACTGACAGTAAGTGGGTTTTCTCCCGTAGTTGTCTTTGTCCTTCTCTGTCTCCCTCTCTCTTTCCCTTTCTGCAGGTGTCCCCGGCTTTGAAGCTGTGTGTCTTCCAGCATGCAGCTAATGGTCCTACCAACCTGCCCAATGTTTTGTTGTTGCTGAGCCTGGTTCTACTGGAGGTTTCTCCCCACTGTTGCCTATGGCGTGCTCCAGGAGGAATTGTTGGTTTCTCTCTATACATCTTTAACACCTTGACTTTATTTTGTAAAGTGCCCTGAGATGACTTTGTTGTGAATTGGCGCTATATAAATAAAGTTGAATTTAATTGAATTGATGAAGGCAATAGAAAGGGTCATCAAAAGCCACATCATAAGTAAGATGGACTCAGTCATGGATCCTCTGCAGTTTCCTTGTCACACAAGCAGGAGAGTTGATGACACCAAAGCATTCATCATAGACAGCATTCACAAGAACCTTCCCAACACCACAGCAAGACTTCTGTTTGCAGACTTCTCCTCAGCCTTTAACACTCTGCTGCACCCCATTTTGGCCTAAAAAACTCTCCAGCCACTTCCACCTGCACAACCAGCTCATGCTGTTAATCAATTTTCTTACCAATTACTGTAAGTGCAAAGAGTTCTGAATAACAACACCTTCACACCTCACCTGGCTGCATACATTGCTGTGTCCTCTCACCGCTGCTCTGTCCTCTACACTGATGACTGCGGAGCCCCGCCAAACTATCACCTAGTCAAGTTTGCGGATGACACAGTCCTCCCGTCTCTGCTTTCAGGACCAATACAGCACCATGGCACAGCCCTGCAGGAGTTCCTGAAGTGGTGTGACAGCTCCTGAAAAGACCAAAGAGATAGTGGTGACATTGTCCAGTTAGGAGCGGGAATTAGATGCAGCAGTCATCACAACCATCCACAGGAATTCTGTGAAGACTGTCAAGTGCCAGTACCAGTACGTGGGAACCATCTTCGACCAGCTACTGAGATTTGCCTCCAATGCTGAGGAGACCCTCAGGAAATGCCAGCAGCAGCAGTACCTCCTGAAGAAGCTTAAATCATTTGGTGTCAGCAAAGTCATCCTTCACATGCATATCAACCTCCAAAAAAATTATTCAAATACAGAAAACAGTCAAGGTATGTTCCAGAATTATTGGACTACCAGTCAGAACCCTCTCCGCTCTCTGTAAGCAGCAGACACTGAGATCTGCTGGCAGGATCATACAGGTCCCTTCTCATGTCCTATTCCCTGGATTTGAGTGGCTCCCCTTGGATGACGGCTGCGTTGCCGCAGCTGCAGGTCTCAGAGGAGGAGAACAACCTTTGTTCCCAAGGCTGTTCAACTCCTCAACTCACAACCATCCTAACTTTAAGTTTATATTAGTGATATATAAACAGTTAGTTTTCTAGTTAAAATTTTCATATCACCTATTTTACCTTCTTGCTTTTGTTACACAAATTTTGTAGTCTTTATTTATATACATTTAATATATACAATTATCATTACAACAACCTTATTTGCATTGATGTTGGTCCATCTCTTCGGCCAAAACTTGGAATTAAAAAAGAAAAATAATATTGCTGTTAAGTAGAGTATAATTCCTTGAGGACTTCAGTAAATCCGGCTTTAACAAAGAAACTGCACAGCCACAAAAACAAGTTTGAACTGGAGCACTTTTTTAACTCAACTTCTTGGTGAGTTTAACTTCAACCCAGGGAAATAACAATTTGCTGAATTGTTAATATAACACAAAATATTCCTGTAAAAAATAAAAAAACAAAAAAACAAGATCTGTTTGTTTGCATTTACATATTAAATGTAGGTCGTATTTACTTCATTAGTGAAGGGCTTTTTACAGTGTGTCTTCACGCCAACAAAGTTCAAACCTCTCCACTGACTGGAGCATTTACATATTCTCCTGCCTCTGGCAGGTGTATTGACAGATTATCTACATAACCAGAGGCACATATTTATCTGAACACATCTTGCAGACAGCCATTTTTAAATCCTGCTTAAATGTGCACTAACCTACATTTAATTTTCTGACTTCAGTTTTGAAAGCATTGCTTTCCCAAACCCAACAAGTATCCACTTGCATCTGCATCAGTCTGTAGAGAAGAGCTGCCTGAAGGACACATGCAGGAAACCGATGACTCACATGCTGATGTGTTATAGATAATGAGTATAATAATGAGGAGAACAAGTAAAACCCACGTGACAACGAGCTGGAAGGTGAATCACATCAGACAATGTTAGATAACAGCGTTTATATGTACCACCATTTTGTTTATTTTTATTTTCTAGTTTGATTATTCAGCAATTCTTATGGTTGACATTTCTCCACATATCTAAAATACAAACTATTATTATTATTTATTCTAGTTTTTGTCATAATTAGACTATCATTAAAATATTTATTCTAAATATTTACAGTGTTCAATACCCTTATGTGTCTCTCTATTTTATAAAATAAAT
Organism: Channa argus; assembly: GCF_033026475.1. Classification (NCBI taxonomy): domain Eukaryota; kingdom Metazoa; phylum Chordata; class Actinopteri; order Anabantiformes; family Channidae; genus Channa; species Channa argus. Next base: position 1,269,510 of record NC_090209.1, read on the forward strand.
ATTTCCTGCCCACAAAAACTACAAAACCAATTAAAACCTAAACTTAATATTTTCTCTACTGTTTGCTGGTAATTAGTCAGCATACCATTGTACAAGCTAATTTATTGCTATTAAGATTTAATAATGCTGCATTATAACTATTTTATTATTTTGTATTTATTTTTACCTATTTATATTTGCTTCACCTAGTACATAGCCTATAGTACACAGTTCTTAAACACCTTTCAAACCCAACCAATGAACCTAACCAGCCTAACCAAAACAAATATAGTAAAGACTTGAGCTACTTGTGCCAGCATCTGTATTTACTGTATCTAGGTTATTAAGCCCACTGATTTATGTTAGGAATGTGAAAACAGATAACTGTTAAAAATAAAGAAATAAACAACATCGTTGAAGGTAAATATAATTTCCAGCTAATTACTGTCAATTTATAATAGTAATAATGAATGTAAGCATATTACAGCATTTATTAAAGTATGAGTGGTCACCACAACTGCACTCTCTACATAAGTGTCACATTTAAAGAGTCATTTTTACATTTACAGCTCAAATCCTAGAGCACAAGGTAGAGCTTTATTCACAATCACAGACACCCCCCTTTTTTGTTGTTTTTTTGTCCTTTCTGCTTATCCTGTGAGTTCATGGTCGCAACAGCAGATCCCTTGTCTGTGTGTTGATTTGGCACAGTTTTTACGCAACTTCCTGATGCAACGCTCCGCAATTTTTACGAGACTTGGGACAGGCACTGTGCGTCTGGGAATGGGAATGGGCCGTTGGGGTTTCAGTGTCTTGCCCAAGGACACTTCCACATGTGGTCAGGGGGAGCGGGTGGCAAACCTTTGACCCTATAGTCGGTGGGAGGCCACTCTACCAACTGAGCCACTGCCGTCCCACAATCACAGTAACCCACCAACAGTATCTAATAATTATCTCTCTGTCCAGGCAAAGACAGCGTTGGAGCAGTTACATTTGGTGCTGTGTTCATGGGAGAATCAGCTTCCTCAAGTGGTTTGGCCATTCAGGGTCTGGGCTCTGGCTGCTGGTAATAATGTGCTCTTTATGTGGAATACAGTTTTAGTTATTTTCCAATCTTTTCGTAGCTGTTTTATTCTTCCTATTAGAAAAAACTGCACTAAAGGGTTTTTAAGCCAATTTATAGACCTTAAAACAACAGCTCTGAGTCAACATGGCTACAGATGAACCTAAAAACATTTAAATTTGTAATATAGCAGACTATTAAACGATATTCATATTAAATGTTATTATGTCTTCATATCAACAAATCATATTAAGAAATCTTAATCTATGATGAAAAGTCTACTAACCTAATATTTCATTGACTTGAATGCTGTCACAGAGGACCAGGTGTTATACTGTACATTACATTGACTTTTAAAAGTTAATATTGGGATGCAGAGGAAATTATTCTTACCCAGCTTTTTATCAAAACTACTAAACTACATTTCTTTCATACAACATGATATGATAAAACCTAAAGATGATTCTCTCAATGTTCAAACTTACAGTATATCCATCCCTTTTATCCAAGAGTTGCCATTTGAAAGGATAAGTACAGAGTTCACTGTCAGCACTGACCAATTTGAGCATTGGTTACTAACATTCTACTGCCTCATAAAGGTACAAAAACAGAAGTGTCCTGGTCACTGAAACACTTTTCACTAAATTCTTGGTGACACTTCAGTATTAAAGACATGTAACTCTGATCAGTGCTAACATGTAAACATTGCATGTTTAAAGTACTGACACTGTTGATTACAAAGGGGGAAACAAACTGTTTTTGATGTTGTTTGACTTAATTTTGCTAATGTCCCATTTATTGACATTGAGTAAGAGGGAATTTGACTATCAATTTTTTTACAGGGCGACTGTGGCGCAGGAAGGTAGAGTGGTTGTCCACCAATCTCACAGTTGTTGGTTCAATCCCCACCTCCTCCAGTCACATGTCAAAGTGTCCTTGAGCAGACCCCAACTTAGTGAGTGGTGGCTCCCCCATCAGTGTATGAGTGTGTGTGTGATTGTAAGTGTGCCAATAGGTAGAAACGCAGTATATTACTGCAGACCATTTACCATTTCTTATGCTACTAGGTGGCAATTGACTTACATTAGCTTTTTCTGAGGTATTATAACTACATTTATTGTGTTTTATTTCATTGTCCTTACCTGCTGCCATTAGTAAATGGTAAATGGTCTGCACTTATATAGCGCTTTTCTACCTATTGGTACTCAAAGTGTTTAACACTGCTTCTTATTCACCCAGTCCAGCTTGTTGACTAGCAAATTCAACACGTGTGACGGCAATTACAGAGGCGTACTGGTGCTGTCATTATGTGATATCAGATCTGTCATAATCTTGGTTTTTGATTTAGATATTTTTTTATATTGTTAAAAAAAATTCAAGTTATTTAAATAAATGTTATTTATCACCACTGTATTGTATGTATGTATGCATGCATGTATGTTTGTATGTTTAAGCCAAAATACTGTATAATGCTTTTTATCCTAAGTATCCTAATTACTGTAAATGATGAAAACTGTAGTGTACCGTGAACCAAACTGAATATGCTTTAACATAAGGGTATGTTTCACATCATTTGCCTCAAGGAAGTACTTATTTTTAGAGGCAGACTCCAAGATTTTTGCTAGGCCTAACATCTTTCTTAATGCATAACCCTAACTCAACCCCCTGATGTTTTTGTGCCTAATTCCAACCATTTTTGCTCCATTGTAACAAACGATATCTGCAATTTTGTTAGGTAATGTCAAAAAAGGTGCAATTTCAAGAGGTGCCTGCCTTCCTAAAGAATAACTATACACAGCAAACCGAAGGAAAATACAAAAGATTATGCACTCTGTTGTGTTCTGTAGGTTTTAAACTATTTGTGCTGCCTAATGGTTCTAATACTATAGGAACATTACACACACTTCTTCTGTAGCACTTGGATCTCTGCATTGAACCTAGGTCAAAATAAGGTTCCAACATCTCTCCTGGGAATGGCTTATATTCTCATTCTGAACATGAATAATGGATTTATAATTCTCTATAGGCTGTGAGAGGGTTTTGCACATGACGTCAGCATTTATAGAAGTGGCCCAGGTCACTTCCCCTGAGTGTTACAGAAAGAGCATTCATCAATAACTGTAGTTGTACAAAACCATCTTTTATTCATGCAGAGAAAAAAAAATAACCAAGATTTAATGCTGACTACAGCAGAGTAGGCATAAGCATTCACATAAGATCATTATTTATGGTGCTATAGCTATAATTGAAAGTGTCCCTCTGAAATTACAATTCCAACTTTAGATTTTAATTTTAAAAAGTTCCATCTTTCAGCTTTAGATGCTACTTTTATTAACAAGTATGTTTGTGTCTGAAAGGATGAAAAGTTAGAATAAATGAAAGCAAGTCTTTTTTAGTTCATACATGCACTAAAAGCATAAATCTGTAAATCTTATCTTTAGAGGACCTTTCAACATGGATATTCTTTGAAAGAATATCTGTATATAATTTTAGCATTCTAATAAGCTTTAATATTTTACACTTTTACCCATTTGTACTGATCCTTATACTACAAAGTAGTATTTTAAGAACTGAAAAGAATCCTAGTTAAGAGCTATGAACAGTGAAACATGTTTTACTTGCTGTCATCAATTCCTCCTGTTGATACAGGACTTTACAAGATCCAACCACAACATACTATGGTAAATGATGAGTGCCAAAATGCATACTCCAAATTAGTCACATTAAATCTATATTTAATAAAGTTGCATAGGTGTGTTTTACTTGCCATATAGAGTAAAGTTTCTAGGGTAGTGTAGTTTCTAAGATCCTACGATTATGTATGTTGAAGTACCAAACCCCTCTAACAAGCAAAAAGCAAAGGAGGGGAATGATATAAGAGTGACTAAGTGCCTGCAGGGAAAAGTTCAGGGTTCATCCATAAGTCAACAAAATAGATTAGAACCATCACACAGAAGTTGGAAGTAGTTATTTTAGTCATAACATTGTCAAACCAAGGGTTTTTAGGCATGAACTAAACAAAACTTAGATTTTTCATAAATTTTTGGGAAGGCATAGAATATTTTTGAAATATGTATTGTTCTACAGGGCATGAAAACACACTGTTATTAGTATTTAATAAACTCTTCTCCGTTTCTTTTTTTGTGAAACTATGGCTAAGTATAGGTCATTTGTACAAGCAGGTATGGCACAATAAGTCATGCACTGATTATCAAAGTGAGTCGTTTTCTGATCCGTTTTATCATAGTTCATGTTTATGGCAAAAAAAGTTCTTGAAAGGATTTAGGAAGAGCAGTTTCATTGCTTTTCATGGTTAACCAGTAGTATCAATAAATCGCCAGGCTGTCAATATCATTACACAAGACAGCCGATGTGCAGGTACAGTCACAAAAAAAGTCGTGTGAGGACACCAGACTGAGATTACCTGTGTACAAGCTAAAAACAATAAATGCTGTGCAGTGGTCCTCAACCTAAAGCATAATTTGTTACAGGAAAAGATTTATTAAATGTTTAAACTGTCTGAGCCTACGAGACGTTATTCTGTGTTCTGCTACACAGGCAAAAAGACGGACATACACACCTCATCGTCAGGCGACACATAGTGGCTGTAATGAACATAACAAATTTACCTTGCATGTAGAGAAAAGATTCACTGGAGGAAGTTGATGTGGATAGTTAAGTAAACAAGGCAGAAGGCTTTCCCACAAAAGACTGGAGTTTGAGTCCAGTGTAAAACTACTGTTGATTTGTTACAAGTCACATGAAAAATGTCCAGATTCAGTGAATTGTTGTAAAACAACATTTTACAACTTGCAATTATGATGCTTTTGTAATATACTAGTTTTAGGGTTGGACCCAATAAAGGCACTTGACACAACTACTCAGTTTAAATAAGGTTTATTATAAAATATAATAGTTGGCAAAGCAGGATTGAGATGTAGTAAGTCCTCCGACTCGCTAGATGATGCTGAACTCCACTCTATGAGAGAGGACACGAAGATGAGTATCTTTTACAGTGACTTTTGGGATATGCTGTCTGAACATGAAAGACAAAAGCTTACTTGAGTCATTGGGAGGATGAGCAAAGTCTTGAGGAAAAGCAAAGTTCTTATGGGGAAAATTGGAGTATGGTCCTTGTAGAGTAGACGACTCTTTGGACTCTGCAGGGTTGAGTCACTTGACGATAGGGTAGGGAAATGGTGGGGACACTGAGCAAGATGTAGTGGTCTGGATCCGTCACAGAGGCAGGCCTGGTAGTGAGCGTGTGGAACGTAGCCGTGGTGAATCTCCAATCCCTTATAGTGAAGAGAACTCCAAAATCGAATTAGTGACTAAATGCCGTAGTGCACTTGGTGTCCTTGATACAGGTAACTTGAACACATGATGGATAGTAGTCTGAGTTCCGGATTAGCGTAGTAGTATATAATCAAATAACTTGGTGAAAACGTAACATTTCATGATCAAAGCGTAGACATTACCTGGTAAATCTTCACCTTATAATCACGTGGTTACAAGGGCTTGTGAAAAACTTGATTCCTCATGGGCAGATAACAGTACTCATAATCCTGGTCATTCATTAGGTTGGCAACAGAGTCAATGGGGAGCAGTTACTCACATAACCAAAGTAGCAGGCAGAGTCAGGTCAAAAACTTAGCTTGGTCCAAACCGTAGATAGCAGACAATCTGTCAGCTTGGTGAGGAACTGAGGAGGTATATAAATAGAGTGGTGAGAGCAGGTAAAACTAAACGCCGGTGATTAGTAAAGTGGGGAAAAATGTGACAGGACCAGGAACAGGAAGTGGCTGCAAAATAAAACTAAAAGTGAAGTTGGTGATCCTGACAGTTTTACAGTTAGGACACTTCGACATGTGTTCGGGTAGAGCAGGGCACAAACCTCTGACTCTATGGTCAGTTGGCGGCCACTGTACAAACTGAGCCACTGCCACCCTGTACTAATTTAATTTTAATTATTTTACTATAATATATTTTTCAATTTACATTTCTGAAGAATTTTAGTTTTTTTCCGATTATAAAAGAACATTTGTACTAGCTGAATTTGCATTACCCTTGTACGGTGTTCGAGCTTGTGGGACCAGTATTACTTTTTAATTAAAAATGAATAATTCTAACATTAATTATATTTTCAAACTCAGACTCTTTGGGCTTGGGTCATTTTTTTTAAGAACATATTTCAGAACACATTTTCAGTGCCCACTGAACTTCATTAATATTACATACAGGATATTTGGGTCCACTGGACTAATAAAAACTTAGAAATTGTAGGTCTTGTCTACCTTCACTCAGTCCTCCTCCTGTCTCGGCCTGCTGTTAGTATATGTGCATGAAAAACTAGATGCCACTGGTTTCCCCACTGAGACCTAAAATCCAAAGAAGACAACATGTTCCAATCAGCCTCTGCAGCCATGATTTAGGAGAAGAATGCTGGTGCCCCATACACTCGACCATCTGCAGAGCCTGAAGTAAGTGTGTGGGTACAGGTCTGAGGGACATGTTAAGTAATTGTTGGGTGTTAAGTAAAATTCCTGATCTTTAATGTTTTTAATTGCGGTCAGCAGTAACAAAAAGAAGCGCTGTGAAGTGTTTGGACCCAAGATCAAACATGGACACAATATACATGCATCAAGTTCAAGAAGTACATATGCAACACACACACATTAAAACTCTGCCTCTCATGTGCTGTTTAGGCTGATATGTAAAAGGCAATGTGTTCAATCGGGCTTATGTGTTTTCTAGATTGACATGGTAACTGTATGTAAGGTAAAGGTAAAGTACTTTATTTTTTATACATACAAGGTGTACAACGAAATTCCGATGATTAGATGGAGGGTTAGTCCTGAGCCGCTGTGACTAAGCACGCCGCCACTATGGGCCAACCTGACCTGTTCCCTAACATGCTTTTATATAATAGTTTTAAAAAACATTGTTTCATTTGTAAATTTGTTGAAAAATATTTATTTTGATTATAATTGATTTTCTTCTTTTTCTTTTTTTTTAAACCTATGGTCGGTAGGCCACCATTTGTATTAGCTGAATGTGCATTGTTATAACAATATATTAGGTTTGGTGTTAAATTTGCATACCTTTACATTGAAACTGCATGTAGGTACATCCAAAGGTTAAATCATTTCAACTGGACTTCTTTTCATTGATTAGAAATGTTTTGCTACTCATCCAAGCATTTCCAGCCAAGGAAAAGAAGCCAAACCTGACTTAGTGAGGATCTTCACCGACATGTAGGCAGATGCAAACTTAACCCATAATCTAGTGTGATTACAATGTACATTCAAGAGATGGTATGTGCCATTGTATTAGCGCTAAAAGGGGTGTAATTTCAAGAGATGATTCCTATGTGGGGGCACTATTATAACTGCTTTGTTGGTCATATGACAGGGTAGAGACAAACACCCTTGTTGGAATAATTTAAATTGCATTAGAAATGCACACAGCCTCCCAGGTGACATTAAAGTTGAAATGAAATTGTAAAAATGGTTCCAATATCACCCTCATTGCCATCTGAGCCTTCTGGGAGTTTCATGTATTGCAGTTCATTTTGGAAATCCAGAATAAAACCCTGTCTGTTTTAGTTGCAGCCTGACTTACACCACCTTATGCTGTCTCTCACAAAATGTTTTTGTAAGATTTTGTGTTTTCGGTTTGTATTACAGAACAGTTTTGACTTCAAATTGTCTCCATGGGACTTTCATCAGCTTGCCAGTTTATATAGGCAAATTTACCTGTGTGGTGGCTAATTAAAGATTGCAGCAAGATCCATCTATCATCTGCAAAAACACTCAAGAGACCAAGAAATAAAAGTGGTACAGGGGAAGGGGAGGTGGAAACTGCCAGTTCTAATGTTCAGCCATCGTAGCTGTTTAGAGTAAGAGTGGGGCAGGTAGGGTTGTGACTTATTCACTGATAGTACTGAATTATGTACCTGTGGCAAAGAACAAAACAAAGAGAAAAAGAGGATGGAGAGGGAGATAGGAAAAATCTTTCTTAAAGCTAGGTAACTCACATTTTTGTTTATTGTGAGATTATATTATTTAATCACGATTAACCGAATGACTGTCTGTACGTGATAGTTCACAAATTAATTGATTTTAATTGATCGTACCCCGCTCTTCCCGACTACATGTCAACGTGTTGCTGGGCAAGATATTGAACAGCTCATCCCCATCCAGCCATGCAGTGCCGGTCCCAAGCCTGGTAGAAGTTGTGAAGGGTTGCGTCAGGAAGGACATCCGCTGTAAAAATCAACATGTGGACAATGATCCAATGACCCTGAACTTACATAATAAGCTGAAAGGACAAGAAGGAAATAAAAAATAAGCATAGAGGTGAACACCTGATGGTACTGACTTTTTGAAGATAATGAGCTGACAACTGAATGAAAATTAATCAATTCATTTCTACAACGGTGAAATAAACATAGTATCTCTTTATTCTACATAAAAATTAATCGCAAAGAGGAATGTTTTAAGCCTAGACATAAAAGTACAGAGGATGTCTACTTCCTTAATCTGAAGCTTGATCTGAGCTTGTGGCTGAAAGGCTCTGACTCTCATTATACCTTTGGAAATTCTGGGAATCACAAGTAGACCTGCATTCTGAGAGCGAAGTGGTCTACTGGGATGATATGGTGCTATGAGGTCTTCTATATATGATGACCATTCAGAGCTTTATATGTAAGAAGCAGGGTTTTTAATTATATTCTAGATTTAATGGGAAGCCAATGGAGAGAAGCTAGTGAAGGTGAAATATGATCTCTCTTGATAATTCCAGTCAGCTCTCTTACTGCAGCATTGTGTGTTATATTTATGCTGCCATAGGCTTAGACTGCTGGGGGACCCACCCGCCGATGCACTGAGCTCGTTTCCTCCTCTTGACCCTCTCTCCTCTCCTCTCACCCCGCAATCGTCACCACTGTATGACATTAACTCTGTGTGTTTTGTCCCGTAGTTGTCCTTGTCCTTCTCTGTCTCCCTCTCTCTGTCTCTTTCTGCAGGTGTCCCCGGCTTTGAAGCTATGTGTCTTCCAGTGTGCAGCTACTGGTCCTACCAACCTGCCCAACATTTTGTTGTTGCTTTTGATGGTCGTCCACCCTGAGCCTGGTTCTGCTGGAGGTTTCTTCCGTTCCGTTTCCTATGGCTGGCTGAAGGGGGAATTGTTGGGTTCTCTCTGTACATCTCTATAATCTTGACTTTATATATATATATATATATATATATATATATATATATATATATATATATATATAATATATATATAAAGTTGAATTGAATTGCAAGACAGTAAGAGACTAAATATCTGTGATAGTTGATGGAAACAGTCTTTGGGCAGGAGTTTGAGCTGTCCAGTCTGCGTTTGTGTGCACCAAGTAGAATTTAGAAATATTTAAAATACACCATGACTGTCAAATCTAATCAAACCTGATTTTGTTTTCTAATCAAAGCCTGAATTTTTTTTCTATGTGTGTGTGCTACCCTCACAATTAACAATTATCAGTAGATTAATTATCTTTAACCACCTATCCTGATCAGGGTTGTATACCCTGGACAGGTCATCAGTTCAGTGGGGGTCCTCCAGTCACATGTCAAAGTGAACTGAACCCCAACTTAGTTGCTCCCAGTGAGTGTTGGCCAGCTGCATAGCAGCTCCACCATCGGTGTGTGTGTGTGATTGTGAGTGTGAATGGGTGAATAAGAAGCACATGAGTGCAGACCATTTATCATCTATAGCCTCTTGCTCTGGAATCTTTTTGTTTCCTGGAGGCAATTTATGTGTGAAAACATAATGTGTCCGAGTGAGATGGCCTGGGGAGTTTATACTGTGATCCCCCTAGTACAAAATCTGGAGTACATGCATGAGCCTGTGCATGGAGCATGCTCCTCTGTCCCTAATTCTCAAAAGGATTTAAAGGATTTAAAATTTTTATCAGGCTTTTTTTTTTTTTGACAAACAGCTTCAGTGTGCTTTAAACACTGTTTTAATTTTATTATATTTATAATGTTATGCCACTATAATCACTGACACTTGAAACATTAAACAACAGACCATAGCAGCTTTACAATCCATCCATTATCTATGGCAACTTATCCTGTTCAGAACCACAGAGGGCTGGAACCCAGAGACCTCCAATCTCCAGTCAGGGCCAACACAGAGAGACATACACAGACACAAAACCACATACATTCACAATTACACCTACCTTCGGTCTTCTCAGATTATGTACTAAATGGTCTGCACTTATATAGCGCTTTTCTACCTATTGGCACTCAAAGCGCTTTACACTGCTTCTTATTCACCCATTCACACTCACAATCACACACACATTCATACACCGATGGGGGAGCTGCTATGCAGCTGGCCAACACTCACCGGGAGCAACTAAGTTGGGGTTCAGTGTCTTGCTCAAGGACACTTCGACATATGACCGGAGGAGCCGGGGATTGAACCAACAACTGTGAGATTGGTGGACAACCGCTCCACCTTCCTGCGCCACAGTCGCCCGCCTACTAAAGCTAAGCAAACTGCTTCCAACTGCATTTGAAAAATTACTGTATTTTAGATATGTCTCTACCGTTCTTTAACATTATGTGAAAGTCTCATTTGTGCAACAGCAGGTTCTTGTTCACATTCAGTATCAGACTTATCAACTTAACAACTGTCTGTTTAAATTTATAGAAACCACCAAAATGCAGCTGCAGTGGCAGCATAAGAGCATGTCTTATTTACAGGGCTCATGAATTATGCACATTTTATCTTAATAGCACCCAATAGGAGACTTTGGGCAGTTTGTAAAAATGGGTTTAGAAAGAATTAGACAACTTTGGAGAAATAAAATGTCACATGATTAAAATACTGCCTCAATACTGACTTAAAACCGCCTCAAAGGGCCCTTGTGTCAGCTTTAAAGGGTCATAATTCCTGCCTCTGTCCTGTTTATGTTGCCTGTCCCACCCCTGATTCTGCTTCCAACCTTTCCTGAGGTCCCTGCATTTTTTTAGAACACTTTAGTCCTTCATAGACCTTCACACACCAGCTGCTCTAGCTGTCATCTACTCTGCTTTATGCTGTGAACTAATCAAGCTGCCTGCTGCCCGTTTTGCATTTTGTTTGTTCCTGTTGCCTCTAACAGTACGTGACCGCTGCCCATAAGCCTTTGTTTTCACCACATGTTCAAATAAATTCCTGGGTCATCTTCATTCCTACCTAACACACATAGTCTAAGACCAAGTGTGACATATCCCTTATAATAAAAATAATTACAGATAAAGAATGTAAAAATTATCTGCAGCTAGGCTTTTGTTTTACCATATACATGTATTGTTAGATACTTTTGCTGATTCCCTGCAAGTATATGCATATTCTATTTTTACAGTTTATGTCCTCTATGAGTAATGGAAACCCTGTACTATACAGAAAGACCACATACAAAGCATGCTCTCAATTTCAGTTATACGGCAATTATAGGTCACTCTTGAGTGCTAAGCACAGTGCCTGTGTAGGCTGTTGGTGCTGCATCATTTCATAGGAAAAATTAAGTTAACTAATTGTACAGATGTTGAATTAATTCCTGATTCTTAATACCTCTGAGTTAAGGCAGTGTGAAGTGATGCCTCCATGGATGGACTGGTGACGTGGAATTTAAATTGAAAAACAAATTGAGAGAATGACAGATTAAACCTTTTAGAGTTGCTGCTCTGAATTTTCTGTGTGCTTGATGGATCTCTGCTATAATGTGACAGATTGTCTATTTTTATGATACTACTCTGTCTTTTATATCACTTGATGTTAATAAGAAGGTGCACAGTGGTCTAAATTAGGAAAAAAAAATAATTCTGCAGAAAAGAAGCCTTTTTTATGCATATGTGGTTTTGGGTGTGCAGGAGAAGTCTTCATTTTCTGAATCTGGACAGACATTGTTTGGTGACAGGTTGAGCACTTCAGGGTCAGACAAAATTTATCATTAATCAATTGTGAATGAATTCAAAAGCTATGTATGCCATGATTTTAGCCATGTGTAGCCTAAAGTTTATAGGGTATAGCCAGTCACAGATCCTGAAATCAAGGCTGAATTATATTATGAGAATCATGGTGTATTTGTAGCTTGGTTAAAATGGTGACAGGGGTCTTATCAATGAAGAAAACATGATGCGAGCTCTTCACTGACACTTTTTGAAGGTGAACTCTAGAACATTAACAGATACATACTGTAGCTCCTCAGTGATAGTGACCAAAACACCAGTAATAACACAAACTCAACAAAATGATAAATGGTCTGCACTTATATAGCGCTTTTCTACCTATTGGCACTCAAACCACTTTACACTGCTTCTTATTCACCCATTCGCACTCACAATCACATACACACTCACACACTGATGGGGGAGCTGCTATGCAGCTGGCCAACACTCACCAGGAGCAACTAAGTTGGGGTTTAGTGTCTTGCTCAAGGACACTTCGACGCATGACCGGAGGAGCCAGGGATTGAACCAACAACTGTGAGATTTGTGGACAACCGCTCTACCTTCACAGTCACCCCTAGGACAAAACCATTATAAAACACAGTAAACATCAACACCATCTTTATTTATTGCAGACCAGCAGTTATTTCATCTGCTGTGGAGGTTTGAAAGTAGACTACAGTGTGAGGTTGGTTGACAGCTCATCAAAATGAGTGACAAGTATTGGGAACAAAGGGACAAACACAGGAAAGAATGCATTTCCTACCACAGCTTGACAAAATGCAAAATATCAAGAGAATTTACACTATGAATGTAATACCACATAACAATTTAACCCTCTGTGTTATGTTGTTGCAACCACAAAATGTAAATGTCAAAACAACTGGTACTGGAACATTTTAATTTGTCATATAAAGATCACAACTGATGACATAATGCACAAACTAATAGTAAACATTTGAAACCAACCATTAAGTTCTACAGTCTGCAGCATATTGATTATTGATTTACTGGCATTCATAACTTTAATGAAAACTAACTTTAATTGCTGGGACACATCTGATGAGCCCACTCAGGTGCCAGTACACTGTAGTCTGGACTTTATTTCTAACATATTGCACTGCTGTGACTATAGCAACTTCAATGCACAAATTGTTCACTGGGAAAATAAAGACAATCAACAAAAACAGAGAGATATGAGGGCTAGAGATGAATGGTTTCACATCTTGTTACCAGAAAAAATCTGTACTAGGTCAAAATCTGCTGTCTGGTATTATGGGCAATCCAGGGTTAATAAGTCCTTTTTTAAATAAGCATGTTTTTTGTTTAGTGCTCTCAGTGTCAAGTTTCAAAATGAAATGTAACTACCCCACATTTACTCCATAGTTAGGTAGAAGACATTAAAAGTTATCTGCCTTTGAGAAGAAGTGATCTGGTATGTGCAAAAGAGTTGATGCCAGCTCGGCTGTTCTGTTCCTTGTTCTGTGTAAATGAATAAACACTATAGAACCTGCCTCAAGATGCTCGTGTCTGTGAATTTGGGTCCTATTCATAGCAAAACATGAGTATTTTGAGTGCAGGCTTAATGTTGTTCTCGACACACAGACACGCACCCCTTTTCTATCTAAATGTTTTGGCTTCATGTCTGAGTAACCTGATTGCATTTTGGTAGAATTTGTAACGATAATCCTACTAGATTAGTGCCATTTGAACATGGCACAAGCCTGAACTGCATGCAATTACAATTTAATGACAGGACACTATATATGGGCCTCCAAATCATGACAGTCTAGGCCATAATGCTTTAAAGTACCAGAGATTGTTTGGTAGCTGCTGGTGTGACTGCAATAAGGAACCTTCTTGTTTAATTCTTGAGCAAAGTGAGGAAAATAGAGGAAATCAGTTTGACTTTGAGATCAGGGACCTGCTTTCTCTTCACGGTCTGGACGAACCTAATGTGACTCTAATGGATGCATTTGTGCAAAACAATGTGAGCACTTTCCTGCAGAAACGAGGGGTGCAGAGATCCAATGCCCAAATCATCTGGACAAGAGGGGAAGCTACACCAGGATCTTGTTTGTTGACTTCAGCTCTGCTTTTAACACCATCATATGGGAGCTTCTTTACACCAAACTCTCCCAGCTCTCTCTGTCTGTAGATCAATAACTTCTTGACAGAAGAAAGGAGGTAGTGTTTGAGGCTGGGTGAACACACCTTCCCCACCCTGAGCATTGGCGCAGGAGCACCCCAGAGATGCTGTTCCGCCCCTCCTCTTTAAACAAATGACTATAGGCTGTGAGTAAGCCTATTGTGCTGTGTGGCCAGTAATAATGCAACTGCTGTTTCCCCCATATCCAAGGTACCCTCAAGTCAATGTGTGTTAATACTGTCAGAGGAACGTCACCTTCTTGTCAACCACCAAACTCTTGGAACTAGTTTTTCTGTTGGGAAAGTTATAGTATGGTTGGTGGAGTTATTTTAGCTTTGTTTTAGTTTAACTTTTAATTTGGAGTTCTCTTATTTGTAATATGTGTTTACTTTCAGTGTGCGTCTATTTTTTTATTTTTTTTGTCAATGGTCAGGTAGACATCTAGGCAAATAGGCTGGATTAGCTATACAGATGGCTGCTGGCCTGGGGATCTTTGCTAATTCTTCTAGTGTTGTATGAGATGCTACAGTAGGTTCAAATAGTGCATACAGTATGGTCATTACAGTATGACATTAGCTCTGTGTGTTTTCTCCCGTAGTTGTCTTTCTCCTTCTCTGTCTCCCTCTCTCTGTCCCTCCTTGCAGGTGTCCCTGGGCTTTGAAGCTGTGTGTTTTCCAGTAAGCAGCTACTGGTCCCACCAACCTGCACGATGTTTGGTTGTTGCTTTTGTTTCTCTTTTTCTTTTGTCTCTTCACTTTCCACTCACCCCAACCACTCACCCCATCAAGGCAGATGGCTGCCCACCCTGAGACTGGTTCTGCTGGAGGCTTCTTCTGTTAAAAGAAGTTTTTCCTCTCCACTCTTGCCTAGAGCTTGCTCAAGGAGGAATTGTTGGGTTCTCTCTACACATCTTTATAGTCTTGACTTTATTCTGTAAAGTGCCTTGAGATGACTTTGTGAATGAATTGGCGATATATAAATAAAGTTGAATTGAACAGAATTGAATTAAAGTTGGAGAACTTGTTGGCTTCTGAGGACATTAGATCTATGATCTAGTTTAGAAAGAAAATGTCTTGAAGTTCAGAAATATTGTGTAGACTACAGTAGGGAGCAACAACATCAAGCTTGAGTGCGTAAACATTACATTTGAGCAGGTATGCATTACTCAGAGGTATAGCAGTGATGACTTACAAATCCTTAAATGAGCCACTTTCTAGGATGTAGGAGGGTCTCTGAGATGGACTTGATATCATCACAATACCTGGACTAATGTGGAGAGATTATGATAACCACTAGAATAGGGTCAATAGGTATGACTGAAGAGGGTCAAAGATATATTATGCATATATCAGAAAAATGACAAACATCCCAAGTGTATAAGTACCTCATCCATCTTCAGCCATTGTTTAAGGCAGGCAGTTGATCAAAACCTTGATGACTACAGTTACGTGGTTTTAAACATTATATGCACACACAATGCCAGTGAAGAGAACTTGGTTTAAAATTACAATGTCAGAAACTACCCAGGTCCATATATTTTGTGATAGTGGTCATGAATTGGGCTTGTTAAACCACCACTTTAAATTTAAAATGTGATCTTAAATTGTAGACTGACCTCTTTAATTTAATGGTTTGTTAGAAGATATTAGTGGAATTATGTAGGAATTATACTCATCTTCATTCATAAGCCTATATATTGCCGACTCAAAATATTTGGACACAACATTATCATTATCAAACTGTCATTTGTCAGTATGTGTGGTTAATTGTGAGTGCGATTGGGTGAATAAGAAGCAGTGTAAGGTGCTTTGAGTGCCAATAGGTAGAAAAGCGCTATATAAGTGCAGAACATTTACCATTTACCTTAAAGTCTCAAAGTGTGATATTACAAGTCATTATGTTCCTGCTTGTGATATACGCCCATTAAAAATTTGAGAAAAGCTGCAACAAGAGATTGTGAGATTGTGAGGTTTTCTACTAGTCCTGAAATTTGGCAGCAGACTGACTAGCAGGAAAATAAAGATACTTTATTAAATGGTGGAAAAGGCTTCTATTTTACATGCTGATGCTAACACTTTTAGTCACTTTCGTATGAGTGAAGTCATTATGGACTCCAACTTAACTGCTCCCTCCTGTTTCAGAGGCTCTCCCCACTGGGTCCTGTGAGCTGAGAGCATCTTCCATACTGATTGTGCTGGAAAACCTCCACACCCAACAGGTTTTCAACTGGAAATATTTAAGCCTGCCACCCTTTGCCCCAGTTGCCAAAATCCAAACCATGTAATCTTTTGCTTTCCATTTTGGGGTTGCATTTTGTCCAGATGCCTTGTAATTATAGTTCCACAGCCCTTGCCCTTTGCACTTCTTCCTCTGGGTACGGATCTTGACTTCAATCATGGCTCTCCTACTGCTGGAATTGGAAGAGACAAAACATTGTCTCCCATTGCACAGGGTCCAGATGATATACTGTACTTCATGCTTGGCATACAATTATTTCCTAATTACTAATGCTTTGTGACCTCTCCTTGCACTCTAGCATATCATATGGCATGTGGCATATTCTAATTTTCTAATTTCTTCCTTCTAATTCTAATTTTCTAATTTTCTTCTAATTTTAACTTCCTTAACAGCATGTGTGTTTTCAGTGTTTCGACCTGACACTTGTCAGCTATCTACATTACACCAAATTGCAGCATTTAATTTTATGAAATGTTATTATCTATTATGTGTAGTTATCAACATGTTTTATCACCCAACCCAGCCATAATTAGTTTGAAGGCATTCTACAAAAAGAAAGGGTTTACTATTAACCCCTGTATGGGCCAACCAAGGGTTTCCTCAGTTATAGTTTTTGTTAAATGTAGTATGTATTGTGTATTGTGAACTGTACTGTATTGTGTGTTCTGTTACATTTCTTCATACTGATGATGTCATTAGTGACCATATATATCTTTGATAGTTTGCTTTGATGGTTGCCTTTGTAGTTTTCTTTTAAATCTATTGTATAGTCTTTTAAATTTATTGTCCGGTTGTCAAAGTAAAAATGGATAGCAATGATTTTGAACTACTGGAGGGTGCAGATGTGACACAGTAGCATGAGCAGAGGAACTGACTACAAGGTGGTGTGGACCGCAACAAGGTAGAAGAAAAAGGTTCAGTGTGTAGCTGTGGAGGCGCATGGTTTCTTATCGAGTTCAGCCATACTTTGAGAAACTTGTTTGATGAAACTGTTTTGGAAACGTGCTTGTGAGATTACTGTACTTAAACTTGTATCTACATTGCTCTGTCATCGGTCAAGTTGAGAAGCAAGTACAATAAATGTTAAATGTTCGTCATACAACGATCTCCGGAGTGAAGTATTTGCTGGAGCATCAGATTCATCAGATTTGAGTAAGATCTTCTCTACACAGGCTAAAAAATACTCAGCCAATAATGGAAGCCGAAGTAAGTCCAGATAGTGTGGAGAAACAACAAGTAAAGCCAAGTCTTAAGGCTATGGAAAATGCTTTGCAAAATCTGACGAAGGCCAAATTAGACCAGCTGGCGAAACAAAAGACCAAGATGCGCACTTTCATGGATGAGGATTGCTACATGGTTGTGGAAACCAAGCTATTTCCAGAGTTCTACCAACTGCTTGGTGAGTTTTGTAGCATAAATAGTGGGCGACTGTGGCGCAGTTGTTGGTTCGATCCCCAGCTCCTCCGGTGACATGTCGAAGTGTCCTTGAACATTGAGCAAGACACTGAACTCCAGCTTAGTTGCTCCCGATGAGTGTTGGCCAGCTCCATAGCAGCTCCCCCATCGGTGTGTGAGTGTGTTTGATTGTGAGTGTGAATGGGTAAATGAGAAGCAGTGTAAAGCGCTTTGAGTGCCAATAGATAGAAAAGCGCTATATAAGTGCAGACCATTTACCAGAAATACCTCTCTCAAAGAAATACACCTTGAGCTTAGGCTCGAAGAGGAAATGAATGCCGATCAGAAAAGCTGGTTTGAGGCAAGGTTAAATTCACTTAGAAAACAGACACACGTCAACGTCTTGAGAAAGCACGTAAGGCAAATGAAAGTGTTGCTCCTGAGGACGGTGTGTCTGTAGCGTCCTCACGGAGATCTAGGAAGTCCAGAACAGGTTCTGTAGCATCTTCAGCTTTAAAATGCATGTCTTGAGGTTGAACTAGAGAGAGCTAATCTATTAACGAAGGCAGAAGCGTTAAGGAAAAGACACGCTCTAGAGCAGCGAGAAGATAAGTTTAAGGCAGAGGAGGCGAGGAACAGAGCAAAGAAAGAAGAATTGGAAATGAACGCCGCTCTTGTAGCTGCTAACGCACGAAGCCAGATCTTGAAGAAACATGCAGGCCTCGTTGCGTCATGTGGCAAAAACATTAGTGATGACAACTTCAAACTTGGTCGGGTACAGACATGTGCTGGGGAGGAAGTACCTGTTGCCGTTAATGCGGCTATACAGTTTGATGAAGCAAGAGACGAAGCCGTTATGGAGTGCTTTGGTGATGGATACGGTGGGAGTGTAAAGGCTGAGGCTCACCGCTGTGATTTCCAACCAAGGGTTGTTAACCAGCTTCCAGTTTCAAAGGGTCAATGTTTAGGAATGTTCAGTGTCAAAACGACTCTACCAAAATTCCGGATAAATTCCACTGGTTTTATGCTCAAGCTCCCTCAAATGATTCCCACCTTTAGTGGAGATCCCTTAGACTATGGTCTCTTCATCAAAGCATTTGAACAAGCATTGGAGAATAGAGTGGGGGATGACCGTGTTAAACTCTATCTGTTGCAGTGGAACACAATTGGAAAACCCAAGGAGATAGTGCGAAGTTGCTTTCATATGGAACCAAGGCAAGGATATCAAAAGGCCAGGCAGCTTTTAAAGGAGCAATTTGGCAATGCATATTGCATATCAGTAGCCTACATGGAAAAGGCCTTAAATTTGCAAAGAATTAAGGCTGAAGATGGTGAAACGCTCCATTTGTTCGCTCTTTTCCTAGCTAATTGTGTAAATCAATGGCAGATTTGGAATATATGGAAGAGCTTAATACTACAAACTACATCCGGGCGATTGTTTCCAAGCTTCCATATACAGTAAGTTGAGAAAGAAGTGGAGGAATGTGGCCTATGATCTTAGTAGGAAACACGGTCTTAAGGCTTAGTTTATAGATATAGTTGAGTTTGTAAATGACGAATCCCAGATCTCAGTGGATCCTTATTATGGGGACATAGTAGACAAACCTAAAGATCGCCTAAAGAGTCCTTCAGGTAACAAGTCATGGAAGGTAGGTGGTATTAAAAAGAGCTTTTAATACCACCTACTTCTGCAAGGCAAGTGACTACTCTAAAGGATGTGAATGCAGAGCCTGGTTTCAATAAGACAGAATCTTCCTGTACCATCAACGCCTCATACAAGCGCAGACCAAACTTTGGTGCACGTGAAGATCAAGAAGGAGAAGAGAAAGTAATCAAGACTTCAATAACAGGTCTGAGGACACAGAGGGCATCCTTGCTATAATTCCTGTTCGAGTGAAGGCAAAAAAGGGCAACAAAGTAATTACTTGGTTTGCATTCTTGGATACTGGCACAACAACCACGTTTTGCACAGATAAGCTTCTTGAAGAACTGAATCTGCATATGGGAAAAAGGTTAGCCGCCTTACAACCATGAGGGAAAACAAAGTTGTGACCAGTAACATAGTTACAGAGTTGGAGGTAGGCCACCTGGAATCGAATAACTTCTTAGAGCTAAATGAGGTGTTTTCACAGAAGGGCATTCCAGGGAGCAAGAATAACATTCCATGACAATGTAGATAAGTGGCCACATCTAAAGGAGTGCAAATACCTCTTATTAACGCAGACATACGGCTGTTGATTGGAACTAATGTTGCCAAGGCGATGGAACCAGAGGAGGTCATTCCTAGCATGAGCAATGGGCCTTATGCAGTCAGAAGAGCCACTTCATCGCCCAGTTGTGCTAGCTATGCACTCAGGCGATGCGCAGAAGACAACACACATCTGTTTGACACCTGCACAGTAAATACAGTGCTGCAAAATGTTTATGTAGACGACTGTCTAAAATCGGTTGAGACTGTTAAAAAGGCTGAGTCTCTTTAACACAGATTGAAGACTGTATGTCAGATAGGTGGCGAGTTCTGCGAGTTCAGCCATACTTTGAGAAACTTGTTTGATGAAGTTGTTTTGCAAATGTGCTTGTGAGATTACTGTACTTAAAATTGTATGTACAATTGCTCCGTCATCGGCCAAGTTGAGAAGCAAATACAATAAATTTTCAATGATCTCCGGAGTGAAGTATTTTCTGGAGCGTCAGATTCATCAATTTTGAGTAGGATCGCCTCTACAACCCCATTTGAGATTCCAAAAGTAAACAATGTAATTACACTGAGATTTTAAATGTGATACAACATACTTTCACTTCCTGCTTTACAGGTTTTAACATTTCAACAGTTTTTGCTATAGATTTCTAGCAATAATGACAGTGTTGGGCTCCCTCCACCATTGATTGTAGCAAAAAAAAAAACAAAAAAACTATTGCTTCTGGAAGCACAAGTAAAATACTATAAAACAATCCAGAATATTTCCCACCCAGTGTCTCATGCTGTGAAGTGACAAAGAGCCCTGCAGCCTTTTTGAACAATGATCTCATACAGTGGCTGCCATAAAATTAGACATTAAGAAAGAGAAATAGTGCAAGATACTAAAGATTATAATGTCTTTTGGATGTAAACAAGCCCCAGGAAAAGGCACTGAAATAGATGAAACAGGAGCGAAAGATGCGAGAGGTGGAGAAAGAAGCGAGGGAGAATAGAAAGCAGAAAGTGGAGTGAAGACATACTAATTGTCAGAAGGCACATAGCCTGGAGACACAGCTTCTTTCTTTCTCTGTCTGTGCTAAATTTGTCTGAGATGTCCCAACATTCAAACTGATTATCATATTAGGGTGCATGAATGCAAACACATGTGGCAAATGGTAGCAGCTACTTTGGAGAAGTTATTCCACCTGTAAACCCTTTAAGATTTAGAATGTTTATTGGTTTTGATTGATTTTTTTAAAAATTGTTCTAAACTAAAAGGTCCAATTTTGACAATTGCTACTTAAGATAGGTGTAATAGATATGATAAATTCTGAAAGAAATATACAGTTGGATCTGTAGCATGCCAGTACTCGGCCACTGGAAAGCCCCAAAAGTGGTTTCAGTTTCCTTGTCTTCCAATCAGTTTTCTTTCTGATCTAACTACAGAGGAGACAATCTTAAGTGAAGACCAAAACACATACCATTATCCAGTGGTGTAACACAGACCTCAGAGGTCAATTGAGTGGACTACTGGCTACTTTCTGTTTATTCCTGGTTAGTCCTACCTTGACTTCGTCTGTTACTGCAGCAGTAAAGAAATTACTGTACTGCTTTGAGTAATACTGTCTCACAGTGCAGTTTTGCCACCACAAGAAACAGTGTTTACTGAAATACCCAGTAAAGTAGGGGACACTGTCCCCAGAGGTGGAAAGAGTATTTTACTCAAGAAAAAGCAGTTATTGTTGTGATGTTGTACTTGAATTGTACTATTTCTTTTTGGAATAAAAATGATTTGGAATGATAATGATGCAGCATTAAAGAGCTGGAATGGTCACACCTGTGAATGTAGGTTAAGCTTATAATAAAACCTAGTGAGCTAATGTTTGCTAGACTACCAAGTCTACACAAACACAATACATTAAGAGTTTGTTGCCAAACTACCTATATGACCAAAGCTCCGACTATAACCACAGAGCAATGTAAAAGAGCGGTTATTTCCACAATTTTTACAACAAAGCTGGCACTGAATAATGATGCTGTCACCTTTTTCTGATTTTTTGAATGTCCACATCCAGGACAATTAAACCACAATAAGTTTCCTGTGTACATAATGAGAACATGTTTACATGTTCAGGTAAATAGTGTAAATAGTGTTTACATTACAGGTAAATAGTGAGTTGCAAATATGTTAAAACTGAACATATTGATAAAATGTTACCATACAACATTTTTTGTCCCCCAAAATATCAGATCTTGCAGCAAAATATCTGGTTCTGTTTTCTGCCATAATATGTGATCCTGCAGTACAGTGTCTAGTTTGTGTGACTACAGTGTTACACACTAAAAAATGCTGGGTTATTTTAACAAACTCAATGCTGGGTTGAGGCTGCTGGGTTACATGTTGGGTGGGTTTGACCCAACATTAGTTAAAAAATAATAAACCAACACAATTTGTAGAATATGCCAACCAAAATTCAGGGTTATCATTCTCTGCTGTCTGCCATTTTAATAGGGACAGCAAGCTGAACTTCATCTTCACACATGGGAAAAACCAGTGTGTGGCATGTTGTGAAAAAAGGTAAGAGACACTAAACTGTATCTAAGAGCATATAGCTTCACATAGCCAGGCTAATTTTTTTACTGTTAGCGTGAATAGAAAAAAAATAGCTTAGCTAAAGTTACTACCCATAAGCTAATATAGGTTCACCTTAGGTAACATAAGCTGTTGTCCAAAATTCATGTGGTGGGACATAACACGTTGCTTGCACTCTTTAACGTCTCTTTGTAGTTTTGCTTAGTTGGGTGAATATGTCTGTGTGTACCTGATCTAGTAAGAAAGCTGTATTGGCTGTATACCACTAGAACAGTTGTGTCTATTTTCTGTCACTGTGCTCCGCTTTATAAATTATATGCACTCTCCCTCTAGATCTTCTGCCTGGCACCTCCAACCTCAGCATCCTTCTACCGATATATTCACAGTTTCTCTTCTGAACATGTCAAAACCACCTCAATATGGCCTCTCTGACTTTATCTCCAAAACATCTAACACTACATGTCTGATCTCCTTATTCCTGATCCTGTCCATCCTCGTCACTCCCAAAGTCACTCCCCTTATCACACCTCAACATTTTAAGCTCTGCTACCACCAGCTCTGCCTCCTGTCTTTTCTTCACTGCCACTGTCTCTAAGATGTACAACATTGCTAGTCTCACCACCGTCTTGAACACCTTTCCTTTCATTCTCACTGATACTCTTTTATCACAGAACACACCTGACACTTTTCTCCACCCGTTCCAACCTGCTTGCATTCGCCTCTTCACCTCTTTTCCACACTTTCTGTTGCTCTGAACCATTGACTCTAAGTACTTAAGTTCTCCACCTTCTTTACGTCTGCTTCTTGTAACCTCACTATTACACTTGGGTCTCTCTCACTCAGACACATGTAGATTTGCATGTTTAATTTGGCATGTGTTTTATGTCAGATGTCATTCCTGGAACAACCCTTTGCATTTATCCAGACTTGGGCTGGCACAAAAAGACACTGGCTTGTGCCCCCTTGTAGTTGCATTACATATTGTATACTCCACATTAACTTATTTCCAGTGTGCTCAAGTTGGGTGCCATCGTTCATTTAATCACATTAGATCATTTAGGTGACACCTACTCCGGCACACTATTGAGTTTGACAAAGCTCTTCAGTTCACCAACTTGACATGTCAGCAGACCCACAATTTAGAGTGTTATGTGAGATGAATGGTATTGGGACTTGTAGAGGAATGACATGAGTTAGAGGAGGACAACATAAAAGACAGAGTTGCATTCTTCTTAGCTAGGTCCAAGTTTAATCCCATTGAATGTTTGTAAGGAGTTTGAGATGTTGTTGATAACACATCTAGTCTGATCAGAGATATAGTTGGTTGTCTAATGAGAAAAACATTCTCTTTTTCTAATTCGCTGGAATTCACTACTGATCGAGTAGTTTTCATTGGCTGCTAAACCATTTCAGGGCTTTGAATCAGAGTATAGGCAAATTAAGTATTTCACCCAGTTGGGGTACATTGTACAGCCAGAAGCAATACCTTTCCCTGGTTTTTGTTTTGTGCAAGAATAGGACAGGTCAACTGTATTCTGAAGAGTTCTCTGCTCTACTGGTACTTTACAGTAATGACTGTGAGATGGTGAATACACTTGGCTCAAAAACCTCGGTCCACAAGCTTGGGTTCATCTATTTCACCTTAAATGTTTGGCAGCAGATTATGTGTGTAGCTAAAAATCTTACTTTTTGTTGGTAGTGTACAAGGCTGATGATTTGAAAATGTACGGAATGAATGCTGTTCTAGAGCAAATTCCGAATGAGATAAGGATGCTCGTCCTCCTACTGACAGTGGTAAGTTTTAGTTTTGCATGTTCAGACACCATATCCCACAGATTACTGTCAAAGATCCTCATCTTCGTGTCCTCTCTCATAGACTGGAGTTCAGCACCATCTAGTGAGTCGGAGGACTTACTACATCTCCATCCTGCTTTGCCTATACAGTATGTCTATGTATACATATGTGCATTAACATGAACTGTAAGTAATTGTTTATCCTGTACTCAAACAATACAGTTTATTGTGAATTTGTCTTAATTTATCACTACTTGTTATAATGTATTCATCTCTCTGCTCCTAAAAGAAAAAACTATTACTCCAGAGTGGGCGATCCAGTTGGCTGAGTGGCTGAAAAGACCACCATTCAATGGATGATCCAACAGATAATCGCAGGTTCCCCATTTAACAGACACTCCAGGCATGTTAAGTTTGACTTTATCAATTATATTTTGTGCCTTACACCTTATTCTAAATCTTTGTCTCACAGGATTTTTCAATATTACATCCAGAGTTTTGGGAGATTAACAATAAGCTCGAACCCTGTGTTCTCAAAGATACTTCACATGGCCAGGAAAGAGAAGACTGCTGACCTTCTTGCCAACATAGACTTGTTGGCAAAGACTCATAGACTTTGATTCCTCATATTCCTAAAGCTGATTTTAATGTTTCACCCTAAACTTTGGCAATTTTAACTTTTAAAAGGGCAATACTACGATATTTGGAGGATTCCAGAGAAACCTTTATCGAGTCCATCATAGTTTAAATTGACCTATAGAGACAGTGGCATTAAATGTCAAACCATAGTTTTGCTATTGCATTTGACAGCTATCTATCTATTTATTTTTTTAATTTTTACAGACCAACAAGGTGACATTGCATTGCAGCTGCTGCCAGTGTTGCTCCCAACTTCATTTTACAAAGTGGGTAAGACAGTTTTCTGCCGCAGCAACCTGGAGACTCACAACACCTTCATTGATATCCAGTCTATGAGTTAATACAATATTCTACTCCTTTAGCCAGTTTTGCATATACTTGATATGCTTACTGTATAACTATGGTTACACTCAAACAGTATACAATTTTTCTGTATTAAGATAATGAAGTTTGCCTGCATTCCACAGAGACATTTTATTTTTCCCTCTGCTAAAGAAGTTGCTAAATTTACCTGTTACAACAAACTTAAGAATTTGTTTTTCCTCTTAGACTGGAACCAACATGATAGGCTACTTGACCAGAGTGACAACTGAGTACCCATATGCTCTTATGCTGGGAGAGGGGCATCGGTGTTCCCAAGCATTTGTGATAATAAGTGAGACAGCGTTTCAGCCACTGGGTTACCAAAAAACCCCAGATTGGGTTGTTTTTAATCTAGCAGCTTTAAGTGTGTATTAAAGCATTGTGTGCATTTTTGTGTTAAGTTAGTTACAGCAGCTGGTTAGAGTCAGAGGAAGATCGAGGGCTGGTGTAATAATTGAAAATCAAATTTTACACAAAACGTGTTATCACTTTTAAACACATCCACAGTGTTTCTCTAACCCTAAGGTTTATGTTTTTTCTTGACTCAGCCTAACCAGACACAGCACTCAGGAACCGTAAATGGTTCTCTGGCTTGACAGTCCAGTGCTTTTTGCTTAATGAAAGTACTGTTTCATTCATTCAAAAAATATGGTGCATCAAACGTAATTAAGTCATTCGCTACAAAAAACAAAATGGCATTTGCAGTTTAGTTAGGAACTTAATTCTTTAGGAGACAGGGTTGTTATTTGGGTTCTGATGCTTTCTTTGTTAATTGAACAACAGGATCAGCTTTTAAACAAAAACATCTACCTCTCTCCATAAGGAGGCATCAAAGCAAAACTGATACTTAGTTTAGTTACGGTTGTGTAAAAGTGAGAAAGACATCTTCTTATTGCAGCTTTAACTAGTTACATCTTTTAATATGCTGCGAGTTCTGGTTCCCATTTTTAGAAGATTGTCCTAGTTGTTCTTATTTTAATTATATCGTTTTTATGTTTAAGTTTATTGATATCTATATTTATGTTTTATTCTTTTAAATGTATATATTTTTTATGTATTATGTGTTAACAAAACAAAAATTTCCCATCGGGGATTAATCTGTGTTCTGCTACTCTACTACTAATGATAATATTTAGGTTGTAGCGTGCTCAAAATTAAGAGAGGACTACGACTGTCTTTTAAAATGCTTTATTCTATGATAACAATTTTAATCTATAATGTAATTAATACAAGGTACAAATGCAAAATGTACGGAGCTCCGGGTCAGAGTTCTCTTCCCTAACAACATGGATACAAAGATCATTATGTTCTCATCAGTCTCCACTATTTAGGCTGTATGAGTTGATTTTCAGCTGATCCAGGACATATATTTTAAATTATTTTTAAAGGGCTCCAAAAAATTCAAGGTACACTGCAGTCACTGGGTACATTTTATTAGTGGGAACTTGCTGCTACCCATGTAGTAGGAGATCCAGAATTGATGGAGTGAATGACAGAAAGGCAGAAAAATATTGGACAGATGTGTTGTTGTTGTCACAGCACAGTAGGAAAGGAAAAAGAGATTATTTTCTCACTTTTAGACTCAGTTCTCAGCAGATGGGTGAAGGAAAGAAAATATAAAAAAGCAGTGGCAGCTGTTAGGACTTTAATAATAACACTATTGATGAGAAGAAAGGCTGGCAAAAAATATCAAGGTGGTGGTCTGCTGTCGCCTTTGATTTAAATATGTGTGCTGTGTTAAGAAAAAACGCTATTTATACTTCTCAGCCCTCTTTATGACAAGCAAAGAGACTATTAAAGATAAAGGAGAAAATAAGGCCTTTACTGTTTTGTAATTAATGACATGGGAATTAAAACTGTTGCTGCCTCTACAGTATAAAACAATTCTGGCTGAGAGACCATTTGTCAGACACCCAGGGAGAAAGTAAACTAGGAGACTGGTTTATGGTTGCTGCTATTCAAGCAAAAGGAGTGATGAGGAGGAAATGAGAGTGTTTTACTGAAAGATGGAGGTAGAAACAGGACAAAAGAAGACTATTTTTACTGCATCTCAAATAGGATCATTTGCTGGTGTGGTTTGCTGATGTGTTTTGTTGCACGGTAATAGTTTCATCTTGCTAAACCCAGATAACATTCTGTTGCAGTAGTCAACCAATGAAACAAGGTCATGTTGTTACAAAGGCTGTTCATATGCTGGTTTTTGCAGTAGCAGTAATATACCAATAATACCCTATGAAGGGTAGGGTAGAGACTTACTTTCTTGGTTACCATTTCTAGGTACACCACCTTTTCTCTACTGGCATCTGTTGGTTGGTTAACAACTGTAGTTCTGAAAGTACCTGAATTTAAAAACGACCACCAGTCAGAGTGTAACTTCTGCTGTGAAATATCTGACTAGATGTGAAAGCTGTTTTTTTTTTTATATCCATCGTTGCCACAGTGAATTAAAACACAATGCTGATCCCTTCAGTCCATCCAATTTGGATGTTGTCAAACTGTTCAGTGGTCAGTTATCTGATCTCATCAGCACATCCAGTATTACATCACATTAGGTGGTCCCTGGTATGGGGCAACAGTCACAGAAGGTGGTTATGTGCAGGACCTTTGTTGTAATGATTACAAGACAAAATTACATTACACAATTGCATTACAACTATATGTTTTAGTACAAAAGCAACCTGGTTAAATTTGGGGGGGGAAAGGGAATTTGTGGTAAAAATGTGTGTGGTAACGTTTATTTAACCCAAAATTTACCTGTTTGTGGTTAAAATGAAAAATTACCTGGTGCCTTTTTTCCCTCCCTCCCATCAAGCCTCTTCTTTCCTGTGAGGACTTTGCTTACAACAGTAAAAGAACTACTGGTAGGTAGTAGGTGTCCTAATAAGCCATAACATTGGCCATAATAACAACTGAAAACTGAACATTTAATAGTTGATTGAGACAATCACTATGCCTCCGTGAGGCAGACATTGAGATGTTGACAGCTGTCCATTGGCTTGCTATCAAATCTCATAAAGTTACATATTGTATATATTTGTACATTTACAACTCAGGATAATATAGTATCTACTATCTAATCTATTTTATGTATCTTATCTCTCTTTTGCTTTGCTGCAGATTTTGTTAAGACATTCATGAAACATCCGACAATCACCCACCCCTGCTGTACTTTTAGTGCTAACTATTATTCTAACAGGCTAAATTAAGATGCTGAACACAAGAAATACTACAACCTCAGCATATTAGCATTGTGACTGTGAGCATCTTAGCCTGCTGAGGTAAGCATTTATCTCAAAGCACATTTTTACAGAGCTGCCGGCATGGCTGTAAACCCTGATGATATATTGAAGTCATTTACCAAGGTGCAGTCAGTATAATTATGGCTAAATAAATTACTGCAGAGCTTTGTAGATGTGGGTGTGTTAAAGGAAACCAGGTGAAAGAAGTACCCAAAAGACAAGAAAATCTTGCTCATGACTGTATCACCTAAACATCCATGAGAGAAGTATAAGATTTATATCATTATCTCAATTCTCTGCAATTGAGCTCCTGAGAAACATTGTCTTTTTGTTCCACACTGACACTTTTTCCCCCTCACGCCTCACGTCCAAACGATCAGACCAGTCTGTGAAAGTTTACTTGGGCAAATAGTTAAAAATTTTAAAATTTAAACTTGCAAAGAATTTTGAGATTTCTACCGTTCATAAAATGATTAAAACAGTCAGAGAACCTAAAAACGTCTCTAAATGCAAAGGACAAGGCCTAATACTGAGTAGCTGTTGTCATCCAGCCCTCAGAAGGCATTAAATTAAAAATAGACCCAGTTCTGTATTGGAAATCACTGCATGTGATCAGAAACACTGAAAACCATTATTAGTGAACACAGTTTGTCTCTTCACAATATATAAAAAGACCAAAAAACACTGTAGCCTTCTATTGGGCTCAATTTCATTTAAAATTATCTAAGGTGGTCTGACAAGTCAAATTTTCACTTGCTCTTTATGGCTTTAGGATGTAAATGTACATTAATGCTTTTAAACTTCCCTCTGACTACCCTATATTAAAATATTTCTCCAATTCTAGCTAAAAACTCATCATTCATTATTATGAGTATAGATAGATATATATAGATGATATCATCTGGGGGAGCTCTGGAAAAGCAGGATGAGCATAATTACAAGCTAATAGTATGAGCAACAAGATGACATAATCTGAACTGAAGGTTTCTCCAAGTGACGCATCTGGACACATTTTTCTGCTTAAAGTAGAGAGATATTTTGATATAAGGAAGTCAATAGGAATGACATTTATTTTCATGTACTACCCAAACTAGAGCCATAAGACGCAAGTTCAAAATCAGTGAAGCGTCCTTTACGTGATTTTCTATTTTGTTATGTTTTACACGGTGTCCCAACTATTTTGCCAATGGGGCTGTAGAAAGTTTTATTGCTCATGCTTACTGTAAATTGTATATAAAATATTTATGGCTCATCACAGTTGTTGGTTCAATACCTGGCTCCTCTGGTCACATGTCAAAGTGTCATTGAGCAAGACGCTGAACCACAACAAAAATATTGGCAATTCTGTCAGAAAATACAACCCTCAGAAAATTGTCCCATTTGCAAATGTTTTGCTATTCATGTGCTTATTATTTTTGTTTGCACTGGAACAACACAAAAAAGTAGAGCAGAAAAGTCAAACTTGATAGAAATTCCCACAGAACTCAAAACGGCCTGGACACCTTGTCAAAATTGTAAGAAATAATTGCTTTTCAAGCATGTGATGCTCCTTTAATTTGTATTTAGACACACTTGTGGCAAGTTTTTTCTGTGTTTTTTGTGTTGTTTCAATGCAAACAAAAACCATAAACATGTTACTACCAAAACATCTGCAACTGAGAGAAGGGTTGCATTTTCTGACTTGCAGATAAGTGCAGACCATTTGATCTAGAAAATGCCAGAATAACCAGTGCAGTCAAACAGAGTCAGTTGAAGGCTGCAGTGAGTGTTATGTTTTCAATATGAACGCGTCCAGGAGCTTGCTTTTATTGAGCAGACCAAATCAAATAATGTTGATCACTTTAGGATATTTGTGGAAGAAATGTTTGAGGTAGAAGAAGCCATAATCAGGTGAAATCTGACCTGGGACCGTGCAGCAGATTGTTCTGGACAGTTTCCAGACAGCTGTAAACAAGCTCCTGTTCCTTCTGTGTCCCCATCACTTCTCATTCAACCTGATGAGATGCAAATTGATTCTGACAAGCAGGGTTATTAAGATACAACACCGGCAAATTCCCAAATGTCCATAACACTCCTGAAAATAGATAGTGCCAAATGTGTGAGGGTTGGAGGTGCTGTTACATATTAGAAAATGAGGTGGACAAAAGAGAACAGAGGAGTAGAGGATCAAAAAGGAAAACACATCTTTCATTTAGAGCGTATAGTATTCTTTGGTGTATCCCTATTTTACAACTCTCCAGAGAGAAGAAACTTATGGGATAACCATAACTGATTCATACTGAGTTTTGAATTAATTGTACAGAAAAAGCACTTAAAGGAAGCATACACAGATTAACCGTTAAATACAGTAAATTGAACAGGGAAGAAACGTTGAAAACTGGAGGACAAAAATAACATGTTAGTTTGTCACAGGGATTTATAAAAGCAGAAACAAAACACAAAGGATGATAAAATGCTCCATATTCTCTGAAAATCACCAAATCAACGACCTTCTCTCTTCTGTAGATCTGCCTGTTTACTTTGCAGTGTTGATGAGCTGGATGTGAATTAGTCGGTCTCTGAGTTGGCTCATTTATGGTTTCTATTTTAGCTGTTATAATTAATACAAGACAGCATAATAAGATTGTTTCAGTAACGCTGCTCTATCCCAAGGCCATTTTGTGTTTAAATTAATACTGTTCAACCAATCAGGTCTACGTAGTGACAGATAAGGATCTTTCCAACTGGTTAAAATGGGAAGGGGGGAACAATCTTTATTTAATTTATTATTTTATTTGTTGTGGGTTTTACAGGATTACCATTATAGTCAATATTTATGCGTAAGGACCAGATGCACAGTTTAGCGTTTTTGGGTTTACAATGTTGAGTATACATTTTTGTTTTTATAACAAAAAACATGTTAAAAATTATAGGCTATTTGGCCTACGTTTCCACATTTACAATAAGATAAAATACAATTTTATCTGCATTTTCAAATTGATGTATTCCCAAAATGCAGTTCAGAATCACAATCAGAAATACTTTATTATTGCTTTCGTCTCAGATGCTCCATGCCAGAGTTGGAAATTGTGCATTAGAACGTAACATATAAACATAAAAGGAAAATACATTAAATTAAATGTATAGTAAAAAATTTATTCTGAGTATCGGATATTTCAGGGAGTATTTATAAAGATTGATGGCCCAAGGAATGAATTCCTGTGGTGCTCAGTATTGCACTTAGTAGTGTGAGTCTTGCACTGAAGGTGCTCCTATGCGTCACCAGCATGTCATGCAGAGGATGGGAAATATTCTCCATTATCCCTTCCAGCTTGGACAGCATCTTTCTGTTTGACACTGCTGCTGTTTCCACTCCAGCTTCCTCCTCTAGCAGTCTTTAGCCTCACAGATCTTTAGCTTCAAGTCCTTCTGAATAGCCCTCAGCTCCTCTTTATTTCCCCCTAAAGGCCCTTTTCTTCTGATTTAGAATTTCTTTGATCTCTTTTGTTACCCATGGCTTATTGTTTGGATAGCACTTGACGGTTCTTGCTGGGACAATGCTGTCAAATTTATGTAGTCTGTTATGCACACTGTAAGCCCATCTATGGCTCGATCATCTAGGGTACTGTGTTTGCATTTTACTGAGAAAGTGAGGAGGCTGGAGCCAGAGGATCAAAGGCAGCAGGAGGTGCAGCACTGTTGTGAATCTGTTGTGAATCTGTGAGTTATTGGGAGGCCTGGTTACTGAGGGCTTTGTTGGTGGTAAGCAGGACTTTAAAATGAATACAGTGTTGAACAGGGAGCCAGTGGAGCTGTTGGAGGATGGGGGTGATGTGTTCTCTGGTGTGGCTGTGGGTGAGTACCGGCTGCTGAGTTCTGTATATACTGCAGTTTATGAAGGTCAGAGGAGGGAAGGCCGTAGACAATACTATAACAGTAGTAGTAGTAGTAAAACATAATACATGTAAAGCCTAAAAACATATAAAACATAGAATAGCACAGCATTAAAGTAAAAGGTAATGATCATTTTAAAATGATCACTTTAAAATGCTTTTCTAAACAAAAAAGTCTGTTTTTTGAAACAGTCCACAGTCTGTTGTGCCCTCAGGTTCTCAGGTAGAGCGTTCCATAGCCGTGGAGCAGCTGCTGAGAAAGCTCGGTCCCCCATTGTATGGAGTTTGGGTCTGGGGGGGTAGAGGCGATAGGTGTTGGTGCAACGGAGTTGTCTAGTTGTCGATTGCAGTGTGAGGAGTTCCTTTAGATACTGTGGGGCATTTCCATGGATGCACTGGTGGGTGAGTAGACAGACTTTATAATCAATGCGAAGGTGGATGGGAAGCCAGTGAAGTGTCCGGAGGACAGGAGTGATGTGTTGGTGTTTCCGCACTCTTATAAGGATCCTGGCGGCGCTGTTTTGAACATATTGGAGCTTTTGAAGGCTCCTGCCAGGGATTCCAATGAGAAGTGCATTGCAGTAGTCCAGCCTGGAGGAGACAAAAGCGTGGACCAGCCTTTCAGCATCACAGAGGGACAGAGATGGGCGGATTTTGGCTATGTTTCTCAGATGAAAAAATGCAATTTTGCAGAGGTGTTGGACATGTGTTTCGAATGACAGGTGGGGGTCGAACTTGACCCCCAGGTTGCTAACAGAGTTGGAGAGGGTAATGGTGTGACCAGAAAAGGAGATACAATTAATGGGTGAGGAATGAAGCAGATGAGTGGTGCCAACTAGAAGGGCTTCGGTTTTGATGCTGTTTAGCTGAAGGAAGTTCTCTGTCATCCATGCCTTAATGTCCTCCAGGCAACAGGTGAGAGTTGACGGAAGTGTCGGTGGGGTTGGGCTCAGTCTCACGTAGAGCTGAGTATCATCAGTATAGCAGTGGAAGGAGACTCCATGCTTGCCAATGACGTAGCCCAGTGGGAGCATGTAGATGTTGAAAAGGGTCGGCCCAAGAACCGACCCCTGTGGCACCCCACAGGTGACCAAGTGTAACTGAGATTTGGCATCCCCACTCAGCTCTATTTGTGAGATAGGAACTGAACCACCCTAAAGCAGTATCAGAAAAACCAACAGTATACTGCAGACGATGGAGGAGAATTTTGTGGTCAACTGTATCAAAAGCGACAGTGAGGTCCAGAAGAATGAGAAGAGATGGGAAGCCCTGATCAGCAGCCATTAGGAGGTCGTTAGTGACCCTGACCAGGGCTGTCTCTGTGCTATGGGAGGGGCGGAAACCGGATTGAAATGTTTCAAACAGTCTTTTGAGGTGATCCTGGAGCTGGGCTAAGACCGCTTTTTCCAAGACCTTTGATAGGAATGGAAGATTAGAGATTGGACGATAGTTTGCCATGACTTCAGGATCCAGGGAGGGTTTTTTTAGACATGGTGTAATTATTGCGGTTTTCAGTGATGTTGGGACTGTGCCACTCTGGACGGAGTAATTAATGATGCTGGTGATGAGTTGGCTAATGTTTGAGACATTAGTTTTTACCAAGGGAGTGGGGAGAGGGTCCAGGATGCACGTTGAGGGTTTCATCCTCTGTATGATAACTTCAACTTTTTTCACAGTAGTAGCTGAAAACCTAGACAGACAGCCTTCTGGCCTTGAAGTGGGGAGGTCAGGGGGTTTGCGGTTTATGACTGACAGTGAGGAGCGGATAGTTTCAACCTTAGTGGTAAAATGTGCAATGAAACTGTTGCTGTTCCTCTGTGTGGTTGCTGCCAGTGTGGGATTGGGGTTTGAGTAGATGATTTATTATGGAAAAGAGTTGTTTCTAGTTCCCGGGGCTGTTATTGATTATATTTGAGTAATATTGTGATCTGGCAGTGGCAAGTGCTTTGGAGTAGTTTTTTTCATGATCCCGGTAGGCAATTTTATGGACAGTTAAGTTGGTTGAGATAAAGCGACGTTCAAGGGCCTGCCCAGCTGTTTTCATCTGTCGGAGCTCCCTTGTAAACCACGGTGCAGATTTTGAAAAAGTGACCACACGTCATCTAAGAGGAGCATGAGCCTCAAGGATATTTTGGAGGCTGTTATTATAATAGTCCACTAGGTCTGTGACTGAGGGGAGTTCCGGGACAATGGAGAGATTTTTGATGTCAGTATTTAGGTGAGAGAGATTTATGTTTCTCAGATTTCTGAACTGGATACAACGCTGTGGGTTTGGAGACAGTGTATATGAGAGGAAGTCCATTGAAATTATTTTGTGGTCCGAGACACCCAGGTCGTATACTTGGAGGTTAGAAATGGGGACAGAGTCAGTAATGACTAAGTCAAGGATGTGGCCTTTACTATGGGTGGGGACCTCAACTTTCTGCTTCAGGTTTAGGCAGTCCAGCAGTTCTAAGAACTCAGCAGCAGAATGGTTTGAAGGTGTGTCCACGTGGATGTTCAGATCTCCGAGTATCAGCATGTTGGGTGACAATGTGCAGAAGGTTGAAAGGACTTTGTACATTTCTGTGATGAAACTCGGGTGTTGCTTTGATGGCCGGTAAATAAGAAGTATTACTGTAGAGAGTGGATGTTTACATTTAATTGCCAAACATTCAAAGGTAGACAGTTTAGGAAGACGGAGGGATGACAGTTTCAGATCTTCACGGAGGAATATGACTAGGCCCCCACCACGGCCAGTGGTGCGAGCTTTTTCAAGGTAGGTATATCCGGGGGGGCAGGACTCATTCAAAACTGAGTAGGCCTCGGGTTTATGCCAGGTCTCAGTCAGGCAGATGATATCAGTCTCATTTTCCAGAATGTGGTTATGAATCAAACAGGATTTATTTGATAGGGACTGGACATTAAAGAGTTCAAGTTTAGTGTTTGATGTAATATTGATGAGAGGACGAAGAACTCTGTAGTCCACTCCAGGATTCCAGAAATCCACTCCAGGAATCCCATTTCCCCTTGTCCGTGGCTTTGGAGCATTTTCAGTCTCCATGGTAACTGTGTTCGGATGACGTAATCGAGTCGTCACGGAGCGAGATTCTGACCACAGTGAAGGAATGGCGCTCCCAGTTCCGGTATAGACGAACCCCCGGCCAGATCCTCTATGGGCGTAGCGGGATCGACAGAGGAGTCCTAGTTGTTCAATGGCTCCAATGTCCGATGGGAGGCCATGGTTGTTGAGCTCCAGAAGCTGCGATGGTGAATACTGGAGCATGACGCCAGGTGGTTTTGGTATGGTCCCCTGCAAAAAGGTAACCATAGACCATGTGCAGGCGACTGGGTAGTCGCAGCAAATGCCGAGGGAGACCGCAACAGCACGTCCAGTTATTAACTTATCTAAACCAACAACCTGTCTGCTAGACCCAATTCCAACTAGACTGCTCAAGGAAGCTTTACCCTTAATTGATAAGTATTAGATATCATCAATCTATCTTTAGAAACAGGCTATGTACCACAGACCTATAAGGTAGCTGTAATTAAACCACTACTTAAAAACCCCTGTCTTGACCCAGGTGTTTTAGCCAATTACAGACCAATATCTCTTATCTGTATATCATGTTCCTCCATCTAACCTTGTCTTCTGCATCCTCTTCTCTCACACCAACTAACTTCATTTCGTCACTCTCTGCATCCATAAATCTCCTCTTTGGTCTTCCTCTAGACCTCCTGCCTTGCAGCTCGAATATATATGTGTGTGTGTGTGTGTCTGCTAATTTATTCAAAGTCTCTCCTCTGAACATGTCCAAACCACCTCTCCAAAACATCAAACATGAGCTGTCCCTCTGATGTCCTCATTCCTGATCAATCCTCATCACTCCCAAAGAGAACCTCAACATCTTAAGCTCTGCTACCTCCAGCTCTGCCTCCTGTCTTTTCTTCAGTGCCATTTTCTCTAAGCCGAAGAACATCTCTGGTCTCACCACCATCTTGAACACCTTTCCTTTCATTCTCACTGATACTCTTCCCCTCTTTTCCACACTCTCCCTTGCACTGAACCATTGACCCTAGGTACTTAAAGTCCTGCACCTTCTTCACCTCTGCTCCCTGTAACCTCACCGTTCCACCTGGGTCCCTCTCATTCACACACATGTATTCTGTCTAACTGTGGCTAAGCTTAATTCCTCTGTTTTCCAGAGCAGACCTCCACCTCTCTAGATTTTCCTCCACCTGCTCCCTGCTCTCACTACAAATCACAATTTCATCTGCAAACATCATAGCCCACGGAGATTCCTGTCTAACCTCATCTGTCAGCCTGTCCATCACCAGAGCAAACAAGAAGGGGCTCAGAGCCGATCCTTGATGCAGACCCACCTCCACCTTGAACTCCTCTGTCACACCTACAGCACCTCACCACGGTCTTACAGCTCTCATACATGTCCTGCACCACTCTAACATACTTCTCTGTCACTCCAGACGTCCTCATACAATACCACAGCTCCTCTCTCTGCACCCTGTCATACGCTTTCTCTAAATCTACGAAGACACAATGCAACTCCCTATGACCTTCTCTGTACTTCTCCATCAGCATCCTCAAAGCAAATACTGCATCTGTTGTTCTCTTTCTAGGCATGAAACCACATTGCTGCTCACAAATGTTCACCTCTGCCCTTAGCCGAGCTTCCACTACTCTTTCCCACAACTTAATTGTGTGGCTCATCAGCTTTATTCCTCTGTAGTTACTACAGCTCTGCACATCTCCCTTGTTCTTAAAAATCAGGGCCAGTATATTTCTCCTCCATTCCTTGGGCATCTTCTCACTCTCCAAGATCTTGTTAAACAAATTAGTCAGAAACTCTACTTCCACACCAACAGAAAACAAAAGCATAGCAAATAAATGAAATACAAACAGGACTAGCAGTACTTCATTATTAAAAGCAGTATGTCATTTAATTTAGGGTGGCACAGTGGGACTTTCTTTCTAGAGTTTGTGGTCTGTGCAGGTTTCCTCCATGATACACTAACCTGGGGTTTGGCAGTTGGACGTGTAGTTGGAGAAGATACCGAATCCTCTGTAGCTCCTTTAAGAAAGGCCAGGACCTTTTTTTGGCAGCTGCCACAAATAGTGTGTGTGTGTGCGTGTGTATGTGTGTGTGTGTGTGTGTGTGTATAAATGGGTAAATAGGAAGCGACTGTAAAGAACTTAAGGTAATAAGTAAAGAAGTATTATATATATATATATATATATATATATATATATATATATATAACCCCATTAACAGCACATTGCAGTATGCAAGACGAGACATGACCAGCGCCTGTACAGTGAGTTGGGTTGTATCTTCTGTGATGTAGGGCCTGATCTTTCCGATGTTGTAGAGGGCAAATCTCTATCCCCTAGGGACTGAGGAGATGTGGTCCTTAAAGCTCAATTGGTCATCAATAATGACATCAGATTTCTGGCCAACAACTGGGAGCAATCACTGTTTATCCAATGTTGATTCTGATGTGTTGTGTTGTGTCGAAGGTCTGGCTAGAAGTACAAGAACTTCAGTTTTGGAGAGTTGAACTGAAGATGTCTCTCTCTCATCCAAGCAGAGATGTCAGAGAGACAGGCGGGAAAGCGTGATGAGACAGTGGAGTAATCCAGTGGAAAGGATAAGAAGAGCTGTGTGTCATCAGCATAGCAATGATAGGAAAAGCCATGTGACTGGATAAACCCAGAGATAAACCCAGGGATGTAGTATAGACGGGGGTAAAAAAAAGACCAAGAACTGAACTGTAGAGATGCTATGAGAGTTAGAAACAAGCCCCTGCCAGGATACCTTAAGGGTTCGTCCCGAAAGGTAACCCTGAGGCCTAACTACAGCTGATCCAGAGATGCCCAAATCAGAGTGTTTGAACAACAGGATCTGATGGTTCCCAGTGTCACAGGTTGCAGATAGGTCAAATAGGATTAAGACAGAAGACTGACCTCTGGCCTTTGCAGCTTGAAGAGATTCCACAACAGTCAGGAGTGCCGTTTCTGTGAGTGACCACTGTCGAAGCCAGACTGGTTGACATCAAGGAGGTTTTTCTTGGAAACAAAGTCTGATAGTTGATTAAAGACTGCTCTTTTCATAGTCTTTGCCAGAAATTGAAGAAGAGAGACAGGTCTGTAGTTCTCCACAAGGCAGGTGTCAAGAAAAGGCTTCTTAAGTAATGGGGTAAACTGAGCCTGTTTGAATGAGGTCAGAAAAGTTGTGAGAGATGCGTTGATGATAAATGTAATAGCTGGGATTTGTCACAGCATCCTCCCTTCCATCCTCCCCTCCCCTCCTTCTCTCTCTCTCTCCCTGTCTGTTTTGTGTTTTTTTTCCTAGAGCACCTGGACTGCAGTGGCAGCCACACCAGCAGGCAATCACTCATCCTAATGACAGCAGCTCATATACCGGTCTCCTTCACGCCACAAGTCGCCAGATTGTCTCAGTAACCTCCTTGGTACTCGAGTACACTAAGCTCTTTAGAAAAACACGTTAGTGTCAACCTGCTAACCTGCTCTTTGTCTCCCTGCCCTCAAAACCTCCGGCCGCCCTGCAGCGATCACCATTCCTCCTCCTCCTGTGACTCGCCGCTCAATATCTCCCCCCCGCACCGGGCGTCAAAGTCTTTAGCAGCGAGAATGGTAGATGGCGGAGGTGGAGGTGGGTAGATGTTTGTTGTGTTGCTGGGCTTCTCCTGATAGTATTCAGTCTTTGCCCTGATGACTGTGAGCAAAAGATACAAGCAGACAGATACTCAACAACAGTAGATGGAATCTTGGACTTGCGCCACTTCCTCTCAGCACTCAGCATGCTGTGTTTCTTACAGTTGGTGAGCCACGGATTAGAAGCTGAGGGATGAGCAGGTCTAGAAGACATTGGGCAGAGACTATCCAGACATGATGAGCGTGTTGCGAAGAGGCTGTCCATGACTCTATCCACATCAAGGGTGGAAAGGTCTTGTGGTGGGGGAAGAGTTGCAGAGACCATTGAAGAGAAATCCTCTACTGATCTACTGAAAACACGTGGCAACTGGCTTTCCTAGAACTAAAAGAAGCAAGTTTAAAAGCAGTGAAGGCGTCTTTTAATTCTGTTTTCTCGTTAGAAACTCCCTGGCACAATTCAAAAGATTGTTTTCATGTTCAACCAGTGAATTAGTAAACACGCTAAACCAGATCATTCAGGAGCAGGGGGAAATAAATAAAACCATCACAGACTCTATAAACCAACACACTAAATGTTCTGCACTTATATAGTGCTTTTCTACCTATTGGCACTCAAAGCGCTTTACACTGCTTCTTATTCACCCATTCACACTCACAATCACACACACACACTCATACACCGATGGGGGAGCTGCTATGCCGCTGGCCAACGCTCAACAGGAGCAACTAAGTTGGGGTTAAGTGTGTTGCTCAAGGACACTTTGACATGTGACCGGAGGAGCCGGGGATTAAAACAACAACTCTGAGATTTCTGGACAACCGATCTACCTTCCTGCGCCAAAGTCACCCTAGGTCAACAATGCCAATAAATGGGTGAATGAGAAGCAGTGTAAAGCGCTTTGAGTGCCAATACGTTGAAAAGCGCTATATAAGTGCAGAACATTTACCATTTAGACATGGGAGCCAAAATGGCATTTAATGGCCACCATCCCTCAGTTTATTCGGCATGGGGGGCACCTTGGCTGCAGCTGGTTCACTAGTTGCTTATAACAGTATTTATGTGAGGAGAGCCAGCGCTCATTTGTTTTATCCAGCTGGCCAGCAAGGTTCTTCTTCAGGCTGCTAGTCTGAACAAGCCCGCTGCTTTCTGGCATGGGCAATGAGCATATCAATGTTTCACAGAGAAGTCACCTGGGAAATCTCACCCCTGACACCAAATTTGGCAACTAAAATATTTCACACTATAGAACAGGAGGCAGATCAGCCTTTTATTTTAGACTATCCTATGCATTTCAATCAGTACAATGCATTAACACACAATACTTACTTTTTTCCAACTATTTGCCATCCAGTAACACTGCTAAAAGTTTTAAAGAAGTACATTTTTCCCACATCCCAAAGGCTTCCCATAAGTCCTTGCAGCCTGCCCACTAGAGACGCAATATTTTACAGTACATCAAAATATATCATTCACTCACGTGGGGTGAAGGTGGTGTTTGTAGCTGGCTACCAGTTTTTTATTCCAGGATGGAACGTGTACACTTAGCATTCATGAGAGTGTCTGTTGGCTGTAGCCAGTAATTTGAACTGACAGCCTCCCAGGCAAAAAGCTTGTTTCTATAACCTCTAGACTGCATCCACGCCACTTTAATCTTGTTGGTTTGACCTAGCAAAGACTTTAAATGCTGCAACAAATACCGTCTAGAGGAAGGTCAAAAAGGATTACACAATCTCTTATTTTTCTCTAATTCACCACTTTTTTATTGAGACTGACAGAATCTGAGTGGCTTGTGAGAAATAATTGAATGACCCATTTTGATCTTGCTGTTAGTGGCCTTGACTTCTAAAAGCTGCCTTAAAAAAAAGTTTAAATGATCCCTATAGTACACTTACGTGGCCTCATTGTTCCCTTTCCCTATTAGTTTCCTCTTCAGTTTAAAACACTGCGGGGACAATGTGAAGATTAAGTGGCATTAGAACTGCCATCTTTTGCAATAGGATTGTAATGACATACAAGTCCAGCCACGAACCAGAGCCAGAATTTAATGATCATCACTGTCTGTGCTAAAATCCAATCAGATAAGAATTGAGGAAAATACTATGGGAAGAAACGTACTGATATTGTTTTGCACATTTAAAAAACTAGTCAAAAGGCACAAATTGCTACAGGCGATTTTCTAAATCAAATATTTGAGACTACAAGCTCTCTAACAAATGAGAACCAAGGAGAAGTTTAATATATGGGGGGATTTTCCCAGAACAATAATATACAAGATGATAGTAACATAAAAATGCCAGTGCACAGACTGAAACAAAGTAAGTAATGCAGATCTGTATTAAAGTACATTATTATTTCCAGGGTTAAAAAAAAAGCACAAAGCTAATGGACATCCCTGTCAGTAATGTGGATTTGTATTTAGCCAACTATTTTTCG
Organism: Channa argus; assembly: GCF_033026475.1. Taxonomy (NCBI): domain Eukaryota; kingdom Metazoa; phylum Chordata; class Actinopteri; order Anabantiformes; family Channidae; genus Channa; species Channa argus. Next base: position 1,311,108 of record NC_090209.1, read on the forward strand.
TAGGTTGTGAAAAAACAGATCTCATTTCTCCAGTATGTTTGGGAAACTGTGTACATGCTTTGTCGTTTAGTACAGGAAAAAACAGAAAAAATTATAAAACTGCTACTTCAGTTAAACTGTATAGTTGACATTCAGAAGAATTGCAGATCATTAAGGTAATGGTTGTTTCTTCTTCTCCCTGTGAGAATATTTTTTCTCATCAAATGGCTCATCGAAAGTGAAATTAAACATTTGAATTGTTGTAATTTTAATTACAAACTATGACTCTCAAGATTCTTGAATGCAAGTCTTTTGTCTTCTTTCTTTTCTTTTGTTTTATATTTACACAATTCCAATGAAATACTTATTTTTTAGCTGTAACTTGCCCACACACATTTAATCATTGCGCAAGTCTGATGACAAAGTTTTGATAGAAATATGCCCAGCACCCTGTTTGTTTGAACACCTGGATGTGGCATTTAATGTTTTCTTGTGTGATGATAAACAGAGAATCTTGAAATGCAAAGAGCAAGGCACGTTTTTATTTGCTGGCACTTGCTGTTAAGTTGCATCAAATATTTTGATGACTTGCACCAGTGCGACAGCTACATGAATACCATTTTCAAATATAGAACAGAAAGTAAACATAACTGAAGGATGTTCTATAGCTATCACTCTGCTAGGTATGTGGAATAGAAATGAAAAAAGTAGTCCAATATCCATTTCCAATTCCATCAATTTCCAGGCCCATGATAATTTAAATTGGCTCCGGATGAGATGCAGTGTGGATATACTTGTTACATGTTTCTGGCTTCAAGACAAATCTCAGATTCTTTAGAATTGCTTGCAGTGAAAATTACTAATTCTTAGCTCAAGGTTTGTTACATGCCACTTTTATAGATACACCTTTACAATCAATCCAGCAGCTCTTCCCTGAATTCTCCTTTTATAACGTTATAATGTCTCAGATTTTAGTTTGAAACTATCAGAAAGGTGATAATTCACCTAATACTTAGTATTTATCTTTAATAAATTGGCTAGTGGACTGATTGCATTATACGAAGAGGTGGTTCTAATGTTTTGGCCCCCTTATTCATTTGAAATAGGGTGGCCAAAACATTAGAACCACAAAAAACAACCATAAGAGGAGTTAATCATGATAACCTAATAAAAGTTAAGACTACCCCTCTTACAGAACAAAACCCCAAAAGTATTAAATGTGGATTATTAAATATCAGATCTCTCTCTTCTAAATCCCTGTTAGTAAATTACTTAATAAATGATCATCAATTCGATTTATTTTGTCTCACTGAAACTTGGTTGCAGCAGGAAGAATATGTCAGTTTAAATGATCCAACCCCCCCAAGTCATATTAATTATGATGTTCCTAGAAGCACAGGCCGAGGTGGAGGAGTTCCACTATATTCCACTATAGCAGATGCTTAAGTGAAAAAGCTGTAAACAAATTTAAAGAAATTATTTTTTCATCATTTGCTTCACCATATGTTAATAAAATGGAAAGTAGTCTCCTTAATGTTACTCCTGCACAACTAGATTATCTTGTTAACAATTCTGCAGCCTCACTAGGTACAATACTCAATAGTGTTGCCCCTCTGAAAAAGAAGGCAGTAAACCAGAAGAGGTGATCTTCATGATATAGTTCACAAACACGTAACTTAAAACACGCAACACAAATGTTAGAAAGGAAATGGCGTTCCAGAAATTTAGAAGAATCTCATTTAGCCTGGAAAAATTTACAAAAAAGCTCTGTGATGCTAGAACAGTATATTATTCATCATTAATAGAAGAAAACAAGAACAACCCCCGGTTTCTCTTCAGCACTGTAGCCAGGCTGACTAAGAGCCATAGTTCTGTTGAGCCTACTATTCCCTTAACTTTGAGCAGCAATGACTTCATGACATGATTCTTTATGAATAAAATTGTAGCTATTAGAGAAAGAAATCACCAGATCCTCCCCCCACATATTACAGATAGATCATCAATAAGGCCCCTATCTCTATAAGACTGCTTTTTACCCATAGATCTCACTAAGATAACTTCAATTATTACCTCAACAACCAACGACCAACAACCTGCTAGACCCTATTCAAACTAAACTGCTCAAGGAAGCTTTACCCTTAATAGATACGTTCATATTAGATATCATCAATCTATCTTTAGAGACAGGCTATGTACCACAGGCCTATAAGGTAGCTGTAATTAAACCATTACTTAAAAAACCCTGTCTTGACCCAGGTGTTTTAGCCAATTACAGTACAATATCTAATCTGCCCTTTATTTCTAAAATAATTGAAAAAGGAGTTGCAAAACAATTATGTGATCACCTTCATAGGAATAATTTGTATGAAGAGTTTCAGTCAGGATTTAGAGTTCATCATAGTACAGAAACAGCACTGGTAAAAGTCACAGACGATCTTCTCATGGCCTCAGATAACGGACTCATCTCTATACTTGTTCTGTTAGATCTTAGTGCTGCATTTGATACCATTGATCATAACATTTTATAAAAGAGAGTGGAACATGAAATTGGGATTAAAGAAACTGCACTAGGTTGATTTAAATCTTATGTATCTGAAAGATTTCAATTTGATGAAATATGATGAATCCTCCACGCACTGATGAGATATGATTAACCCTCCACGCACATGGATGTTAGCTATGGAGTTCCACAAGGCTCTGTGTTAGGCTCTGTAATACTTTTTACTTTATATGTGTTTCCTTTAGACAACATTATTAGAAAAAAACATAAATTTCTATTGCTATGTTGATGATACCCAGCTATATCTATCCATTAAACCAAATAAAAAAAAAAAAATCAGTAAATCAAGCTTCAACGCTGCCTACAAGACATAAGGCCTGGATGTCCCACAATTTTTTACTTCTAAACTCAGACAAAACTGAAGTCAAAGTATTTGGGCCCAAAAATCTCAAATATGTTGTCCTACTATATTGTTACTCTAGATGGCATAAATCTGGCCTCCAGTACTACTGCAAGGAACCTTGGAGTTGTTTTTGACCAGGATTTGTCCTTTACCTCACATATAAAATTAATCTCTAGAACGGCCTTCTTCCACCTACGGAACATTGCCAAAATTAGGAGCATCCTGTCTCAAAGTGATGCCGAAAAAATAGTCACATGCATTTGTTACTTCTAGGTTGGACTACTGTAATTCCCTACTTTCATGATGCCCCAGTAACTCCCTAATGAGCCTGCAATTAATCCAAAATGCTGCAGCAAGAGTGCTGACTGGAACTAGCAAGAGAGATCATATTTAACTTTCACTAGCTTCTCTCCATTGGCATCCCATAAAATCTAGAATAGAATTTAAAACCCTGCTTCTTACATATAAAGCTCTGAAAGGTAAGGCTCCATATATAGAAGATCTCATAGCACAATATCATCCCAGTAGACCACCTCGATCTCAGAATGCAGGCCTACTTGTGGTTCCCAGAATTTCTAAAGGTAGAATGCGAGGAAAAGCCTTTAGGTATCAAGCTCCTCTCCTGTGGAACCAGCTCCCAGTTCAGATTCAGGAAGCAGACACGCTCTCTACTTTTAAGTCTAGGCTTAAAACCTTCCTTTTTAATAAAGCATATAGTTAGTTATAGTTATGCTGCTATAGGCTTAGACTGCTGGGGGACCCACCCCCAATGCATTAAGCTCATTTCCTCCTCTCATCCCACAATTGTCCCCAGTGTATGACATTAACTCTGTGTGTTTTCTCCCGTAGTTGTCTTCCTCCTTCTCTGTCTCCCTCTCTCCGTCCCTTTCTGCAGGTGTCCCCGGCTTTGAATTTGTGTGTTTTCCAGTGTCCAGCTACTGGTCCTACCAACCTGCCTGATATTTTGTTGTTGCCTTTGCTGATTTTTTTATTTTGTCTCTTCACTTTCCACTCACCCAACCGGTCAAGGCAGATGGCTGCCCACCCTGAGCCTGGTTCTGTTGGAGGTTTCTTTCGTTAAAGGAAGTTTTTCCTCTCTACTGTTGCCTATGGCTTCCTCAAGGGGGAATTGTTGGGTTCTCTCTATACATCTTTATAGACTTGACTTTATTCTGTAAAGTGCCTTGAGATGACTTTATTTTGAATTGATGCTATATAAATAATCTTTTAATTGAATTACACCTTAATGGCTATAATCACTCACTATAGTACCATCCACATGCTGCAAAGTTCTTCAGCTGTTTTGCTTCTAATGCCACAGTTTAACCTCACAACAAGAAGTTTCATTGTTAGAGTCACACTTTTAGGCTCCAGCATAAATTTCCTGTTCACATTCATTCACTGAGCCCTAAGCTGAGGTCTACATACCAATTATGATGCAGCTTTTATTTGATTTTATGGTTGATTCATATATTTTTTGACTATAATTTTTATTTTATTGTCAATTTGTCACTGTATTTATTTGTTTTAGTTTGCTGTTATGGTTTTAGTAATAAACAACCTTGGATGTTTTGAAAAGTGCAATGCAAATAAATGTTATTATTTTTCTATTAATATCATTGTCACCTTTATTATTTTGTGGTTCTAGCATCTCATATATTTGTTTTTTATTTTACATATAATCATATATTTGGGTTTTGGCAGCATACAGTGTTATCAAGCTTGTTATCAAAACTATAGTTATGCCTCAGTAGGGTATCTACTACCTGTCAGATAGCCACAAGATGGTTACCATCAAAGTGTGGTATTTAGGAAACTTTTAATGCCTATAGTATGTGTAACAGAAGCAAGAGCAGAATCTGGTGACATAATACAGGAAGTGTGATAGTGTGGATGTGTGGGAGACAACACAGAGCTTTATTTGATCCTAAGCCAGTATATTTTTCCTCGTAGCAAGCATGTTTTTGCCTAAATTATTAGCCTAGGCACATTGTCGCAGCAGGTTTAATATTGTAACCATGACAATGAAAGTCTCCTGTATGATTTTGTATAATCGTGAACAACTGAGGATAGTGACAGGGACCTATGGTGCTAATAAACAATGAATAATGAATAAATGACATAGTAATTAAATTGAGTGCTGTTTTAACAGGGAAAAAGCTATTTGAACATATCAGCTTATATAGCACAATTCTCCGTAGCAGCACTAGTGAAGTGTTTCAAAACGTAGTCACCTAAATACCAAGAGTAATTTGATTTGACAGCAGCTTTGACGATCAGCTGTCAGCAGCTGCAGACTGGAGATGTTGTTGTGCTGATGGTTTCCTGGGGAAGCAGCATAGCTCCCTTGAGACGAAACTCTAGGACAAAGAAAACTGCTATTAAACACACAAACTTGCTGGTGCATCTATTCCCTGCATTGCAACAGACACTTTTGATCCCTACACTCCAATTCTTTACATACACACAAGCATTTCTTCACTTTTCCCTCACTGTATTTTCGATATAGGGAAGGGGAATAAAAAGTCAACCGAATTGGAAGATGGAAAAAGAAGTTGATGGGGGAATGAGAATAGGAAGAAGAAAGATGAACAAGATGGTTAATAGTAGGGAAAGGATAAATGGAAAAGATAGATGAAACCAAAGGGCATGAAGGAGGTAGACAAAGAACGTGGCAATGTGTAGATTAAGGACATGAAGCAAAACAGAGGAAGTGAAAATACTATCAGGAACGAAAGCAATAAGAGTCTGCCACACTAATCAACTGAGCCAATTTTATTTTTTTATAAGTGAGCTATGTGGGTTTGTGCTTGTACTTTAATGTAACATAAAGCTGTACTGTAATTATTGAAGGTTGGTTCTTCCTGGCAATCGTACTGTTTACTGTTTACATTTGTGGCATGAACTTCTGCATATGAATTGAGCTCAGGGTCCTTCTGTACAAGTCATATGCAGATGGCATGAGCCCCCCATTTAACCATAATCTGCTTTCTGTTTATTATGCTGCAGCATAGCAGCGAATTAGTTCCAAGTTGTGAAGTGAAATTACAATTGCGCTTTTTCCCATCAAATGTTTGGCAGCATGTTCTACAAGCTATGGTGCAGGAAAAAACTGTTAGATAAGTAAAAGATTTATGTGGGATGTTAGTCCCAAAGCTGTGGCTCTTTTGCTGTGCAGCAGCTGCTGTCTACCTCACTGTGACTATCTGCACTTCCTGTGATACCCCCATATTAATACTTTATGCAAGCTTAGAATGGATGTATCAAATAAGATTCAAATAAATGCAACACAGGGAGGCATGATCACAGAATAAAAAAATACAGCATTTTAAGAATCTTTGGTTTCCTCTTTTCTCTTGAAAGGCAACATAGGACTAGGCTAGTAAAGATGTGCTTTTAAGCAATGGTAAGGCAACAGCAAGCTGATAAATGTCACTCTATAAACTTACCTCTTAACACCACCAGCACATTGCTGTTTAAATTTAAAGATGCCATCTTTCCAGAAGACAGTGTTTTTTTATTCCTTGTGTCAGTGAGAGGAAACTGCACTGTTGTGTCAAATTCACTTAACATTGACATGAGTTGTTTTACATCAGGACTAATTAGCTGGATATGAATCGGGCAGACAAATAAGATCACAGAGGTCTCTGGAGTTTTCATAGGTTGATCCAGTTTCAAAGTACGAGTGTGATTGAGTGGGGAGAGGAGAGAGTAAAAATGAAAGAGATAATGAGAAAGATATAATTGGATTAGAAAAAAATAGATTGGTGCCGGTAAAATAGGCAAGAGGAAGTAAAGAAGGGGTAAACAAGGACAATAACTTCTAGTTACACAAGTTACAGTAGAAAAAAGTATTTTATTTTTATTTAGGCATTAGTTATTTATAATTTAACAATTTTGATGACGCAGTTGAATAAAATTATCAAGTCATGTCAACAGATGCCCCAAGTCATTGTGGTGAGAGTCTGTGATGACCTATACCAGTTTATAAAAATAAGATTTAAAAAAATAAAAAAATAAAAACAGTGGTTGGGTTGAGTTATATTTTAACATTAACATAATGGTTGCAGCTCACTTGCAATCTTTTAAATCTTGATGCAGCAGTAAGTCTGCAGATGGAAGGAAACATAGAGGTACTAAATATATAGTACCATAACCATACCAAAGCAACAAACTACAGTTCATATAGATATACAAAAATATAGAAATTACATTTCTCTTAGAAATAAATGCATTTTGTATTTACCACTGTCAGGGACCGAACAGGTAGACACAGGACTCAGGAATAAAGTCTCAAAAGAAAATGGGTTTTATTTAACAAAATGTAACATTACAAAGAAAATTAAATTTACTAACAAAATGTGGGCCCTAAAAGAGGTCAACAAAAGATAGCTAAACTTAAACTATCAAACTGAAATTACAACACAAGTTCTAACCCCAACAGAGACAAAACTGACCTAACCTGAGTGACACACAAGGGGCAACATATATACTGGCTGGCCAAACCAATATGACACACAAGGGGTAGACATAACTGTAACTAGACAAATTCTAAACAAACTCTAGACAAACAGTTTAGTAACATTATCCCATTACTTAAATATGCAAAAGCAATAACAAAATAATGAATCAAATAAAGTTTACTAACCTCTAACATCTAAATAAAATCTTTGTCAAACCAACATGCGGACAATGATCCGCTGTGGCGACCCTGAACTCACGGGATAAGCCAAAAGGACAAAAAGAAAAAAAAATCTAAATAAACATGTTCCCCATATTTTCCCCTCCCTGCATCAAACAGGGTACTTGGTACAGTCCAGGCTCAGTAGAAAATATTTAAGGTTGATAAGGGCTTCAATCCAATCTTTTATTTAGATAGCCAACACCCCCGGACTAGCACTCAAGGAAAAGAGAAATTAAATTAATACAACTTACACTTAATAGCAAGAAACTAAACTTAAGGTAAAAGGTAAGTGAAAATATTACCAAACAAACTTAGAGTGTGGCCGAGGTTGTGGCCATCACAACCACCTGATGAATTACTGACATAATAAACAAATGTTTTTAAGTTAAATACTCAATCATATTAGGTTGCTCCAAATAGTTTTTCCAATGACTTTTTCTGTAGAAGAAAAAGCTGTAAGATGCTTTCCCTCCCCCGACACACAGAAAAAGCCCTCTCTGGCTTGATGAATTTCACAAAGGACACTATTATTCATATCCACTGACACAAAGCAAAAATGGTCAGTTTACATGGCTAATTAGAACCAACACAAGACTTTATTAGTGTATTGTGTAGTAAATATGTATATATTGAGCACCAGGTAGCAACAGTAGGAGTAGAAACCCTTTTATTTTTCTGTTTAGAGTTAGAAGTTTATGTTATACATACACTACCGTCTATACATAGACAATAAATCTTCATATATAAATTAAAACACAACTACAATAAAGACGCAAACATAAGAGCCCAGTCAGCTAAAAGCTTGTCAGAAGAAGAGTCTATAGTTGCTACCTTTTTTTTTTTTTTTATCTTGCTAGTCTTGGTCTTGCTAGTTTTGTTTGGGAACAGGAACAGTAGGGGAGACCACTGTGTTATGTCTAGGTTCCCCTAGACCATGGGCATAATATGCTGTAATTACCAACACTATTATTTCAACACAATGAAAGTAGGTTTTATAAAATCAAAAGAAATTCGGGCACCTTTTATCACCACTTAATTAAATTAATATTTCCAAGATAAAATCCAAATTTATTGGTTTAAATTTGTTTCTTTTGTCAGTGTTACTTAAGCAACTTTCAAGTCCTCAAAAATGTGACTCGGATTCCCACCTCCGGTTTAAAATTTGTGTCTTAAGTCACTTTGTTTTAAGTTACTGTTTTTTGTATTCATTGTTCTCTAACCTTGGGCAAGTACTGTAAGGGTGCACTGTACTCTCTGTAGGTTGTACTGTGATATTTGGTATTTTGGCAGAAAAAAGATTGCATGAGAACATTTAACTAACATGTTCAGTGTCAAGGTATTTGTGACTTGCCATTAGTGTTAATAAACATATTCTCATCTTAGTAGAGTACATAATCTGGTTGCAATTAGGTCCCTTACAATAATGTACATCTTACTTCAACTGAAATGTAATTTTAAAGGACAGGGTTATGCCATACCTTTCATGTGAACATAGATTCTTATATTGCAAGAACTGAAACTTTCTTTTCCAGTAATTAAATCCCTATTTAGATACTAATGGCTTATTTTTTTGTATAATGCTAAGTATTTATGCGTGGGGAATTCTGGTCGCTACTGTTTAATTTAATCTGCTGTTCATTTCAGTTCCTGTATGATGAAATGAATCAATTTTAGCAGATTTTTCTTTGCTGTGAACAAATTTGTAGTAAACATTCATAGCATGCCTATACCTTTGCCAAAAGTGAATATTCTACATATTCCAGGAACCTGTTACCAACCAACCTCTAGTTACAGTGAAGTATTCTAATAAATCACAGCTCCTGTAGTACATTTTTGCTGCCACAAGAAAAACCTAATGGTATTGATCTACATAAAATTATAAACCATCTCTGGACTGAACACAATTGCACTTCCATTCCTCAGTTATTTTGATGTGCCATGATGATGATCTGCATGAACAGAGACTAGCAACAACCAAAATATGAAACTAATGGAGTAACAATAAGTAATTCCCAATAAAAGGTGAAGACATTGAATAATGGTCAATTATGACTGTGCATGTTTGTCTTTGCTTGACTGAAGTACATTATTGTTTTCAAAGAATAAAATGTCTACCACAATATGCACACTGAAGTAATCCAAACATATATATTCATTATGTTTTGTGGAAGTTGCCCTGGAGACAGACACCACAGCCATTTCAATCAGAGACAGCCTCATTTTGACCTGCCATGTCTTGTTGTGTGCTACAGCATTATGTTATACAATGTGCTTATGTTCTTTCATTGATAATTTACTTCAATATAGTTACAGTTTGGGCAGCACAGGTGGAGTGGTTAATGCTGCCACCTCACAAAGAGAAGGTACCTGGTTTGAATGCCTGGCCGGTTGTGGTTGTAGGCTACAATTTGTGGCTGTGTACGTTGAATTTTTAAGAATAAGAGAGAAGTTCAGAGCTGCAGCATCTACGGAGGCATAAAGTTAATCAGTCAGACCATGAAGCTGTTTGAAAGAGTAGTGGCAGCTTGGCTGAGAGGAGAGGTGACCATCAGTGAGCAACACTATAGTTTCATTGCAAGAAAGAGCATCACAGATCTTTGGGAGTGTCAATGGTGAAGTACAGGAAAGGCCAGAAGGAACTACATTGTATGTTTGTGGACTTAGAGAAAGCATATGACATGATGAAACTGCAAGTCAACATGATGATGGTCAGGCCAGTTTTCTCAACTAGGGAACCGATGGTAATTACTAGACACAGTCTTGGTGCAAATCCTTGGATAACCACTACACAAACCAAGATAGTACACAGTTTGCCTGAAGATGGTATTCCAAAGCCTAAATGTCCCTCAACGAAAGCATGACTGTGGAGGTTGGAGGGAACTTGTTATAGGTTTAGCCCAAGTAGCAGCTAGTGGCTTGTTAGCTGTCATTGCCGGGACAGTCCAGTTGAAAATCACACAGCACCAGCGCCATACTCTCACTTCTCAAGGCTATCAGAACCAGGACATTCGGCCGACCACCTTGTTGTGCAGAGGTGCAAAGGGTACGCTAAAAAACATTACGTTTTAGTCAGAGAACAGTCAGCGCCAGCTTCCTCTCCTTACCAGCATTTCTGTATTAACTTGATACATTTTTAATTGTCATGTGGCAGAAACATGATCTGACTTAGTATTCACTGCCGGCTAACTTGTAAGCCCCAAACCTTAGACCATGTTGGATGTTTTTGTGTGATACTGCAGCGAGCAGCATCGTGATTGGTCAAAAGTGCTCCTCTTGCTAATAAAAAGACCTGTGAATAAAAAAAACACTTTCATTTACACAGCAATTCCATCCTTGATGCAAAATGGCTCATTGACAGGTTGTTGACATGAAAAATACTTGTAACATGCAGGAAAATTGGTCAGGAAATTTACCTTTAGCCTGTAGAGAGCTTTAGTTTAATTATATTACATGCAGTATGCTCGACTGTTTTTCAGAAAAGGCAGACCTCATGATGCCTGCATAAATTAAACTAGAGTACTGAGTCAATGTGTTAAATGTTTCATTTGTTATTTTGAGGTTTCCTAGACTAACTGACAACACAGGAACATCTCCTTGCATCACTAACAAGCTGGCCGAATGCAGAAACACTGCTCTGTAAACAAAGAAATCATCTACTCCTCCTCCCTAACAAGGCAGGCTAACAAGTCCCTCTACACTTTGACAACTCTATTAGAGTAGGTAAACAAAATTGTGGAGACTGTGTTTACCCTGATGCCCCTGGAGCGCAAAGGAGGGAGACAAGGAGAAAGATCAGACAGAGAACGAGAAGTGAAAAGAGACATTTAATGAGAAAACCTGTTAGAAACATGATGTAAAGATCGGAAAGTCAAGATAAGATGGAAATATACGAGCAGAGGAGAAGAGGTGAGGTTGATGCAGTGTTTGATTCTGTTATCAACATCAGGTTACCATTTCAAGTGAGAAACTAAATTAGCCAAAAGCATTGTTACTGATCTGAAATACCTTTTCCATGTTTTTACTGTTACAATAAAAATATAAATAAAATATTTTCAGTATCCAGTTTCAGTAGAAATATTTTGACATTATTGCAATGCATCGAAAAACGATAATGTTGGATTGGCTTATTCTTGAGGTATATTTAACTTCAAGGATAATCAAGTATAAGCGGGCAGAATAAATAGACATGAGTAACAGGTTTTTAAAAACAGTCACAAAATATTTCTTCCTCCTCTTTTATTACTCATCAAAGGAACATAATTTTGACCACATTAAGTTTCCTGGGAACATAATGAAAATATGTTGACAGGTAACATAAAAGTTGAGTTACAAATATTTTGATACATATCAATAAAATGTTATCAAACAATGTATTTTTGTCTTGGAGCCAAATATCCAGTTTCTTTGTCTACCATAATATGCAATGTCCAGGATATTTGTCTACAGCATTATTAATGTATTTTATGCTTGTGTGTAGGTAGTTACAGCAGCTAGTTTTTGGAGGAAAATCGAGGGCTGGTTTAATATAGGAATAACACAGAAGATATGTTTTATTGCACACATTCACAACATCCACAATCTTTAACCCTCACATCAGTGGTTTTCTTGCCTAACCTAACCAGAAACAGGACTCAGGAATCAATCACAGGTCTCGGGTGTTCTGGTTCCTTCAGTTTAGCACATGTAAAAAAAAAAAAAAAAAAGGACTTTGTGCCAGAGCAACAGCTGTTGACTCTGCTTGCTCTGCTGCTGCCAATGTCATCTGTGATTCTAAATATCACTCATCAAGAGGAGGCTTGTAGAGTGCGGCTGAAAAAGAGCAGAAACACTCACATTCCTTCTAGTCCTCTCACTGTAACTCATTTCCTGCTGTAGGACTCTACAATCTGGCAGGTGTAACTGAAGTGCACTGCAGGCATTGCTGAACACATGTACAGAAGGAGTGTGCAAACAGCTGGTTCAGATCACTGGTCACACCTCATATTTACTAAGATGGACCACTTAATCTCAGACAATGTGAGGGAAAGTACCATTTGTATTACTACCTATGAAGTCTTGGCAAATAGCAAATGAGCTGCCATGTTTTGGATATTCATAGTCCCAAGAGTTTGAATATTTATTTTCCAGTGTTGGCCCTGATATAGACTGTTGATCTAGGCTGTACCCCACTTTTAACCTAGTGATAGCTGGATTGGGCTCCAGCATCCCCACAACCCTGAACAAGATGAGCAGTTACAGATAATGGTTGTATGGATGTATGTTCTGTGACCACTTAGGCACAGCAATTAGGAGAATTGCCTAATGTGCACACCACAATACAAAGTGCAGTCATGCTTTCATGAAGAAAAAAGTTGAACTGTGGAACACCATCGCTTTTTGTCAGTAACCCCAGGACAGGTAGAGTGTGCTACCTAAGCTAACAGCATCAGTTCTCCCTGTCCATGCTATGATATTTATTATTTACATTTTTGCTAAACTTTCAAGGTCTCCAAAGGATGACATAAATCCAAACCTTGTATGCAGTCCATGATCAAAAGTATTGGAATAGCAAGATCAAGTCATTTGTTTTTGTTGTAAATTCAAAACATTTGGGTTTAAAAATTAAACTTTATGAGACAAAAGTTGAAAGTATTACAAAAACATTTTATTTGCAAATGTACTGAGAAAACTAATTAGTTTTTTATTTTTAATTGGCTGCATGCTGCCAATTCAGCAAAGCACTACATTCAAATGACAAAATGGAAGGATATAGAGTGCTGGAGTAATCATCAGACCATAGCCCATCAGACCATGCATTTCACCTGATGGGAGGAGATTAAAGAGAGAAACCCTAAAAACAAACAGTGTCTGAGAGAAGATGCAGTAAAAAAAAAGTCCAGAAAGGCATCAAAAGAAGAAACAAGCCATTAGGTGATGTCAATGAATTTGCAAATAAACTGCAACCAAATATTAAGTTTTATTTACTCTAAAACTATCTATTCCTAGCTGTAAATAGCATCAACTAAAAACTGAAATTATAACCATTTGTCTAATATCCATATTTTGATCTTAAACCCAAATCAGTGTGTACAACAAATGTATTACCCTTATCGATCCAAGGGAGGACACTAGAACTATTATAACATTCAAAGTTGTTAAAAACTCACTGAACACATTACTCCCGATATTGAACGCTATCTATTCTGAACCGTTTTACCCCTACCTCACCCCCTGCCCTGTCAGTGGGTGATGCACCCACTGACATGGTTTGTGTGTATTATTATGTGTGCTTGCATATTGTACATATGCAAAAAAAGCATATCCCCACCACTTGAGCCAACAGGGCATATTGAAAGTCTACTTCCACACAACATTTCTAGACTACAGGGAAGATACCAACCTTCTTAAACTAATCCCCTTTTGTTGTATATGGTGAAGAAAATAAAATATTAAAAGAAAACCCTTTGCACCTCACACCCACAAACCGAACCCTATCTCCGACCCTCCCTGAGGTATCGCACCCCTTGCCTAAGGATTTAACATACAACCTCAAAACTAATGGAATCAAAATTGCATTCAGATAAATTCAATTCAATTCAATTCAACTTTATTTATATAGCGCCAATTCACAACAAAGTCATCTCAGGGCACTTTACAGAATAAAGTCAAGATTATAAAGATGTATAAAGAGAACCCAACAATTCCCCCTGGAGCAAGCCATAGGCAACAGTGGAGAGGAAAAACTCCCTTTAACGGAAGAAACCTCCAGCAGAACCAGGCTCAGGGTGGACGGCCATCTGCCTCGACCGGTTGGGGTGAGTGGAAAGGGGAGAGAGAAAAGAACAGAGCAACAAAAGCAACAACAAAACATCTGGCAGATTGGTAGGATCAGTAGCTTCACGCTGGAAGACACACAGCTTCAAAGCCGGGGGACACCTGCAGAAAGGGACAGAGAGAGGGGGACAGAGGAGGACAAAGACAACTACGGGAGAGAAAACACAGAGTTAATGACATACAGTGGTGACAATTGCGGGATGAGAGGAGAGGAGAGAGGTCAAGAGGAGGAAAGGAGCTCAGTGCATTGGGGGGTGGGTCCCCCAGCAGTCTAAGCCTATGGCAGCATAACTATAACTAACTATATGCTTTATTAAAAAGGAAGGTTTTAAGCCTAGACTTAAAAGTAGAGAAGTTGTCTACTTCCCGAATCTGAACTGGGAGCTGGTTCCAGAAGAGAGGAGCTTTATAGCTAAAGGCTCTACCTCCCATTCTACTTTTGGAAATTCTGGGAACCACAAGTAGGCCTGCATTCTGAGAGCGAAGTGGTCTACTGGGATGATATGGTGCTATGAGGTCTTCTAAATATGATGGAGCCTGACCATTCAGAGCTTTATATGTAAGAAGCAGGGTTTTAAATTCTATTCTACATTTAATGGGAAGCCAATGGAGAGAAGCTAGTGAAGGTGAAATATGATCTCTCTTGCTAGTTCCAGTCAGCACTCTTGCTGCAGCATTTTGGATTAATTGCAGGCTCTTTAGGGAGTTACTGAGGCATCCTGAAAGTAGGGAATTACAGTAGTCCAACCTAGAGGTAACAAATGCAAGGACCAGTTTTTCGGCATCACTTTGAGACAGGATGCTCCTAATTTTGGCAATGTTCCGTAGGTGGAAGAAGGCTGTTCTAGAGATTTGTTTTATATGTGAGTTAAAGGATAGATCCTGATCAAAAATAACTCCAAGGTTCCTTGCAGTAGTACTGGAGGCCAGACTTATGCCATCTAGTGTGACAATATGGTTGGACATCATATCTCTGAGATTTTTGGGCCCAAATACTATGACTTCAGTTTTGTCTGAGTTTAAAAGTAAAAAATTGTGGGACATCCAGGCCTTGATGTCTTGTAGGCATGCTTGAAGCTTTATTAACTGATTATTTTCATCTGGTTCCATAGATAAATATAGCTGGGTATCATCAGCATAACATTGGAAATTTATGGAGTGTTTTCTAATAATGTTGCCTAAACGAGACATATATAAAGTAATGAAATACACTACTGAACCCCATCCATACCTGTCAACAGTGGTTTGAAATTCTTTACTTGACAACGCCCAAAAGGAGTCCCTTGATTACCTTTAGAACCTAATTCATCAAAAACAATCCTGCTGTGGAAAATCCAAAATTTAGAGAGATAGAAAAGCTGTGTGCTGAGAGGGAAAACCATATGCTTTTTGGGATCTACTGAAAAGTGGACATGTAATGACAGATTTTTATAATCTATAGAATATATAGTTAACAGTCATAATTTTCCACATAGCCACAGCTACAGTAATAGAGTTCAGCAGTAAATTTGCTAAATTAGTTTTAGTTACACTGCAGTGTGAATCTACACAATTATTTTGAGATTTTTTAAAATTGTAATCAATTATATTATCAATAGTACCTATAACCTGGGAGTTCACTATTGTTAAGTAAAAATATACAACAATCAGCCAAACGCTGAGCTCTTAGCTGGTGTTAATGTTGGGTATATCAACAGGTTTCACAACACAGTATATTACAGCTTGTTGGGTATGGCACTGTGTAGCTGCAGACTGAGGTCTGAGGGCCTATCCTGACCCCTGTTCCCCTTAACAAAACCACCAGGAAGTATTAATGTTGTGGTAGTAGTAATGAGTGTGAATGTGAATGAGAATGTGTGCGTGTGTGCGTGAGAGAGAGAGGGTGACAGTGTTATTCAGTTTGACTTTTTAGTGAATTGCGTGCCCTTGGTGTTCAACTGTCTGGAAACATTTCATGCTCGTGTGAGCAAATGTTGAAATAGGCAGTAACAGATATTTTCTGAAAGGCTGCTCTCCTCCCGTACAGTTGTTGTACAACACAAATGCTTTTTTTCCTCACATAACCAGGGAAATGATTAGATTAGGTTAACCTACATAAGATACATCAACTTATCTCTCCAGCATTTAATGGTCTTTTTGTGATTGTTGCAGCCTAAAATGCCTGATTTTGTGGCAGCTTTTCTGCAAAAAAAAAGAAGAGGAGTTATCAATCTGGAAGTGAACAAACAGGAACAGGAGAAAAAGTGAGATAGTAGTAAGTGGAGCAGTAAAAACATAACAATTAAATATGATACACTGAATAGGGTTAGCTAAATACTACTAGGGTGGGTCCTTTCGCCTTATCCTGTGAGTTCAGGGTTGCCACAGCAGATCATTGTGATTTGGCACAGTTTTTACCCTTTTGCCCTTCCTGACGCAACCCTCCCCAATTTCTACCGGGCTTCGACCGGCACTGCACAGCTGGGGAGGGGAATGGGCTGTTAGGGGTTCAGTGTCTTTGACATAAAGCCAGGGTCTGGGATCAAACCACTGACCTTGTGGTCCGTGGACGACTGCCTTACCACCTGAGCTACAGCCGCCCCAGCTAAATACTACTAGATTCGCTGTCATTGTTGTGAAATGACAGTTTAACAGTTTTTTAACAGAACTTCAACTATCACATTGTTTCTTTTGTTTACTTGGACATTTAACATGAGTTAACTAGAGCAACCAAGTGTGTTTAGCTTTGATGGAGTCACCAGAAGGCAACATGTTAGCATACAGCCAAGCTGCAAATTATTAGCTAACTCAAAAAAATACTTTTTTCTGTGGTAAACTGATGAAATCTGTGTTCAACTGTCAAGCTATGACTACTAAGATATGGAATTTAGATGTAAAAAGTAATTTGGAAATGTTTATTATAAATCACTGATGTATTGCTGTAAGTTATTGTCCCATGTGTAGTGTAGTGTGGTGTGTATTTTATTGTATTTTACATATTTTAAGCACAGTGGTTTTAGGATGCATACATTTTTGAATAGGACCCCACCAGATTCTACGATTGCAACTGTGGATTGCCAAAAACAAATATGTATTTTTACTTTGTTTCTGCATGCTGGTACGAACAACTTCTATAATCGTATTTTACAGGAGGA
Source organism: Channa argus (assembly GCF_033026475.1). Taxonomy (NCBI): domain Eukaryota; kingdom Metazoa; phylum Chordata; class Actinopteri; order Anabantiformes; family Channidae; genus Channa; species Channa argus. The sequence goes on from NC_090209.1 coordinate 1,328,621, forward strand.
CAGTCTAGAGTCATGATGCTGCATCAAATGACCAGGTCTCCACAGCTGCCTGAATTAAATGCAACTGAGAAAGTTTAGAGTGAGAGGGAAAATAGAGGAAAAACAATGTTTTCAATATGTGGGAACAACTTCAAAACTGTTGGAAAAGCATTCTAGATGACTTCCTCATAAAGGTTGTGAAGATGATCCAAAATTGTTACCATGATATCACACAGGTTTTGCTTTGATTTCACCATTTTACTCATTACAATTCCACATGCATTATTTTAATTGTTTTATGAAGTTTTATGTGTATGTATGTCAAAGCAAATACAAAATAAAATTGTTGGATTCTTCTGGAAGCGGCTTGTTCTGGTGTTTAGCACTTGGTCACAAAGTTGGCTGCTGAAGTTAAGATGATGAGAGAATATTGATTTACTGCGGGAAGCTGGTGCAGAGTCCTGCAGAAAGTGTCATCCTTAACCTCTTTTCCAATTTGATGTATCAGTATATTACAGTACAACGAAACTAAAATAACTTTAACTAATTGCTGTTTTTAATCATCCAGTTGTTTTGTCTTCATGTGTAATTATTGGGTATAGCACAGGGAAGACACCATCCAACTAGAGCTTAGAATTGTCAAGTGGTTGCATAAATAAATGATCAAGCGGAAAAAGTCTATTTGATTTAACTAGTGCCACTGCAGACGATATTAGGACTAGGAAACGGGTTTTTCTGTAAAGACAAGTTAGCACAAAGGAACCCTGTCTCCTGTAGCCTGCTGTAAACCACAAGCTAAAAAAATCTGATCTCCGTTTTTTCAGTCTTCTCCAGGCAAACCATCACTTTAAAAAATAGATTTTGCGACTGTGGTGCAGGAAGGTAGAGCGGTTGTCCACCAATCTCACAGTTGTTGGTTCAATCCCTGGCTCCTCTGGTCACATGTCAAAGTGTCCTTGAGCAAGACACTGAACCCCAACTTAGTTGTTCCCGGTGAGTGTTGGCCAGCTGCATAGCAGCTCCCCCATCGGTGTATGAGTGTGAGTGTGAATGGGTAAATAAGAAGCATTGTAAAGCGCTTTGAGTGCCAATAGGTAGAAAAGCCTGACCATTCAGAGCTTTATATGTAAGAAGCAGGGTTTTAAATTCTATTCTAGATTTGATGGGAAGCCAATGGAGAGAAGCTAGTGAAGGTGAAATATGATCTCTCTTGCTAGTTCCAGTAGCACTCTTGCTGCAGCATTTTGGATTAATTGCAGGCTATTTAGGGAGTTACTGGGGCGTCCTGAAAGTAGGGAATTACAGTAATCCAGAAGTCGTAGAAGTAACAAATGCATGGACCAGTTTTTCGGCATCACTTTGAGACAGGATGCTCCTAAATTTGGCAATGTTCCGTAGGTGGAAGAAGGCTGTTCTAGAGATTTGTTTTGTATGTGAGGTAAAGGACAAATCCTGGTCAAAAATAACTCCAAGATTCCTTGCAGTAGTACTGGAGGCCAGACTTATGCCATCTAGAGTAACAAAATGGTTGAACAGCATATTTCTGAGATTTTTGGGCCCAAATACTATAACCTCAGTTTTGTCTGAGTTTAGAAGTGAAAAATTGTGGGACATCCAGGCCTTTATGTCTTGTAGACATGTTTGAAGCTTGATCAACTGATTTTTTAAATTTGGTTCAATAGATAGATATAGCTGGGTTTGGATGGAAATGTATGTTTTTTTTTTAATAATGTTGCCTAAAGAAGACATATATAAAGTAAAAAGTATTGGTTCTAACACAGAGCATTGTGGAACTCCATAGCTAACATCCGTGTATCTTGAAAATGCTTCAAATTTTGGTTATAATATTTCCTCATCATGTATTTATGCATACACTACAGTTTGAACTACATATGTGAAAATACCTTCAGCTCCCTCAGGACTAACCACAAAGCTTAATCAACTTGGGGTTATATCAACAAATCAGTAAAGTAGACTGTTATAGTTGGGTTCATTTTTAAGTATAATATATTCATTACTATTAAATATGAAATGCAGTTTTTATTGATGAAAAAATGACAGATTTATTACAGTGCTAGTAATTGTCCTTGGGTGTAATTAGTTTTCCATCACCCTTAACTGGGTAAAACTATAAACCATAAATGTATTGCCATTTTCTCACAGTTGTTTCTTTCCTCCCCTTTGGCATTTTATTTTATTTCCCATAAAATCCAAACATACAGTATCACTAAATCTAAAATATTAATAATGTACTTTTAGGTAAAATGCATTTGTCATTTTATCATTAGGACATAAATGGTCAATGAATAAATAAAAGAGTTAATGTAAAATAAGTTATTTAAATGAAAAAGTTTGCACCACTTTTTATAAATAAAGATAATTTACATTCATTTCTGATGAGAAAACATTTGTACTGGTTGAATATTAGGTTAATGCAGTGTCAAAATTATTCAACCCCTTCAAGCATCTTCATACACAAGTGGCAGTTTTCCTGAGGAATCATGTTTGTGCAGGATCTATAGTATTTTCAAGTTAAATAAAATATATTTTTGATTAAGTGATTGATTTATGTTTGGGCCAACACAGAGAGACGTACACAGACACATAGCCATTCAGACTCACATTCACACCTACAGGCAAAACAGAGTCAATTATTTTATCTAAAATTAATGTCTTTTTACTGTTGGAAGAAACCAGAGTATCTGGATGAAAATATGTCAAAGGGTCTAGCACGAGGGTTTGAAATGCTCTGATAATATATACACAGCTGATTACAAGCACACATTAATGCATACTCACATCCAGTATTAAAATTAAAATAATAAATTTGCTCTCTCTGCTCAGTTAACTCCCACACATCTCATAAGTGAGTGATTTGCCATTTATCTCTCTCTCTCACACACACACATAAATACACACACACACACACACACACACACATATAAAAGGGAAAATTGTGGTCATTGTGATTGTGACTGTAGTTGCACACATGTACTGTATAGCAGTAAATACAATTTGCATTTAAAGTCATACTTAGTGTAAGGTACGTAGAAATACACACCCTGAATTTGTTAAAATGAATGTAGTAACTTACACGCTCAAACACAAAGCTTTGCAAATTATGAATTTGCATGAGCAGTCACCAAAGGACAAGTTGATTTGAAATTTGTCTGACCATGTTTTGGCCCCCTCCTCTTTATTAAATAGGTTGGCCAAACCTTAGAACCACCTCTTAACATAATGCACTCCACTATGACCTAAATCCAGTCAAGTTATTAGTGACTTTCTGACAGTTTAATCTTTAAAAAATGTTTAGAAATTATATAACCTTGTGAAAATAGAATTCATGGCAGAGCTGCTGTATCAGATTGCATTCGATTGTAAAAGTGTACACAATGTTGTGGTGTATCAGTGTATGGTGTTGAATGCTGAGCTGGTCCACAAACAGTGTACAAACAGTGCATAGTTATAAGATTCTTCAGACCAACTCAACCAGCTCCTGCCTGCCCCACTCTGAACATGATGAGGTAGAAGGTCAAAGAAACACCGACACTGAGTGTCACCACCAGATGCTTTGAGGCATTATAGGGCCAAACACAAATCACTGTAACAGTAATAGTTTTGAACCAAAACCCTTTGTAGCCCTAACATTTGACTTGTTAAATTAACTGTGTGTGTGTGTGTGTGTGGGTGTGTATGGGTGTGTGTGTGTGTGTGTGTGGGGGGGGGGTATGTTGTGTGGGAGAGCAATTTACTGCTAACTGGTACTATCTTGTGGAATTTGTGTGTCACTATAGCAACAACTGGAGATAACGATCAGGGTGGGAGATAAGAACAAATAGGCTAAGGGTGATGGGCTGAGTATTTCTCTCCATCCTTATTCTCGCTTCTTTGCAATGAAACAATCGAGACTTTGGCCCCTGCTGTTTAACAGAGAGACCAGAAAACATTTTAGATTTAAATTATGAATACTTATTTTTTTTGTCTTATTGCTAATTCCATAAGTTCAGGGCTGCAACAGCAGATCATTGGTCCGCATGGTGATTTGGCACATTTTTACACTGGATGCCATTGACACAACCCTCCCCAGTTTTTACTGAGCTCGGGACCACCACTGCATGGCTGGGGATACCTTATGAATAAATAGAATTAATATTAATAAAGCCAATCCTTGAATTTAGGAAGCTGGAATAATCATAATAATTTTATTTATCACCTTTACTTTCACCATTCCACAGACAAATTCTAATTTTAAATTATATAATACATCAAAAGATAGTGCCACAGGCCACTAACACCCTGATGTTGTTTTTGAGCCCAAACTTGACCTTAGCCTGTAAACACTGAGCTATTGCTGAAACTGAGCCCAATTCAGTAATTATATTTTCTATAATGATACATTTCTTCGCTGTTGTTTAACACCTTATCTGGTATATCTCAAGGTGAGGGAGTAACTGAGCCCTAAAAACTGTCTTCCTCTGTAGCCACAAGCTATAGCTTGCCCTTTCCCCCGCCTCTGGCATTTCTTTGACAGAACTCTGTAGTTCACCCTGATTCATTACAGTTGCATGGAGCTCTTGGATTGTTGATTACCTATCCTTTTGCAGAATTTACCTCAAATGTTGTCTTTCCTCCCTTTACTGTGGCTAACTTGACTTAACAAACACTGGGTTCTCACATCAAAATCATTGGTAGAGGTTCCAGGGACACAGAAGGCTGTTGCATGTTGTTCTTATCAGGAATATTCTGCAGGTCTGCCTGCAGAATATGCCAGGTATTTGCCCTACCCATGTCTCATAATGGCTTCTTATCTTGTCAATTCTACCTGGAGGCCCTGGGACACTGACTTGATAAGCCAATTTTCCTGCTCTGCCCCTTGACCGCTGACATGACCATGATCTTCCACTGCTCCATTGTGGCTTTGAACTAGAGCTGTGCTGGTTCTCCACCACTCAGTTTAGCTGTCTTATACCCTCTGCACAACTTTTTGTGCTGCAGCCTGCTGATAACTGGATCCACCACTACCTGTTCCCTGTACGGACATACACCTTTGCAGCCCTTATCAGCCAGTTCTTAAAATCTTTCTCAGAAGAAAAAAAACAAAAAAAAATAAAACATATTTTGGTCAACTACTCTCTGAACAGTCCATACTCTATAGATTTGTCTTCTTTTTGAATAGTATGCTTTACGACCTTCTTGTTATTTCAATATTGATATTTGAAGCATATGTCTGTATTGGTGAATATGGTTGTAGGAGTCATTTCTGTAAGGTAATATTAGATGGTTGTAAATCACTGTGGGGTCCACTTTTTACTTGTCAAGCAGCCCATCAGTGGCTTTATATTTAAGCTTAGCCACTACAATGATTGTGTTTGAAAATGTGTTTTTTGGTAACCATGTTTCACTTTCTGGGCAGCACAGTTAGTGTTGCCGCCTCACAACTAGAAGGTCCCCAGTTCAACTCCACCTGCCAGCTGTGGTCTTTCTGTGTGGAGTTTGCTGAACAAGATAAGCAGTTACAGATAATGGATGGAGTATTTGAAGTATATTTATTATAGTATTCACAAAGATGTGTTATTTTAAATGTGTTTCCTATAAGCACAGTATGTTGGTATTTGTTCTAGACTTTTACTGAGAAAATGACATATTTGTTATATTTGTTATTTTCAACAAAAGCATCATATTGTTAAGTTAAATAAAAAGTCTGTTATCAAACACTAAGCCAAACCAATTACGTGGGTTAGAAAAACAAAGATGGAGCACAGATACAACATGCTATGAAGCTAATATATATAATATATATAAGTGTTAGTTATTCACCTGGAAGAACCACTGGCAAAACACACCAACAAAATGTATTTTAATAATAATAAAAGTGATGTCAGATGAACACTCTCATTCCCCTTGAAGTTCTTCTCTCATATTTCAGCTGTTGTTTTCTACTTGATGTGGGGCAACAAGCTTTACACATTTCTATTCATTCTTGCTTAAGGTTTCTCATACAACTTGCATAGATGTCATCAGATCAGATTTGTTGCTGAACTATTTCCAATTATGCAAGGAACAGTTTGAAAAAGAATTAATTTTTTATACTCAATATTTCACTTCCTGTCTATGCACTATAACTCTTGACCCTGAGTATGCTCTCAGTCATCGTTTTCCCTTTTTTTTTTTTTTTTTATTGCTGCACATGTGAGACTTCTGAAGTGAATTCAAATGCAGGACCATGAGGACATGCTGTGAGTAAAAAAGTTCTTTATTTTCAAGGTAGGTCAGGCAAAACCTGATTAATGTCTAAATCAGGCAAGTGCAACACAAAAACAAGCTCAAAACAGGTTCTACCAGGCAGGCTGAAGAGGAACTGAGCAGAGGGGGGCATGGTAAGGTCCAGGACCAAAACACCCAGCAGACTTTACACTCAAATATCCAGACTTGATCCACAAGGAACCAAACAAGGTCAGTGTCAGAAACAGAACAAAGTGGTGACAAACGGTCCCAAGTGTGTCTTGCTGTCTCAAGCACCGGTGGTAAATGCACAACAAATAAATCAGGTGCACATAATGATAAGCTGGGGCCAGGCGTCAGCGGCAGAAAGGGTTAAAGACACGCAGGTGGAGCAAGGTAGGGTCTGAAATGGAGGAAGACAACATAATGAGAACATGAAAAGGGGACAAAATGAGCAAAACAGTGGATAAAGTGAGTGGTCTAAAAATCTGTGGGTATGAGGGCCTATAAGATTTTTATTTTTATTTTTTGGTTTGTTTGTCTGTGTGTTGTTTTTATCTTCTCGTTCATCTTCAGCTAAATTTCCAACAGGCCAGAGCAGGAAAAAACATTTTAGTTATTCATGAGCTGCAGGTACGCTAGGAAACTATTGTGGCTGACCACTGGCCCAACGGTGACATGCCACAGGCCAAAAATATTCCCATGGCTTTCTTCAGATGCATATCTGTTCATGGATATGCACTAGATGTCAGAACCTCATGAGGGTTGGAACAGGATTTCACTTTGTCTTTACTTTTAGGGCTGACTCTGTAAGGATATAAGTGGGCTTAGAGCATCCACACTGCAACATGTTCTCCATGTAGCCTAATGAAAAAGAGGAGAAGGGACAGAGCCATTGATGGAGGGAAGAGGTGGAGGAGAGGAAAAAAAAGTCAGGTTTGTGTCAGGTACAAGTAAGACAGAAAAAAAATCCAATCTGACAACCTTGAATAAAAAACTGCACTCAAATTGCATTTCTTAACATTCAGTACATGTCAGCTTAAAGGGAGGGAGATGACAGAGGGATGAAAGAGGAGGAGCAGAGGGAAAAATGAACAGAAATCAAAGAAGGATGATAGATGCAAGAGGGAAGGAGAGAATGAAAAGCAAAGAAGAAGAATAAGGACAAAGAGACTGTTAAGAAAAGGTAGCCAAAGAAACAGGACAAGGGAGGTGGAAGGAGAAAGGACAAAGACTGAAGGAGGGAGGGACTAAAGATACTGTAACAGCTAGTTTTATCTGTCACACCTTTTTGACAGGGTGGTGTGTGTGTGAGTGTGAGTGTGTGAAAGGTCATTTCAAGGTCTTAGACAGCTATGACCCTGCAACATACACATCAAGAACAAAATGCACTGACAGAAGAAGAATTTTTTCTTTCTCTTACACTGTGGACTCATAGAAGGCACAACAAAGATGGGAGGTCCACACAGCAACCATTAAATAAACGATTAATTAACAAAACCTCAAAACAAAAAAAACAAATAAGCAAATGATAATTGAAGTGAGGGTGATGGATGCTGTGAAACCTATAAGTCCATTAACAAAACAAACTACAAAACCAAACTAAACTACACTGAGTGCCAGCAAGGCCTCAGTGTAGTTCCAAAGGAAAGAGAGGGACATCCTGAACTCAGACCAGCTTTATAGACTTCAAGCAGGTGACTGCAATCCTCATTGAGATAGGAGGAGCCGAGGATCAATGTGAACCTTAAAAACAGCAACAGGCCAATGCAATACTAGGGGTGTCACATCCCCCCATAAAATCCCAATAGTGCACAAGAAAGTGCATCAGCCATGAGATTTTCCCAAATTTCGATATATGTTGTTTGTTAAGGACATACGGTTGAAGAAACAGACGAGATGAGAACAGACGAGATGTTCAATTCCTACTTCCGCATCCTGCAGGACTACAGCACCAACAACAACGTCACTTGCATTCATCTCTATCTTAAAAGGTTTAATAAAACCAGGAGTTGCAAGAACAGGAGCAGAGCAGATCAGTGTCTTAACACAAGTTAAAACAAGGAAAGATTAAATGAGGAAGGAGCCCTTTGGTCAAGAATTCTGCATTTACAAAATCATAATTTGTGGTGGTGGACTCATACTGGAGTGCATAATATTAAGAGGTGGTTCTGATGTTTTGCTTCACTTATTCATTTTTTTATGGTAGCCAAAGCTTTGGAAACACCTCAATAAATAAGCGAACCGCTAAGGCTCAACCATAGACATCTGGTCATGAAGGTCATTCCACAGCATCTTTATTGGGTTGTGGTCTGGGTCACTCCAAAAGGCAGATTTTGTCTCCAAAGGCATTCTGTACCATGTTTACTTTGATGTTTAGGGTCATTATGCCATTACATCACCCAGCTTCTTCTGTGGTTCAGCTAGCAGACTGCCACCCTTTGTTGTATCTGTCCACAAGATATATTCCCTATATTGCCAAAAGTGACATGGTGGTCTTTGGCAAACTTCTGTCATATTGTTGTTTTTGGAGACCAGTGGCTTCATCCATGGTGTCCTGTCATGGATACCATGCTTGTTCAATGTTCTGCATATGGTTGACCCATGAACAGAGAGGTTAACCCAACTCCAATACTGCCTTGTGCCTTTGGAGTGATCTTGGCAGTGTAAGCATTTGTGAAAAACAGTGAGAGGAAATTTACAATGAAAATTAGCATTATTTATTATTTTATTTATAGCTATTCATTCGTAGACTAGGTGTTATTGCTTTGGCTTTTACCTTTTTACTTGATTCCAAGAGATATGAAGATTTCCTATATGACGGTCTGTTTATGCATAATGCCAAATAAATCTTGAATCTATTCTGGTACACAGATGAACAAAGGCACAAAAAAAAAGAGGACCAAGTGGTAAATGGCTACTTATATAGCACTTTTATATGAAGCGCTTTACAATGTTAATTCCCATTTAACCACATACTCTCACACCGATGGTGGTGGCTGCCATTAACCTCCGGGAGCAACTTGGTGTTCAGTGTCTTGCCCAATGACACTTTAACATGTAGCTGGGACAGGGGGTCAAATCGGGGTGAAAGCAAGTTAATCAAGTACAAACAAAAGAACAAAACACGGAGCCGAAATAAACAAACGCAACCTCAGGATAAATCAAGAAAAACAATGTCCACTGAATACAAGCACCAGGCAGAACAGACAACCTGGGAGTATTTCAGGACTAAAAATGGGAAGGGTCTAGCAGGGATTGAATGTTACAGAGGATATAAATGGAGTCCTTGATGAATTAACAAAAAGCAGGTGAGTAAATGCTAGAATCTTCTTCTTTCCTTAGAGTGGTGTCAAACCTAGCATACAAGTCCTCATATGCTCTTTGTTTGGCCTTTGCCACCTCTATCTTCACCTTACGCTGTATCTCCCTGTACTCCTGTCTACTCTCTTCAGTCCTCTCAGTGTCCCACTTCTTCTTAGCCAACCTCTTTCTCTGTATAGACTCCTGAACCTCCTCGTTCCACCACCAAGTCTCCTTGTCCGCTTTCCTCTTTCCAGATGACACACCGAGTACCCTCCTACCTGGCTCCCTGATCACATTAGGTGTAATGGTCTAGTCATCTGGAAACACCTACAGACCACAAAGAGTCTTTTTCAGTTCCTCCCTGAAAACTACACAACATTCTTCCGTTTTCAACTTCCACCCCTTCATCTTCTGCTCTGCGTTGTCCTCTTCATCTTCCTCATCACCAGAGTCATTTTACACACCACCATCCTGTGTTGTCTGGCTACACTCTCCCCTACCAATGCTTTACAGTCACTGATCTCTTTCAGATTACAACGTCTACGCAAGATGTAGTCCATCTGAGTGCTTCTACCTCCGCTCTTATATGTCACCCTATGTTCTGCCATTTCTGAAAGAAAGTGTTCGCTACAGCCATTTCCATCCTTTTTGCAAAGTCTACCACGATCTGTCCTTCTGCGTTCCTGTCCTGAAGACCAAACCTGCCCATCACAGTCTAATCACCTCTGTTCCCTTCACCTACATGCCCATTGAAATCTGCACCAATGACCACTCTCTCACCTATGTGGATGCTCTGAATCACTTCATATAACTCACTCCAGAATTTCTTCTTCTCTTCTAACTCACATCCTACCTGTGGGGCATAACCACTCACAACATTGAACATCACACCTTCAATTTCCAGCTTCAGACTCATCAACCTGTCTGATACTCTTTTCACCTCTAGAACATTCCTCACAAACTCCTCTTTCAGGATAACTCCTACTCCATTTCTTTTCCTATCTGACCCATGGTAGAACAACTTGAACCCTGCTCCTAAGCTTCTAGTCTTGCTACCTTAGGCCTGCATTCTGAGAGCGAAGTGATCTACTGGGATGATATGGTGCTATTAGGTCTTCTATATATGATGGAGCCTGACCATTCAGAGCTTTATATGTAAGAAGCAGGGTTTTAAATTCTATTTTAGATTTAATTGGAAGCCAATGGAGAGAAGCTAGTGAAGGTGAAATATGATCTCTCTTGCTAGTTCCAGTCAGCACTCTTGCTGCAGCATTTTGGATTAATTGCAGGCTCTTTAGGGAGTTACTGGGGCATCCTGAAAGTATGGAATTACAGTAGTCCAACCTAGAGGTAACAAATGCATGGACCAGTTTTTCGGCATCACTTTGAGACAGGATGCTCCTAATTTTGGCAATGTTCCGTAGGTGGAAGAAGGCTGTTCTAGAGTTTTGTTTTATATGTAAGGTAAAGGACAAATCCTGGTCAGAAATAACTACAAGGATCCTTGCAGTAATACTGGAGGCCAGACTTATGCCATCTAGTGTGACAATATGGTTGGACATCATATCTCTGAGATTTTTGGGCCCAAATACTATGACTTCAGTTTTGTCTGAGTTTAGAAGTAAACAATTGTGGGACATCCAGGCCTTTACATTCCTAGCTTTCCTCTTATTTCTCTGCCTATGAACACGCCTTCCTCCTCTCCTTCTTCGACCAACAGTAGTCCAATTTTGTCCAATTGGTGGTCGTTATTGCCCTTCCTGACACAACCCTCTGCATTTATCCAGTCTTGGGACTGGCACAAGAAGACACTGGCGTGTGTCCCCTTGCGGTTGCATTAATTATACCTGCTATTTAATGAAATCCAAATCAGTGGGTTTGCCATGAATTCGCGTTTTACATGGTTAGAATTCCTCAACTTAGGTTGAAACTTTTAGTAAAGTTATCACATATGTTTATTATTGAAGTCCAAGTGGGTATTGAGTCAGATTGCAGTGCATTATAAGAAGAGGTTGTACTAATGCTTTGGCCTCCTCATTTACTTTGGATAGCCTGACCTCAACAATAAACAAAGTGAAATTATCAACTGATCGGTGTAGGTCATATAAACCTTGTAACACTCTAATTTAAGCACAGACACAGCTACTGTTAAATGCCGAACTGGTTTTAGTCCCTTGATGCATCTGACAAAGTTAATATGTGTTTATATTTTACATTATAAAGAATGTGAATCAAACATTTCAGTACATGTATTTAGTCTGAAATTATTGACCTAGAACACGGGTCTCAAACTCAAATTACCTGGGGGCCGCAGGAAGCAGAGTCTGTGTAAGGCTGTGCCGCATCACATATTACACAAAAAAGATTTGTTAAAAAAATCTAATCTTCTCAAACGTCATTACTGTTCTTTAACTTCAATAGGTTCTTTTGAACATGAACAGTTCTTCTGAACATAGCTTCTCTTGCCTACTTCTTGCTTCCAGAGACCTGGCACCGCTTCCTCTCACATACACTATATTGCCAAAAGTATTCGCTCACCCATCCAAATAAATGAATTCAGGTGCACAAAGCAAGGTCCATAAAGACATGGATGAGTGAGTTTGGTGTGGAAGAACTTGACTGGCCTGCACAGAGTCCTGACCTCAACCCGATAGAAACCTTTGGGATGAATTAGAGTGAAGACTGTGAGCACTGTGTATTATGTATTTCATAAACACACTCCTAAACCTCGTGGAAAGCCTTCCCAGAAGAGTTAAAGCTGTTATAGCTGCAAAGGGTGGGCCGATGTCATATTAAACCCTATGGATTAAGAATGGGATGTCACTAGAGTTCATATGGGTCTCAAGGCAGGTGAGCTTTACTTTTACTTTAATACTTTTGCCAATTTAGTATAGCTGAGCCACATTTGACTTGAGGAAGGAAGCAGTTGAGACCCTCAGTTGGCTTGAAGATAATCATCAGTAAGTCTGGACCTGTACTTGGACTTATTGAAGTTCAAGTTGGGGAAAACCGTTTCCCCCAAATATGTGAGAAAACCTTTCTGCTGTCTTGCACTTGTGTCTCGTGAACTGTGAACACTTTTCTGATAGGACTTTGCTTTGATGTTGTCTCCTTGACTTAGATTTTTGCTTGCCTTGTACCTCACTTGTAAGTCGCTTTGGATAAAAGCGTCTGCTAAATGACTAAATGTAAATGTAAATGTTCCCAAAAGGGCACATGGTCCGCTTGAAAATTTGGGAAAGCTCAGGGGAGCCGGGCGTCAGTTCTCTCAAAAATGGCCCAAGCTTTTCTGCTTTTCCACCCACCTCCCTGAACTTGGTTTTGATATCAGAGTTGCACTGCAGGTCAATGCGCTCCATTTGAAGCACAGGAGGGACATCTTGCACATTAAAGGAGAAGGGGTCATGTCTTTCATGATGACATGAAGATCATAACAATTGTAGATGGTAGAAAGTACCAGGATAGCAAGCGCAAAAAAAGGCCAGTGGCCTGTCCCAACACGGGCCTGCTCCTCGCCGCTGACACAGGATGCCTGGATCCCGGCTAAAAGGAGACATCGGACGACACCTGCTGCAGCTAATCTGGTCAACCAGTCCATTGGACCACCTTTCCCGGTCCAGATGGATAACCCTTTCACTGTTCTTGAGGAGCTGGAAAGGCCGACTTCCCCGGTGGCGGTTCCCTGTGACTGCCTGCCCCGTGAGATACCACATGGCTCCCGTGGGCAGTGCGGTCAGGGCATGCTGCCGGGGCCTCGCAAGACCAGACGTGCCACCACCACCAACACTCTGCCTCAAGAGGGGAATCCACATGCTCCTCCTCGGCGCACCTCTCCACCGCACCGTCTTCCCGGTCCGACCATGCTAATTATTGGCGACTCCATTGTTAGAGAAGTCCGCTTAAAATCAGCTAAAATGTTTTGCTTTCCTGGACCCACAGTCATTGACATAGTGAAAATTCCAAACCTGATTGAGAGACATCCTATGGCAACAAAAGTATTGATACACGTTGGCACAAATGACACCAAACACCAACAGTCTGGGTTGCTGAAACGTGACTTCATGTCATTTTTCAAATCACTGGAGAGTTTTCACGACAGATGGTTCTTCATTTCCAGCCCAAGTCCCACGCTGGGTTGCCGTGTTGGCTGGTTCTCCAGACTCCTCAGCTTGCACACATGGCTTCAACCACAAGGCTCCGCACACGTACTCTTTTACGTCGACAATTTCAATCTTTTCTGGGATTTTCCTCAGTACTTCTGTCAGGATCTCTCTGCACTTCCTGTCTGTGGACTTTTATTTTGTGGCCCTTCTCCCCACTTCCTTGGTGGCCATGGTTCTTTTCCCCAGCTTTGCCCTCGTTGTCCCTCATTGTTTGCACCTGTTCCACCCTCTATTTAAGTTCAGTCTTCCCTTCACTCCCCTGCCAGATCCTCGTCATTGTTAATGTGGTCTCTGCCGTCGTCGTCGTCGTCGTCGTCGTCGTCGTCGTCGTCGTCGTCGTCGTCGTCGTCGTCGTCGTCGTCGTCGTCCTCCTCCTCACCCTCACCCTCACCCTCACCCTCACCAACCCCTCAGACTCTGGACTCTAGGTAAAAGCTGTTAGTGTATTTCACGGACTCTTGCATTCGGGACTCTTGTTTCTCCTGGACTTTTGTTTTAGGGACCCTGTGCAGCTTTCCTCTTTGGTCTGAGTTTTGGTGATGTTCCTGCTTGCTGTTTTGTTTTTCCGTGTCTTGTTAATTTAGTTTATCTGTTTGTTAGTTTCCTTAGACTTCCTCGTTTGTTTACCTGTGAAGTGACTTTTGTTTGTTTATGCCTTATTTATCTGGTTTCCCTCTGTTTATCAGTTTTCCTTAGTTCCCCTCCGTGTACTTACCTGTTACTAGTTTTTATGTTTATCCGAGTCTTGTTGTTTCCTGAGCCTGTTGTCCTAAGTTATGTTGTCCTAAGTTACCATCTTACTATCTATTAAGTTAATCCCCCTCATCTTCTGGTCCCTTTGGTTAGTCTGAGTTTTCTTTGTTCTGTAGCCGGTTCCTAGTACCCTCCTGTTAGGAGCGACTTCTGTAAACTATTTACATCTGTCAATAAAGCCCCTCGTTATTTGCAATCTCTCTCAGTCTCTTCACTTGGGTCCTCCCTTAACCCTTTTAAACGTGACAACTTCAAACAAGATGGACTGCACCCAAACTTTCACTGAGAACATTGTCCACAGCGTCTCAGTCTAAGGAGACTGACTGACCATTGAAAACCTCTCCTGCATCCAACCCCCAACAACATCCAAAAGTATAAACAGTCTGAGATACTTATAGAATTGGATGTTACCAACAGACAAAATGCAACTCTTATAGATTCTAAGTTTTCACCCAGATAATTTTATTATTTTGTGTTATGATCTTAACCACACTGCTCTTTGCCCTATAGAGATTGTCTGTTCCACGATCACCTAAACTTTTTAAATCAACAATGAACACAAGGGGAGTCAATCATAAAAACCTAATACAAGTTAAGACTACTGCTCATATTGAACCAAAACCCAAAACTATTAAATGTGGATTATTAAATATCAGATCTCTCTCTTCTAAATCTGTTAGTAAATGACATGATAATCAAGATCGATTTATTTTGTCTCACTGAAACTGGGTTGCAGCAGGAAGAATATGTCAGTTTAAATGAGTCAACCCCCCCAAGTCATATTAATTATCATGTTCCTAGAAGCACAGGCTGAGGTGGAGGAGTAGCAGCAATCTTCCACTCCAGCTTATCAATAAACCCTAGACCTAAACATAGTTATAACTCATTTGAAAGCCTTACTCTTAGCCTTTCACACCCAAACTGGAAAACTCAAAAACCACTATTATTTGTTATTGTGTA
This sequence comes from Channa argus, assembly GCF_033026475.1. Taxonomy (NCBI): domain Eukaryota; kingdom Metazoa; phylum Chordata; class Actinopteri; order Anabantiformes; family Channidae; genus Channa; species Channa argus. The sequence goes on from NC_090209.1 coordinate 1,344,007, forward strand.
CTGTCCTCCAGTCCCTTACTCAGAGTTTTTGATTGAACTTTCTGATTTTCTATCGGATTTAGTGCTTAGTACAGATAAAGTCATTATAGTGGGTGACTTTAACATTCATGTAGATGCTGACAGTAACTGCCTGAGCACTGCGTTTAATTCATTATTATATTCAATTGGTTTTTCCCAAAATGTAAATAAACCCACTCACTGTTTTAGTCACACTCTAGACCTCGTCCTTACATATGGAATTGGAACTGATAATTTAATAGTATTTCCTCATAATTCTCTTTTGTCTGACCATTTTCTAATAACATTTGAATTTACAATAACTGACTATACAGTAAAAAATTCAGCTACAGCAGATGTTTATCTGAAAATGCTGTGAACAGATTTTAAGAAATTATTTCTTTTCACCACCATGTGTCAATACTATGGTGAGTAGCCATCTTACTCCTGTACAAGTTGATTATCTAGTTGACGATTCGCCAGCCTCACTGCGTATGATACTAGATACAGTTGCCCCTCTGAAAAAGAAGGCAGTGAATCAGAGGAGCCGACCTCCATGGTACAGTTCACAAATGCACGGCTTAAAGCAGGCATCACGAAAGTTAGAAAGGAAGCGGCGTTCCACTAATTTAGAAGAATCCTGGTTAGCCTGGAAAAACGTACCACAAAATGTACAAAAAAGCTCTCCACGATGCCAGAACAGCATATTATCCAGCACTAATAGAGGAAAAAAAGAACCACCCCCGGTTTCTGTTCAGTACTGTAGCCAGGCTGACTAAGAGCCATAGTTCTGTTGAGCCTAGTTTTCCCTTAACTCTGAGCAGCATTGACTTTATGACTTTCTTTACTATTAAAATTGTAGCCATTAGGGAAAAAATTCACCAGATCCACCCCCCAAATATTACAGATAGATCTTCATGTACAACCCTACCCTGTTGTACTGCTTTTCACCCATAGATCTCACTGAGCTAAGTTCAACTATCGCTTCCTAAAAATTAACCACATCTTTTAGACCCTGTTCCAACCAAATTGCTCAAAAATGTTCTACCTTTAATAGACACAGTCATATTAGATTTGATCAACCTATCTTTAGAAACTGGCTATGCACGTATTTTTGACCAGGATTTGCCGTTTATGTCACATATAAGACAAATCTCTAGAACAGCCTTCTTCCACCTACGGAACATTGCTAAAATTAGAATCATCCTGTCTCAAAGTGATGCCGAAAAACTAGTCCATGCATTTGTTACTTCTAGGTTGGACTACTGTAATTCCCTACTCTTGGGATGTCCTAATAACTGTCTAAAAAGCCTTCAATTAATCCAAAATGCTGCAGCAAGAGTGCTGACTGGATTAGGTAAGAGAGATCATATTTGACCTTCACTAGCTTCTCTCCATTGGCTTCCCATTAAATCTAGAATAGAATTGAAACCCTCCTCCTTACATACAGAGCTCTTAATGGTCAAGCTCCATCATATTTGAAAGATCTCATAGTTCTGTATCGCCCGATTAGACCACTTCGATCCCAGAATAGGCAGACCTGTGGTTCCCAGAATTTACAAAAGTAGAATGGGAGGCAGAGCTTTTAGCTATCAAGCTCCTCTCTTGTGGAACCAGCTTCACATCCAAATTTGGGGGGCAGACACGCTCTGTACTTTTAAGACTTGGCTTAAAGGCTCCCCAGTCTGAAGTCTTTTGCAGACTCTTACAGGTTTTCTTCTAAGATTGCCCTGACCCTAAGATTGACAGCCTTCTCTGTCCAACAATGGCTCTCTTCATGCCACTCTTGCATAAAGGACAGATTTGTGGACTGCATGATTAATAGTTGTCCTATGAACAGATTCTCCCACCTGAGCTGTGGATCTCTGCAGCTCCTCCAGTGTTACCTTGGGCCTCTTGTCTGCTTCTCTGATTATTGCTCTCATTGCCCGGCCTGACAGTTTAGGTGGACATGTCTTGTCATGTCTTGGTAAGTTATCAGTCGTGCCATGCTCTTTCCATTTTCAGATGACAGATTGTGCAGTCCTCTGTTCAAACTGCTCAGCTTTTGTTTTATCAGCAGGGTAAGATTTAATGCAGGGACTGCCATAACAAAGATGCCAGTATGACCAGCTTCATGGACACCACCACCTTGGTTATTGAGTCAACCAGCAGTGTTACATCTGTAGGTCAGCGCATTAAGGTCGGTTCATTAAGCAGCATGTTGACACACTCTCAGAACCACAGTCTTTTAGTAATAGTCCACCTATCACATTTAATCAATATCTGCAGTTAACAGGAGATTACAAAACACTAACTACATTACATTTATTCATAGGTTACATTCTCAATCAGGACATAATTGGGTCTGAGCCCCTTCTTGTTTGCTCTAGTGTTGGATAGGCAGAAAGATGAGATTAGACAGGAATCTCAGTGGACTATGATGTTTGCAGATGACATTGTGATTTGTAGTGAGAGCAGGGAGCAGGTGGAGGACTTTAAGTACTTGGGGTCAATGGTTCAGAGCAACGGAGGGTGTGGAAAAGAGGTGAAGAGGTGAGTGCAAGCAGGTTGGAACAGGTGGAGAAAAGTGTCAGGTGTGTTGTGTGATTAAAAGAGTATCAGTGAGAATGAAAGGAAAGGTGTTCAAGACAGTGGTGAGACCCGAGAGCACTGAAGAAAAGACAGGAGGCAGAGCTGGAGGTAGCAGAGCTTAAGATGTTGAGGTTCTCTTTGGGAGTGACGAGGATGGACAGGATCAGGAATGAGGACATCAGAGGGACAGCTCATGTTAGATGTTTTGGAGATAAAGTCAGAGAGGCCAGATTGAGGTGGTTTGGACATGTTCAGAGGAAAGACTGAATATATTGGTAGAAGGATGCTGAGGTTGGAGCTGCCAGGCAGGAGGTCTATGGATGAAGTGAGACAGGACATGAGTTGAGTTGGTGTGAGAGAAGAGGATGCAGAGGATAGGGTTTAGATGGAGGCACATGATTCGCTGTGGCGACCCCTGAAGGGGAACGGCCAAAAGGAAAAGAAGAAGAAGAAGAAGAAGAAGAAGAAACACATTCAAAATCTGAAGGCCCCTTTGAGTATTTAATGACAACGATTTTTTGATTTCAAAGAGAATTTAGTGGGGTTTTTTTTTCCCACTCTACACTAACCCTATTCTTTAGCTTATCCTTTCTGAGGAAATAGCTTCTCTTCCTGAGACTGAAGTTGGGCATCGGAAGTCCAGCTGGGTGACAAACTTTTAGTGGAAGACCCAGAAGGGAAGCATTGGTGCCAGCCCCAGTGTACAGGACTACATCAAGTGTGCTTACAATTCCAAGTAATGGAGAGCATATCGACATAAATATCAATACCAACATTAGTATTGATATTAACACTGTAAATAGCAGTAAAATGAGATCGATACTTTAGTTTCAGTATCTCTCCTGTATGCGCTGCTGTGGATATATATTGTTGTTGCTTTTGAAATTATGATACATTTCTGTACATGTGCTCTTTTATGCAAGTTCTTATTTATAAATGGATGGGAGGAATCTTTGGAGGTGAAAGAACATCACTTCATTTTAGAGTCCAGCTAAGTCCATAGACACAAATTAAATGAACTTGAATAGCATGTATGACTGGGCCCCAGAAAAACCCTTACAGTGAAAGCAATGTGGATGAAGGAACAACATGATTCCTACAATACTGTTTAAAATTTGTTACATTAAAATAGTTGGGGTGAATAGAGTAAATTTGTACATATGGTTAGATAATTAATAAGCAAACAAGGTGGGTTTATTGAGTAGGTCACAGAGAGGACAAGAAGTCTCAGGGTGTGTCATGTTTAGAGGAATGCTTAAGATGACTGTAGGCACTTTGTTTTTATAAGGCCCAAAATAATGTAGTAGATAGTGAATCCTGGGGTCAGAAAGATCAAAAAGAAGGTGCAATAAACAGATTTGATTGCTTCACAAATTGCATGAACAGATTGTCTGTTGAACAGATGGTTCCTTTTTTGGGTTTGACAATAAATAGAAGGGGTTTGAGAGATACTAGTCAGAAAACACTGACATCCATGTGTTTTCCTCCATGCTGGAATGTATTAAATTCAGATGGTTCATCACACTGAGTCCTGTCTTTAATTCATCAAAGATAACACTTGACTAAGGAAGAAAGAAAAATTCTACAACAGTTCTTCAGCTTCCTTTGTACTGGACTACACTTTTTTTCAATTTTGTACCAGCAGCCAACTGCAACTTGACATGTGTACATCAATTTGACAAAGACGTTTTCATTTTGTCCCTTATTATTAATGAGATGACTTTACCTCCATAGCATTGAGGGTACTAAGATGTCCTGTTTCCTTTTTTTATAGCAAACCAACTGTCTTGTTTTCTTTCCAATAATACAATATTTCATACTTGTTTGCTCCAGCACTTTCTTTTTTTATTAGTCCCACTGATGTAACCTTGTTGTTGCACTCCAGTTCAACACAGAGTTAAATCTTACTTCTAAGCTATGCTCTTCGAATCAGCTACCTTATTTTCTTAATTTTTCCTGATTATTGGGACATTAGTCCATTAGTCCAGGGTTTAAATTATGGGATTGGTCCATGGGTCACATCATATTTAGTTAATTTACAAGTAACCAGGTCAAAAGGTATAGAGTTAATTTTATGTATTGCATTTGGAACCTGTTCACTGACAATAAAAAGTGCAAATAAATGGTGACTACCAGTGAACAACTCATCATTTGACTGAAAATAAAAAACAAAACAAATCCATCAGAGTGATAATAAAAACATTGCTTTGAGTAAGGAAAGACACTTTGTGGCATCTAGGATGGGTTAGACATCTAACACCAACGTCATATCAAACCACTGTTCTAAAATGTCATTATCTTTGTCCTTTCAACACTCTGATAATTTCCCCATCACTACAGAAAACCAGTCTGACAAAGTATTAAAGCTCTGACACTTGACATTATAAAGAGTGGTTAGTTGTAATGTTGGCATTCAAGGAAATTTAGCTTTTTGCTCTCACCTCACCCATCACAAGAGTCTTTCCAAGTCCACTGGCACTCTTTGACAGCAGCAGTGAAAATTTAAAATAAAGAAGCTTAAACAAATTAAATGGGGATAGAAAACAAAGCCAGATCTCTGAGAAATAATATATATTTTAGTTTATTTACATGTTTTATTGCTCTGGACCTCTCTGCAGATGATAGAGGGGTAAACCAAACATATCCTGGGTGGGTGTAGTCCTTATTTTTGGTGATAGCCTTTTTCTGTAGTATGGAGTGTCCAAGTCTGGAAGTTCTAAAATCCACAGTGCAGTGCAGTGCACTACTTCTCTTTCTATACTGCATGCTGTATGGAGAGATAGCAAACACAAACAAATGGAAAGTGGAGTGGACTGGTGTGTGTATGTGTGTGCGCATGTGTGTATGTGTATATATCTATATCTATATATATCTATATCTATATATATAGATATAGATAGATAGATAGATAGATAGATAGATATATGCACTACACATGTGCTGGTTTGTGTGAAGTGGGCATGGTTCACATTCCATTTAAGAGAGTATGTAACAACAGGTCATGTAACAGGTCCAAATGGAGTGCACCTTTATATTACCAGGATAATGATGAATGGGGAATAGGTGAGGTACTGGGTGTGGGCTAACTGGAAAGCACGTGGGTGTGGCAGAATCTGGATGTTACTGGAAATGGCAAAAGCAGACAAGGAATGAACAACTAATAAAGGACTCAGCTGTAACGAATTCAGTGTGAACTTTATGATCCCCACACTGCAAGATGGTGCCACACACAAATGTTTATTTGCTTTGTATTTTGGAACTTTGCTTAGATTACTTTTACTAGAGATAAGCTGCTGTCCATTTGACAGACAGTACCAGAGAGTAATATGCTTACCTTAATTAATACTGACAGTTTTTCGAAGACTGTTCTCTAGCCAACAAAATTAAAGAACTGCTTCTAAAATGGTAAATAGTCGCTTATATAGGGCTTTTATCCAAAGCGCTTTACAATGTTGATTCCTATTCACCCATTCACACACACACCGATAGAGGTGGCTGCCATGCAAGGTGCTCACCTGACCCACCAGGAGCAACTTGGGGTTCAGTGTCTTGCCCAAGGACACTGTCACCCTTCACAGACCACAATGCAGTCAAGACAGCAAAGTGTGCATCACTCACCACCTGAAGACTGATCACAGCTGAAGCTGCATTAACTATTTCACTTGCAGCGTTGTCACATTAGGTAATATACTGTTTTTATGTTTTATCTGTCAACTCCCATGTTTACATGGCAGTTAAAGCTGAACTTATTTAAGGCTTTGTAAAAATAGATCTTAAGGTTTTAGATCGTTTCCAAATTATATTTTAAAGCCCCTATGTTGACATTTGTTTGTATGTATGTATCAATATATTATATATATCATATATTTATAATAATAATAATTGACAGACCACTGCATGAGAACATCATTTCTGTAATGTATACACAATAAGAACTCATGACTATTTCAATACTCAAAAAACTAAATGGTATCTGGCTGCAAAGATGTGTTCACACATTATAAATTTTGTGCTGCATGTGGACACTACTTGTTACATTACTTTGTCCTGAGTTATACTGTATTGTTACACAATTGTTAAAAAATATACTATTGGAGCTTCCATATGTCCAAATATGTACACAAATCTTTCCTGATAAGAACCTACATAATATCTTTCTTTTAGACTCTGCAATAACAGAAAGCTGGCATAAAACCCACCTCTCCCGTTTGTTCATTGTTGGATTATTGTTTTCGTTCATGGACTGCCATCCATGCAACATGCTGTTTCCTGGTTTACCCAGCTCAGGATTCTTTTGGACTCTGTTTCATGTGTTTGGTTCAAGGTTTGTTTTTTGGTTTACACTGTGTGTTAAATCTTTTCCTGTGTGTGGGTTTTCTATTTTCTACTGTACTTTGGTTTAGTTGAAGATTTCTTGCATGTCTAGTTTTCCAGTGTTCTGTTATTCACTTGGGATCATTGTTTTAGTTCATTTGTATCTGCTCCCTGGGTTTTATGTTTAGGTTTCTGTGTCTTTGTTTAACAGGTAATGAATATTAGTGTCACTGTCTTTAGGTTACCTTCTATGTTTATTTCTCATCCCACCCTCATTAATTTCCTTGTGCCTCGTTTAAAGTTTAAATCCATGTCTGCTAGTTTAGTAGTGTTCCCTCTGAGTTTGTCTGTTTTCTAGTTCATTGTTTTCCCTCCAAGTTTGTATCTGTTTGAGTGAGTTTTGGTTAGTAGTTTTTTCCTGTCTTGTTTAAAACTCGAAGGTTCATCCTATTCACCGAACCCCTCTCACCTTGTTGCTGTTTGGTCCACGTAAAAACTAATCCTGACAGAAGGAGGAAATACATTTAAAAACTGACAGCCATGAAATTATTGGTTTGAGGTTTTGGAGGATACTAATTGGTAAATAGATTGAGACCCCTGAATTCGGCTGATTGAGATGAAAGTGGTTCATAAAGAGACACCCACAATAAGCTGAATAAAATAGAGGTGGAAAGAAGTAGTGATATAAAATGTATTCCTGATTGAACTTTCACATTAGCTTTATTTGTCAGACAAGGCTAACACAAAACTGCTAAGGCTGAAGAGCTTCTCCATGGATGCACTGGATGAGGTTTTTAAATATATTAGTAAATTAAGGTGAAGAGTGTGTATATCATTTTATGCCATTGTGAAAAAATGCCTATGCCTACTTTCATTTTTCTAGAGGGAAATGTTTTAAATGCACATAAAAAGAAAAAGGAGAGCACAAAGGAAAGGAAAGATCCTGTTCATGTGCTTTAAGTGTTTATACCTTCATTCAGATGTTGAGCACCAATGAGCAAATTCCTATAAATGTCATCAGTGTTCATAAGAAATGACGAATAAAAAGAAAAACTCTGGGGGCAATAGATCTTCAACATAGAAAAGAAAAATGGTTGATTAAGTACAAATGACACATGTTCAACAAACCTGACTCAACTATTTGTCATTTTTCATGCATGTCTGTGTCCATTTTTCTTTTTTTTTTCTCTTGAGGAGAGTGAGCTCTATAGCTGTAGATGAATCAATAGAGCAACCTGGTCTCCAGGTCTGAAAATAAAATGGTGATTTTCTACCTCTCTGCTTGGGCAGCGCAGTGTGTCTGATCAGAGATGAAAGACTTTAAAAGGTTGATGCCCCACTCTCATAACTGAAGGATGGGGAAAGAATGATGGAGAGGATGATACAACAGGAAAGGAGAAAGCTGGGGGGAGGAAAGAGGGTAGGTGAGCTCAGTAGTAACCACAGGATAAGTGAATATAGACGTTATGATTTAGCGCATATCTGAACTTTGGTTTTTTAGAATGCACATACAACATATGCATTCAGAAATGTTTCTAAAGGTGTGTCGCTTTGTTGTTGTGCTTTTTCAACTGAACTCAAATGTTTAAACAAACAAAAACAAAAAAACACTAAAGAGCAAGATGAGGGGTAGGTTTGCAAATTTCTGCTAACATGAAAACGATGTTTGGTACTAAAATGAAGAGAATACCTATAGTTTCTGTGGGATATCTGAACTAGAATCAGTTGTCACACATGTGAGTAATCATTTGAAATCCAACTGAAATATGTTTACTACTTACTGGGAAGGATCTGAATCTAAACATAAACTGGCATATTTATTCTAAAATAGGAAATATCCAGCTGCTCATGATCACTTTAGCTAATACAGATGTAGCCAGCTTAACCTCAATAAAATTCTAGTGATGTGGTAGTGATGTTTTTCATTAGATCTGAATAATCAATGCCAAGCCAGGAAATTTTTTAAACCTAATTGATGCTAATGTGTTTTGCTGCTTTTGGCTGCAAACAAAGAATAAAGGTGTGTGAACCAGAAAGTGGCTATGAGTTCAGACACATTCCTGTGGTGTCATATAGTGCCACTTTGTCATCTCAGTTATCCCACTTACTGTACATCCCTACCTACTGGGCAACATTAAATTAATTGTTAGCTGTTTTTACAATGTGCATGCATCCTTTCAAGTAACAACAATATACATTATGTAAGCAGAGTTTATGTTGGGCCATAGTTCACCAGAGGGTAGCTCTAACTCCTGACAGACATGACAAACAATCAAAGCCGTGTTGTATCTCTTTCAGCGTCACAATGTAGATACTTTTGTTTTGAACTTTGTGGCTTTCAGACTGTCTCACACTCAGGAGTTTCACTTAATTTAATCCACATTAGCAGAATCACTATATTTGCCTCTATATTGAGAGAAGAGTGGTGCATATCATTATGCATGTCATACAGCAAAGGTAACATCAATAATTATTTAAATCATCTGTGGTGACATTGTATTCTTACTGTAGCCTTAGTATGTATTCATGTGATACATTGATATACAGAAACAGCAGTGATTTCAAACACATTTAATATAGAGACTGGACCAAGCTTATTATTTTTAAATGCAGATAGAGAGACACAAAAGAGAGAGGCTGAGCAGGAGGCCCGCAGTTTAAAATTTTATTGATCCTGGCACAATGTTGTTCAGTGTTGTCCATGTATGAAGATTTACTAATTTACATAAATATAGCATACTTCATGCTTCATATGTACTCTAATTACTTTGCAGATGCAAGTTTTTTGTGAAATAGTTATTTGGCAGGGGCTTTTATCCAAAGCTACTTCTAAATGAGGTACAAAGCAAATAAAAATATTCAAAAACATTGAAGCACAGTGCTATCAGAAGAAATTTTTTCTATTCCAGGAGATGCAAAATAGTACAGATTGGATGAAAGCTGTGGGAGGATTCCATCTTCAGTAACTGTTTTAATATTTGATGTGATGTTTTACTATACACTCTACTGTGCAACTGTGGTGCAGGAGCTAGAGCAGTCATTCACCAACGGCAGGGTTGTTGGATCAATCCCCAGCTCCTCCAATCCCATGTCAAAAGTGAGCAAGACACTAAACCCCAAATTAGCACCTTCTCTCATCGGTGTGTGTTATTGTGAGTGCAACTGGATAAAGGAAAATTCAATTGAATTCAATTCAACTTTCTTCTTCTCTTCCTTTCGGCTGTTCCCTTTCAGGGGTCGCCACAGCGAATCATGTGCCTCCATCTAACCCTGTCCTCTGCATCCTCTTCTCTCACACCATTTAACTTCATGTCCTCTCTCACTACATCCATAAATCTCCTCTTTGGTATTGAACTAGACCTCCTGCCTGGCAGTTTCCACCTCAGCATCCTTTCTACCGATATATTCACAGTTTCTCCTCTGAACATGTCCAAACCACCTCAATCTGGACTCTCTGACTTTATCTCCAAAACATCTAACATGAGCTGTCCCTCTGATGTCCTCATTCCTGATCTTTCTGATCTTTCCTGATTCCTGTCTCCTGTCTTTTCTTCAGTTCCACTGTCTCTATGCCAAACAACATCTCTGGTCTCAACACCATCTTGAACACCTTTCCTTTCATTCTCACTGATACTCTTTTATTACAAAACACACCTGACACTTTTCTCCACCCGTTCCAACCTGCTTGCACTCGCCTCTTCATCTGTTTTCCACACTCTTCGTTGCTCTGAACCATTGACCCTAAGTACTTAAAGTCCTGCACCTTCTTCACCTCTGCTCCCTGTAACCTCACCGTTCCCCCTGGGTCCCTCTCATTCACACACATGTATTCTGTCTTGATGCGGCTAAGCTTCATTCCTCTGTTTTCCAGAGCAAACCTCCACCTCTCTAGATTTCCCTCCACCTGCTCCCTGCTCTCACTACATATCACAATGTCATCTGCAAACATCATAGTCCATGGAGATTCCCATCTAACCTCATCTGTCAGCCTGTCCATCACCAGAGCAAACAAGAAGGGGCTCAGAGCTGATCCTTGATGCAGACCCACCTCCACCTTGAACTCCTCTGTCACACCTACAGAAAACCTCACCACGGTCTTACAGCTCTCATACATGTCCTGCACCACTCTAACATACTTCTCTGCCACTCCAGACGTCCTCATACAATACCACAGCTCCTCTCTCGGCACCCTGTCATACGCTTTCTCTAAATCTACAAAGATACAATGCAACTCCCTATGACCTTCTCTGTACTTCTCCATCATCATCCTCAAAGCAAATACTGCATCTGTTATGCTCTTTCTAGGCATTAAACCATATTGCTGCTCACAAATGTTCACCTCTGCCCTTAGCCGAGCTTCCACTACTCTTTCCCACAACTTCATTGTGTGGCTCATCAGCTTTATTCCTCTGTATTTGCCACAGTTCTGCACATCTCCCTTGTTCTTAAAAATGGGCACCAGTACACTTCTCCTCCAGTCCTCAGGATCCTCTCACTTTCCAAGATCTTCTAAAACAAACTAGTCATAAACTCTACTGCCACCTCTCCTAGACACTTCCATACTTCCACAGGTTTGTCATCAGGACCAACTGCCTTTCCACTCTTCATCCTCTTCAACGTCCTCCTCACGTCACTCTTACTTGATACTTCCTGCCCCACACCAGTCACCTCTTCTACCCTTCATTCCCTTTCATTTTCCTAATTGCAGTGAAAAAACTGAGCATGAGACACACCGAGCAAGTGAAAGAAGGAGAGACAGAGGGAGAAAGAGAAGCCATTGCTAACGGATAACTGCTTAGCTAACGAAGCTAATATAGGTGAAATGTGGAATTTGTACACGTTGGCTGGTTATGTTTTACAAGAGCAGGTGCTTGTGTAATACAAGTGTATGTTACGTATAATGAATTAATTCTTGTGTGAAGAAATCACTTTTTTAAGTAAAAATAAGAGCTACAATTAATCAGTAAACAGTCCTTCGGTAGAAACCCAAGAGTGTGCAGAAACTGGCGCAATACGCTTACTGCATGAGTCCGTCAGAATCAGAGCTCATCCACCCACAATTTAGAGTCACCAATTAACCTAACATCTTTCCAAATCAACATGTTCCAGTATCTGGTCGTATGGCGTGGGCGTGTAACCTAGTCTATTGTCTGATTCCTGTGCGAGTAGATTAGCACACAAACGGTAGGGGAGTTCCTCTTCCAAACATCTGCGTCTCTACCCTAAATAGGCCTCCTGCTGATCATCCTGCTGGTGGTCAACAATTACATTATACACAGGTTGTGGAGGCGTGTTGGGCATCTCATCGTGGACGCTGTTATCTATAAATGATAAATATATGACAGATAAAACAGTACAGACATTTTGTTCAATACAGACACATCCTGCATACTTTAAAGTAAAGCATGTCTATAATTACCATTTAATCTTTTAGTAGTCAATGTGTTTGATGATTCTGGGCAAAGACAGACAGTTGAGGGAAGACAACCCAGACTGCACAGCGCTTAGATTAGGAGAGAGAGAAATAAGTTTTCTAACAGCTTTATAAGACGTGTAGATCGTGTCTTTTTGGATCACCTTATCAATATAACCAAACAGTTTTTGCAGGGATTGCTAGTCGCACCACTGAATAAAAAAACACCAGTTCCAAACCAAGGGTCAGATTCCAGGGTGAGGGGGTAGGGGTGTCGCAACTATTCTGAACAGCCTCTGGCAGCCATTTTTCCATCCATATCCTCACATTTACAAAAAAATATAAATCCATCCTGTGGTTTGTTAAAACGATTGGCCTCGATCCTGTAAATCACAGGGCTGGAGGCACTGAAGCATTGCACTAAATACATAGACTCTGGAAACCCAGGCTGACTCAGGTCACTACAGACTGATGTATGGAAAAGTCTCCAATATTTTACTGATAAACATATGCATGATGAACAATCATCTCAGTCAAAACAGTCTCTTACACTTAGCTCAACATACCCTGATTTGTATTTAATATTATAAACATACCCATGCACTCCCTTTAACAATTCAATTCAATTCAATTCAACTTTATTTATATAGCGCCAATTTACAACAAAGTCATCTCAAGGCACTTTACAGAATAAAGTCCAGACTACACAAGTATGTAGAAGCAACCCAACAAATCCCCCTTGAGCAAGCCCTAGGCAACAGTGGAGAGGAAAAACTCCCTTTAATGGGAGAAACCTCCAGCAGAACCAGGCTCAGGGTGGGCGGCCATCTGCCTTGACCGGTTGGGGTGAGTGGAAAGTGGAGAAAGAAAAGAAAAGAGCAACGAAAAGCAACAACGAAAAGCAACAACAAAACAACAAAAAAGCAACAACAAAACAACAAAAAGCAACAACAAAAAGCAACAACAAAACAACAAGAAAAGCAACAACAAAACAACAAAAAAGCAACAACAAAGCATCGTGCAGGTTGTAGGATATAGAATTAATGGTATACAGTAGTGACAAGTAAATGTATAGAGAAAAGCTAGTTCAGGTTGAGTGAGCAGTTTAACTATAAGCTTTATCAAAAAGGAAGGTTTTAAGCCTAGTCTTAAAAGTAGAGAGGGTGTCTGCTCCCCGAATTTGGATTGGAAGCTGGTTCCACAGGAGAGGAGCTTGATAGCTAAAGGCTCTGCCTCCCATTCTACTTTTGCAAACTCTGGGAACCACAAGTAGGCCTGTATTTTGGGATCGAAGTGGTCTAATCGGGCGATACAGAACTATGAGATCTTTTAAATATGATGGAGCTTGACCATTAAGAGCTTTGTATGTAAGGAGGAGGGTTTTGAACTCTATTCTAGATTTTATGGGAAGCCAATGAAGAGAAGCTAGTGAAGGTGAAATATGATCTCTCTTTCCTAATCCAGTCAGCACTCTTGCTGCAGCATTTTGGATTAATTGAAGGCTTTTTAGAGAGTTATTAGGACACCCCAGAAGTAGGGAATTACAGTAGTCCAACCTAGAAGTAACAAATGCATGGACCAGTTTTTCGGCATCACTTTGAGACAGGATGCTTCTAATTTTAGCAATGTTCCGTAGGTGGAAGAAGGCTGTTCTAGAGATTTGTCTTATATGTGACGTAAATGCCAAATCCTGGTCAAAAATAACTCCAAGGTTCCTCACCGCAGTACTGGAGGCCAAAGTTATGTCATCTAAAGTAACTATATTGTTAGACAGCATATTTCTCATGTTTTTAGGCCCAAAGAGGATGATTTCAGTTTTGTCTGAATTTAGAAGTAGGAAATTGTAGGACATCCAGGTCTTTATGTCTTTTAGACATGCTTCAAGTTTGACTAATTGGTTAGTATCTTCTGGTTTCACAGATAAATAGAGCTGGGTATCATCTGCATAGCAGTGGAAGTTTATGGAATGTTTCCTAATAATTTTGCCTAAAGGTGACATGTACAGATTAAAAAGTATTGGTCCTAACACAGAGCCCTGTGGAACTCCATAGCTAACTTTGGTGCATAAAGAAGAGTCATCATTAACATGAACAAGTTGGAATCTGTCTGACAGATAAGATTTAAACCAATGTAATGTGGTTCCTTTAATCCCAAATCTATGTTCTAGTCTCTGTAATAAAATGTTGTGGTCAATGGTGTCAAATGCGGCACTAAGGTCTAGTAAGACGAGTACGGACACAAGTCCATTATCTGAAGCGAGGAGAAGATCATTGGAGACTTTTACTAGTGCTGTTTCTGTACTGTGATGAGCTCTAAATCCTGACTGAAAGTCTTCATACAAATTATTCCTGTAAAGGTGATCACATAATTTTTTTGCAACTACTTTTTCCAGGATTTTAGAAATAAACGGGAGATTTGATATTGGTCTATAGTTGGCTAAATCACCTGGATCAAGACAGGGTTTTTTAAGTAATGGTTTGATTACAGCAACTTTATAAGCCTTTGGTACATAGCCAGTTTCTAAAGATAAGTTAATCAAATCTAATATGAATGTGTCTATTAAAGGTAGAACATCTTTAAGCAATTTGGTTGGAACAGGGTCTAAAAGACATGTTGTTAGTTTTGAGGAGGCGATAGTTGAACTTAGCTCAGTGAGATCTATGGGTGAAAAACAGTCTAAGATGGATTGGGGCCTTATTGAGGATTCTAGAGCTGTTGTACATGAAGATCTATCTGTAATATTTGTAGGGAGGATCTGGTGAACCTTTTCCCTAATGGCTGCAATTTTATCAGTAAAGAAAGTCATAAAGTCATTGCTGCTCAAAGTTAAGGGTATACTAGGCTCAACAGAACTATGGCTCTTAGTCAGCCTGGCTACAGTGCTGAACAGAAACCGGGGGTTGTTCTTGTTTTCCTCTATTAGTGCGGAATAATATGCTGTTCTGGCATCACGGAGAGCTTTTTTGTACACTTTTAAACTGTTTTTCCAGGCTAACCGGGATTCTTCTAAATTAGTGGAACGCCACTTCCTCTCTAATTTTCGTGACGCCTGCTTTAAGCTGTGCATTTGTGAATTGTACCATGGAGGTCGCCTCCTCTGATTCACTGCCTTCTTTTTCAGAGGGGCAACTGTATCTAGTATCATACGCAATGAGGCTGCAGAATCGTCAACTAAGTAATCAATTTGTACAGGAGTAAGATGGCTACTCACCATAGCATTGACACATGGTGGTGAAAAAGATGAAGAAATAATTTCTTTAAATGTATTCACAGCATTTTCAGATAAACATCTGCTGTAGTGGAATTTTTTCCTAACTGCTGTATAGTCCGTTATTGTAAATTCAAATGTTATTAGAAAATGGTCAGACAAAAGAGAGTTATGAGGAAATACTATTAAATTATCAGTTTCAATGCCATATGTAAGTACAAGGTCTAATGTGTGACTAAAACAGTGAGTGGGTTTATTTACATTTTGGGAAAAACCAATTGAATCTAGTAATGAATTAAACGCAGTGCTCAGGCAGTTACTGTCAGCATCTACATGAATGTTAAAGTCACCCACTATAATGACTTTATCTGTACTAAGCACTAAATCAGATAGAAAATCAGAAAATTCAATCAAAAACTCTGAATAAGGGACTGGAGGACGGTACACGATAACAAATAATAGTGGTTTTTGAGTTTTCCAGTTTGCGTGTGAAAGGCTAAGAGTAAGACTCTCAAATGAGTTATAACTATGTTTAGGTCTAGGAATTATTGATAAGCTAGAGTGAAATATTGCTGCTACTCCTCCACCTCGGCCTGTGCATCTAGGAACATGATAATTAATATGACTTGGGGGGGTTGACTCATTTAAACTGACATATTCTTCCTGCTGCAACCAGGTTTCAGTGAGACAAAGTAAATCAATTTGATGATCATTTATTAAGTCATTTACTAACAGAGATTTAGAAGAGAGAGATCTAATATTTAATAATCCACATTTAATAGTTTTGGGTTTTGGTTCAGTATGAGCATTAGTCTTAACTTGTATTAGATTTTTATGATTAACTCCCCTTGTGTTCATTTTTGGTTTAAAAAGTTTAATTGGTCGTGGAGCAGACATAGTCTCTATAGGGCAAATAGCAGTGTGGTTAAGATCATAACATTCAGCAAAATAATAATATTCCCTGTGTGAAAAATTAGAGTCCATAACAGCTGCATTTTGTCTGTTGGTAACGTCAGATTCTATAAATATCTCGGACTGTTTATACCTGTGGATGTTGTCGGGTGTTGGAGCGGAGGATGCAGGAGAGGTGAGCACATCAGAGCCACAGGTGTTTTCAATGGTCAGTCAGTCTCCGGAGACTGAGATGCTGTGGACAATGTTCTCAGTCAACATCCGTGATCCCAGAAAGTTCGGGTGCAGTCCATCTTGCTTGAAGTACTGAGGACGATCCCAGAAAAGATTGAAATTGTCTACGTAGAAGAGTCCGTGTGCGGAGACTTGTGGTTGAAGCCATGTGTGCAGGCTGAGGAGTCTGGAGAACCAGCCAACACCGCGACCCAGCGTGGGAATTGGGCCGGAAATGAAGAACCGTCTGTCGTGGAAACTCTCCAGTGAGTTGAAAAATGACACGAAGTCACGTTTCAGCAACTCAGACTGTTGGCGTTTGGTGTCATTTGTGCCAACGTGTATCACTACTTTTGTTGCTGTAGGATGTCTTTCAATCAGGTTTGGAATTTTCTCCGCTATGTCAGTGACTGTGGCTCCAGGAAAGCAAAACGTTTTAGCTGATTTTAAGCGGACGTCTCTAACGATGGAGTCGCCAATAATTAGCATGGTCGGACCGGGAGGACGGTGCGGTGGAGAGGTGCGCCGAGGAGGAGCATGTGGATTCCTCTCTGGAGGCATGGTGTTGGTGGCGGTGGCACGTCTGGTCTGGCGAGGCCCCGGCAGCAGGCCCCGACCGCGCTGCCCGCGGGAGGTGGAGCAGTGTGGTATCTCACGAGGCAGGGAGTCACAGGGAACCGCCGCCGGGGAAGTCGGACTTTCCAGCTCTTCAAGAACAGTGTAACGGTTCTCCATCTGGACCGGGGAAGGTGGTCCAATGGATTGGTTGACAAGATTAGCTGCAGCAGGTGTCGTCCGATGTCTCCTTTTAGCCGTAATCCAGGCCTCCTGTGTCAGCGGCGAGGAGCAGGCCCGTGTCGGGACAGGCCGTTGGTCATCCGACAGGGCCAGAAGGCCGCGGGTTGGCATCGCTATTCCAGCAGTAGCAACAGGGCCAGACCACGGCAGCGTGTCATCGGTGTCCTGGGTCACTGAACAAACAGCTGGGTGGATAGAAACTGTTTGTTCCATGTAGCTCGAGGTATTAAGAGCTGCGAGGTGCTTCGCTTGTGTGGCGGCAACGTTGGAAAACCCCAAGATAAGTTCATTTTTTTTTCTTAGTTCGTTTTCCAAAAGTGTGATGGTTTCTTGCAACTGCGTGAAAACGTGTACACAGTTTGAACAGACCGCCATTTCGAAACTACGGAAATGACGTCACAGTATGTCTAACACACAGGTAATATACACATATGAACCATCGCAAGAGTTATCAGGTGGATGGGGGTTAAGGTTGGTCCATCTAAGTTTCAACTGATATGGACACACTGATAACGACACCCTCCAGCACTAACAGTCACGACACTCAACACGCACATTTACATTTATATTTAGTCATTTAGCAGATCCTTTTATCCAAAGCAACTTACAAGTGAGGTACAAGGCAAGCAAAAATCTTAATTAAGTAGAAAACATCAAAGCAAAGTCCTATAAGAAAAGTGTTCACAGTTCACAAGTTGTTGTTTTTTTGAAAGTTTGGTAGCTAAAGAGTGGTGTGACATGGGTGTTTTTTGGCTGATTAAAAATGTGGCGAGCTGCTGCATTTTGGATCATCTGCAAGGGTTTGATGGTGGATATCTGTAACTCCATCAACAAAGCGTTGCAGTAATCGAGACGAGACATGACCAGCGCCTGTACAATGAGTTGGGTATTCCGTATATTCCGTGATGTAGGGTCTGATCTTCCTGATGTTGTAGAGGGCAAATCTGCCTGCTCTAGAGATTGAGGAAATGTGGTCCTTAAATCTCAGTTGGTCGTCGATGATGACCCCCAGATTTCTGGTGGGGACAATCACTGTAGATCCAATGTTGATGCTGATGTTGTGTTGTTTCAAAGGTCTGGCTGGAAAGACAAGGACTTCAGTCTTGGAGAGGTTGAGTTGAAGATGTCTCTCTCTCATCCAGGATGAGATGTATGAGGGACAGGCAGAAAGGCGTGATGAGACAGTGGAGTTGTCCGGTGGAAAGGACAGGAAGAGCTGTGTGTCATCAGCGTAGCAGTGATAGGAAAGACCATGTGAGTGAATGATAGAACCCAGGGATGCAGTATAGATAATAAAAAGAAGAGGACCAAGAACTGAACCCTGTGGCACACCGGTACAGAGGCTGTGAGAGTGAGAAACATGGCCCTGCCAGGATACCTTGAAAGTTCGTCCCGATAGGTAAGAACAAATCAAGTAGAATTAAGACAGAAGACTGACCTGTGGCTTTTGCAACTCGAAGATATTCCACGACAGGAGTGCCATTTCTGTGGAGTGACCGCTCCACCAGACTGGTTGACATCGAGGAAGTTGTTCTTCGAAAGGAAGTCTGAGAGTTGATTGAAGACTGCTCGTTCCATTGTTTTGGGCAGAAAAGGAAGGAGGGAGACAGGTAGGTAGTTTTCCACTCCAGAGGGATCAAGAGAAGGCTTCTTAAGCAGTGGGGTTATCAAGGCCTGTTTGAAAGTGGTTGGAGAAGTCCCTGTTGTGAGAGATGTGTTGATGACTTGTCTAATAGCTGGCATTAGAGCGGGTGCAAATGCTTGAATAAGAGTAGAAGGGATTGGATCCAGAGAGGTCGAGGTTGTTGCCAGCTTTGTGGGTTGGAGGAGTAGAGACCAGACTCAGGTCAAATGTGTTTAGAAGAGCAAACACGTCAGCCGCATGTGGTTTGTACAGGTGGATGTTCAGGTCTCCCATGACGATGAGAGGAGTGCCATCTTCAGGGAAGTAGGACAGCAACATGTCTAGTTCATTGAAGAAGTTCCCGAGCTGGCCCGGTGGTCGATATATCACAATCACCTGGACTGCAATCGGTGCTGTGATCCTAACGGCATGATATTCCAGAGATGACAGATTGCTGATTGGTGCTGTCAGGGAAAACTTCCAGGTATCATTAATGAGAAGACCAGTCCCACCCCCCCGACCTGATGAGCGAGGAGTGCGAGAGAATGAAAAATTGGCGGAAAGTGCACCTGGGGTGGCTGTGTTCTGTGGCGTGATCCAGGTTTCTGTAAGTGCAAGCAAGTGAACAGCTGACTGTGTACCGAAAGCTGGAATGAAGTCGGCCTTGTTCACTGCAGACTGGCAGTTCCACAGGGCAAGAGAAAAAGAGGCTGGTGACAAAGTGGTCTGGGTGAGAGTGCGCACGTGAGAAACATGTCGTCTTCTAGTAGGACGCCATGTCCTGCGTCTGCGGAGGAGAACGGGGGTCTGCTGAAAACACATGGTATAACAGAAAGAAAAAGTAAAAAAAGAAAGAAAAACGCTTTCCGGAGTAGTAAAACAAATGTGAAACAAAGTAGAGAAACAGAAGTAAAAGAAGTTAGAAATAAACTACCTAATGTCCTCGCTCGGTGGACTCGTGCAGGTAGACTCGCTCATCTTAACACCGTCAGTCTTCACACAAGGGCACAAGGGCTGGCGCTTCCGCTCCACCCCAACAGGTGCCTTATATAATTAAGATGCACATCATATGCACACGTGTGCACACGAACGTGTATTACGACCCCAATTATACTACTAATTCTACTTTTAAAAGGGTTAAAATCTGTCTTAATTTTAAGTTGAACCTGTAATAAAGGTGATATTCTAGCATATGTTTATTATTGAGGTCATAGCTGGTGGTGGAGTCGTAGTGCATTGCCTTATATTAAGAGGAGGTGGTTCTAATATTTTGGCCTCCTCAAATCCTGCCCAAAATAATATTACAAGTAATTTATATCCCCCCAAAATAACATTGATGTTATCTGATGATGTATTAAATACTCAGTTTTCTAATACTTTGTTAGACATTTCATAGGCAGAAACCCAGAGAGGAGCAAAACATCAAAGGGAAAAGTGAATTCCAAGAGCACAGAGCAACTTGTGCAGAAGAAACAGACTACAGTGAACCCACATGTCCTGAATCTTCTCTGCAACATCATGGACTACTAATGGACCTTGAGCAGCACCACAAAACATATCTTAACCAAAGTGATCTCTGATTTTGTTGTTTTTTTCTTTTCACCGTTTCAGAAAGAGCTAACAGAAACACAAAAAAACAGTGAGAGAAAAATACCAATAGAGATTAAAGAATCATCAGCTTTTTCTGTCTCTCTCTGAGTTCTCTTTTTTGGTATCTCTGTCTCCGTATGCTTTTCTCTCCAAATATAATTTTTAAGGGAATCTTTAACTTGAGTATTAACATTATGTTTTGTTTTGTTTTTTCTTTTTGTTTAGCTACTACACAAACCACCTGTAATAGTATCACATGATGTCTTTCGATTCTTCTGTTGCAGCTGCTCCGTTGTCAGAATTTCTCAGTCTTTCTTTTGTTGAGAGGAACAAACATCCTTTGGACATTTTATCTAGATATATTCAGGTCAGTGAGTATTTTACCAGTTCACCACAGTTCAGCTCATCCTATATTTTCAAAAAAACTCTTAAAGCTACATTTTAAGCACATATTCATAGTTTATTTGTAATCTGTTAGGGTGGCTGTTGAAAACTATGTCACTGCTCTGGACTGCAGTTTCAGGACCATGTTGGTCAGTCTATAGTTAAAAAAAAGGTATTCTTTAATAAGTATAATAAGTATTTTGCATTGCTTTTTAATATTTTGATGAACATTTGTAGAGCCCTAAATGCTTAAATTTTAATGGATGCGGAATGACTACAATGTAATGATGCTTTCCCACCGTTTTAAAATCTGGTTCAGTTGCATTTGTTTTATGAAAGTTTGCTTATTTTTACTTAAAATGTTCATGACTTTTAAATTGTCTTTTTTTCTGTCACTAAGAAATAGCAAATTATTCGAATAGTAAAACCATAATGTACTTGTACACATGACATCATAAATCCTATGCACTTTAGACTATCTTTAGTTTATCTATGAAACCAATATAAACTAATTAATGAGACTTCAAGCGTGTGAAATAGACACAAAGGCCAAGGTAATTTCCTACTTCTAAATTCAGACAAAACTGAGGTTTTTGTATTTTGGCCTAAAAATCTCAACAATATGCTGTTTAGCTATATATTTACTTTAGGTGACAAAGCTT
This sequence comes from Channa argus, assembly GCF_033026475.1. Classification (NCBI taxonomy): domain Eukaryota; kingdom Metazoa; phylum Chordata; class Actinopteri; order Anabantiformes; family Channidae; genus Channa; species Channa argus. Next base: position 1,365,696 of record NC_090209.1, read on the forward strand.
TGACCTTCAGTACTACCATGGAGTTATTTTTAATTGTTAATTATTGTAAATAAATTAAGTATATGATAAATTGCCTATGCTTTTCTGCCTATTGGCACTCAATTTGCTTTACACTGCTTCTTAATCACCCATTTGCACTCAGAATCTCTCACACACACACACACTCATGCACCGATGGGGGAGCTGCTATGAAGCTGACCAACACTCACCGGGACCAACTAAATTGGGGTTCAGTCTCTTGCTCAAGGACACTTTGACATGTGACCGGAGGAGCTGGGCTTTGAACCAACAACTGCGAGTTTTGTGGACACCTGCTCTACCTTCCTGTGCCACAGTCGCCCCTATATGTATATTTATCCTATATTAAAAAATCTTTTTTGTAATGTTCTGTAAATTGTTCTGAGGTCAATCAAGTTTCACTCTATTCATTTACAAAACTTCAGGCAGAGGATTCTCCATAATTGGTAAATCCTGCAGTGTCATCCTTTTTAAATAATCATTTATACATATAATAACAAAAGGGCCTTTTGGACATATATAGTTACAACCTCAAAAAAAAAAAAAAAACCTTTAGGAATCAAGTATTGTTTGAATTAAATACATCGAGTGTTGTATAGCAATGTCAAATAATTTTTAATTTCTTAACATTAATAATGCTTTACTTTCTCACCCCTTAATATAACAGTATTTAAAGTTAAAGGCTATCCAAAACAAATTGATAAATTAAACTACAACCAAATCGGGAGTGCGTATATACCCCTTTATCACTTTCATTATTTAAAGAAAGATCTGACAAGAAACTTTTAAAAACAGTATCACTGGATTAACATAAATATGGGAAAAGGTCGTTTTAAAGCATAGCTACCCTGTATTCAAAGCTTCACTATATATATGCTGTATGAAATCGTTTTCTCAATTTTAAATAAAATGTGGTATAGTATACAAACTAGTGAATTCATAAGTGCTTGTCCAAATGAATCCAGCCATGATATTCACATTCAGTGCAATGAAAAAGATACAATAATCAATTTTTCTAAGAGACAAACATCTACAACTACTGTACATTGTTGCCAAAAGAAAAATGTAGTATAGATATTTCTTAAGTACCTTTCATTAGGTACTGTATTTCTTTTTTAAGAGCAATTTATACAAAAGGCACTTTAGCAGAAGATAATGCAGTTTTTAATTAAAGAAATTCTCAGCTTAACAATAAATGTAAGGGCTCTGAAATGAAAGAGTAACTCTTCTGAACAGAAAAGGCACTACAGTATGTATAATCTCTGAAAAAACTAAAAAAAAAAAACTACTGAGAATTGCATAGAATGTGTAGTCTTGAGGCATAGCTAACCTGTATTCAAAGGCTTCACTCGCTCTTTTATTGGAAAGATTTCTGTCTGATTCATATGAAATGTGAGCTATACAGAGGCATACAGAATGCAATACAGTTGAGTTCAATGCATCTCCAAAATCTTTTAAATGCATAAATCCACTATTTGTGCAATAAAAGAGCAATAATACCTCCACTGACAACAGTGACAAGCAGTGCACAGAGCCAGATGACGTAAAATAAAAGGGAATAATATAACAAAAGGTGGTAAAATACGCTAACTGAATTAACATTTTCAGTCATTGTAAAAATACTCAGTTATGTCATCTGTGAAAATGGCGGCTCCCATAGACTTAGAGTTGAAAAAGGCGTTCTCAGATCTGCAGGTGAAGGTACACAGCAGAAAGTCAAGATTGCCGACCTACAGATCGATCAGCTGACCCGTGTTCAGAAACACCTGCTGCTCAGAAACACCTGCTGTCTGATAACACATGTAAAGAAGTAGCTTCTTTTTCTTCTTTGATGACAAGCAGCAGGCCAGATCAATTAAACCAGGACAGTACCCAGAAATACATCATGAGCACCATCAGAAGAAAAAACAAAAATAATATCAAAATGTTACAAATTCTCAAAGAACACACTCTTGCCTAAAACAATGGGCATTATTCTTAAGAGTTACTTGTACATGTTCTGTGTGGACCTCTTTAGATCCAAGGATTAAAGCACCAGATTCAACTCAGTAAGAGCAAAAATCTAATCTTTTCGCAGTGCAAAAGCAATAAACTGAAAAATCTAATCAAAACCAGTAATACTGTGTGCTCCCATTTCATCAGACACAACACAATGTTTAAGAGATGTACCTAATAAAGAAACATAAACACTATGGCCCTCCAGTAGTGTAAGATCTTGCAGAAGAGGTTTAAAAACCTTGTCAAAGCCATATGTTTTTACATCATCACTTTTTAAAGTACTGCAGAATAAATGCGTGATAAAAATGAGAGCCTGGTGGCAGAATACCCAAGGGTCCAATAAACCAGAAGCTTGTGTTTCTTTCAAGTATTGCTTAGGGGACTGCAGGTTTCAAAATAATCAAAAAACAGGTGCAGTGTTATTTTTAACTCTTTCAGCATTCAAAAAGCTACTTTCTTTAAAATGCAGACCATCTGAGGTGCCCTCAATTAAAAGGACTCAGTTGCAGCAACCTGTTCTCCTCTACACATTTATATCCGATATTGTTTATTTCAGATGTGATCCAATGATTTTTTTAATAGGAAGACATACTGAAAAGTTTGTTTGATTTTATGATCAAGTATGTTGGCAACAAAGAATTTGTCCTTGTAATGTTGTGTATATTAATACAAACTGCTGAGAGAGACACTTTTGGCAATTATCTTTGAAATCAAATTAGATGAGCAAAAGGCTGTGGTGATTTCTCTAACTACAGAGTCATAGCTAAAGAATGTGACTAATAAAATCTTTTGATGATGGAATCGATACAATGCTTAGTAAGTACTTATGTTCTTGCGAAAATGTAAACTAAATATTTCAAGTTCAATAGGCCTGCTGCAACCTGCTTCTGAATTCCAGGAAATGTGGGAATCCCTTGTACTAACCTTTCGAATCTGACCCAAGTGTGGAATGCACTCTACTGTACTATACTGTCATAAATGTCGTTGCAAATTCAGAATATGCACATGTATAACAGCTGGTGTATGTTCAGAGATTCTTGTAACTATAGTTGAGAAACCTCGACATCCTCAGTTACACGGGATAGAGACCCAGAAACACACAGAAATGGTGCAAGTAAGTCAATACACCAGACAACCTTACAGAGAAAATAAACACTCCTACACAGTTATTTCACTTGAATGCATTGTCATTTCATTTATTACATTTAGTTAATTTGGGTAAACAGGGGGCCTGGTGGCTCAGTGGTAGAGCATTGGGTTTGGGTGCAGAAGGCAGGCAGATGTATCAAGCAAGCACCTGTTACCTTCACTGCCCACCCAAAAAATGCACACTGGAGCTGAGTTGGCCTTTTCTGAATTAAAAAGGAGGTTCGGCTCCTCTCCCATCTTCTACATGTCATATACACAACAATAACTTGTTGTTCCAGCTGCGCTTTCCCCCATTTTATAGTTTCAGCAACAAAATTTCAATAGAATGCATCCCTTTGCCTTTTTCTTTCATAAATGCTCCCCAGAATGACAATTATATTGTTGGCAACCTTGAGTTACTAGCTATTATGCTCACCCTGGAGGAGTGGCACCACTGGCTGGAAGGTACTGAACTGCAGTTTAGAAGCAAACACAAATTTAGAATACAAATGTTCTTCAAAGAGCCTGAACTACTATCAAGCCAGGTGGGCCCTGTTCCCAACTTGATTCAACTTCTCTGTTGACATCAAGCTGGATGCATTGTCCCTGCAGTGTAACAAATCTGATGGAGGAGTAGAACCTGAAAATTGTACATAGCAATGTGGTTGTTAGAGGAGCTGAATGTGACCTTATGAAACCACGGTAATCCATGCCAGTTATAATCAATCCTCTTCCAGTAACTGTCCTCGTAATCTCTTGTTTGTGCCAGATGACCTCAGATCACAAATTCTGCAGTGGGGCCACTCATCACAGTTTGCCTGCCTCTGGTTACCAACATTAGTGGAGAACGTACAGGATATTGTAAATGTTCTGCACTTATATAGTGCTTTTCTACCTATTGACACTCAAAGTGCTTTACAATGCTTCTTATTCACACTCACAATCACAAACACAAATACACCGATGGGGGAGCTGCTATGCAGCTGGCCAACACTCACCAGGACCAACTAAGTTGGAGTTCAGTGTCTTGCTCAAGGACACTTTGACATGTGACCGGAGGAGCTGGGGATTGAACCAACAACTGAGAGATCGGTTAGACAACCGCTCTACCTTCCTGCGCCAGTCGCCCCTATATTGTCAAAGCATGTCCTCTTTGTGAAAAAACAAAAACAAAACAAGGCCTGTACTCTCCTCTCCCTTTGTCCGTGGTTTACCACTTTTGGAAGGTATTCTGACCATAGCAGACATAATTTGTCTCAATAAAATGGCTCATTGTGTTGGAAACTGCTGGGTTCATGTACAAAGGTTAATTTAACCCATTGACTTGGGCAAAGATGTTACTGTGGATCAAGTATGCTTACAACACCTTTTCCACCAACTTCTTGATTTATCAAGAGACCCATGGGTACAAACCACTGGCCAAGAATACAAGGTCTGTGTACCTTCTGTCCAAGCTTTCATTCGACATTGAGCACCTTGACATTGAAAACCCTGCTGAAGTAGTCTCTGTTATGCCAAGGCTGTCATCAAGAGAAGTCAACCTTCACCCCTGCCTTTTTACACGTGACTTTCCTCTCAAAATTGGATCAAGGAAGCTGGCACCCATTGGCCCATTCTTCATTGCCAAGGTAGTAAATCCATCTCTAGTCACTAAAACTCCTGAGGCATCCACCCCACGTTTCAGGTCTCCAAACTTAACTCCTGTCTTGTCCTCGTACTCGACCACACTATTGACTAGCTGCAGCTTGTCCCCGACTTACTTCCATTTCCTGCCAGATTCAATCACTTAGCTTAGGACTTAGGACTTAGCCTCATGTGTATGCATTTTACCTTTAATTTTTCACACCTACTGTAGACTTTGGTACCCTTTTCCAGTTACTTTTTTAATTATTTGCTACATTTGTTTGAGAGCACCTCTTGCCTGCACTCCTGAATATCCTGGGCTCAGCTTTGTGTTCTTAGACAGTTTGCATAATTATTAGCTCCTGCTTTCACCTTGCTATTGGGTCTTGCAGTGTGATCATCTTGGGTACTTGAGGTTTTCCTGGATGGTTGAAAGTCTGTTTTCAGGCCTCCCAATTTATTGTATTGGACAGTGTAAATAATTTCATGTTTAGTGTAATGTCTTTGACTTCCATGACGCCCAATTTTCAACTCAAAAAGTCCACTAAAAAAATAAATAAAATAAAATAAAAAATAGAGAGAAAAATAAGCAGATAAAAAAGTGACAACAGCCAGACACTTCACTTTCATTGAAAACAATTACAAAAAGTGCCCCAGGCTTCTCTATCTGATCAGGGACTAGTTTTAGAGTTGTACCCAATAATGTGCTTGACACAACAGCTCAGTTTAAATAAAGTTTTATGAAATATAGTAGTTGGCAAAGCAAGGACATGTAGGAAGTCCTCCGACTCGCTAGATGGTGCTGAATTCCAGTAATGGTTTTGGTAGTGTAGGTAGATCCCTAGATGCAGAGAGGATCCATGACTGTGAACAACATCAAAAACTCCAAAATCCCTTTAGTGACACAGTGCGCTAGTGCAACATTCTTAGCTCTGGATTCCATAATTCTCTTACGTGACATACTTGGTTACTAACATTGGTATACATGAGAATCCTTAGTGTGAACACTTACTAGGTAAAGACCTTGATACAAGTAACTATGGACTACTTGAACACTTGATAGATAATCATACCACATGGTATGAGATAATAATAATAATAATAATAATAATAATAATAATAATAATAATAATACATTTATAAAGCACTTATAAAACAGATTACAAAGTGCTGTACATTAAAAAGGATAATAAAAGGTAATTAAATACATAAAATCAGGTTAAATATAAAATCAAAGAAAAGCACAAGGTAAAATACATCAAGTGATATAGATAGAATATACTATTTATACTAAAACAAGAATCTCACATCTTAGGAAAGGCAAATCTATAAAATGCATTTTCAGACGAGACTTAAAAGATGACACTGAGTCAGAGAGCCTGATTTCCTCATGCAGGTTATTCCATAATTTTGGAGCAATGAAAATGCTCTATCCCCTTTGGTTTATAATCACATGGCTTGGTCAAAACGTGAAAATGGCCTGATTAAAGCATAGACGTGACATGATAAATCTTCTCCTTATAATCATATTGTTACAAGGGTTCATAATAATCTTGATTCCTCATGGGCAGATAACAGTATTCCTAATTCTTAGTCATTCATTAGGTGGGCAACAGAGAGTCAATAGGAAGCAGTTACTCACAACAGGAAGAGTCAGGTTGATAAATGTAGCGTGGTTCGAATCGTAGATAGTAATGATGAACTTAATGAGGGCAGGAACATCGCCGTGGAAATGCAAACAATCTGGCAGGGAACTGTGGGCAAAGCTCAATTGACGTAGTGAGGGGGACAGGTGTAAACGATTAGGAGTGGTGATGAGTGGTAAAACTGGATGAGATGGACAGGGAACAGCAATGGGAAGTGACTGTTAAATAAAAGCCTAAAGGAGGAAGTGAAGTTGTGATCCTGTAACCTAATGATGCGGAACTATAATGCAGACTATTTGAGGAAGGTCCAACCCGTCCTCAAATAATGTTCAATTCAATTCAATTCAACTTTATTTATATAGCGCCAATTCACAACAAAGTCATCTCAGGGCACTTTACAGAATAAAGTCAAGATTATAAAGATATATAAAGAGAACCCAACAATTCCCCCTGGAGCAAGCCATAGGCAACAGTGGAGAGGAAAAACTCCCTTTAACGGAAGAAACCTCCAGCAGAACCAGGCTCAGGGTGGACGGCCATCTGCCTCGACCGGTTGGGGTGAGTGGAAAGGGGAGAGAGAAAAGAACAGACCAACAAAAAGCATCAACAAAACATCGGGCAGATTGGTAGGACCAGTAGCTTCACCCTGGAAGACACCTGCAGAAAGGGACAGAGAGAAGGGGACAGAGGAGGACAAAGACAACTACGGGAGAGAACACACAGAGTTAATGACATACAGTGGTGACAATTGCGGGATGAGAGGAGAGGAGAGAGGTCAAGAGGAGGAAAGGAGTTCAGTGCATTGGGGGGTGGGTCCCCCAGCAGTCTAAGCCTATGGCAGCATAACTATAACTAACTATATGCTTTATTAAAAAGGAAGGTTTTAAGCCTAGACTTAAAAGTAGAGAGGGTGTCTGTTTCCCGAATGTGAACTGGGAGCTGGTTCCACAAGAGAGGAGCTTGATAGCTAAAGGCTCTACCTCCCATTCTACTTTTGGAAATTCTGGGAACCACAAGTAGGCCTGCATTCTGAGAGCGAAGTGGTCTACTGGGATGATATGGTGCTATGAGGTCTTCTATATATGATTGAGCCTGACCATTCAGAGCTTTATATGTAAGCAGGGTTTTAAATTCTATTCTACATTTAATTGGAAGCCAATGGAGAGAAGCTAGTGAAGGTGAAATATGATCTCTCTTGCTAGTTCCAGTCAGCACTCTTGCTGCAGCATTTTGGATTAATTGCAGGCTCTTTAGGGAGTTACTGAGGCATCCTGAAAGTAGGGAATTACAGTAGTCCAACCTAGAGGTAACAAATGCATGGACCAGTTTTTCGGCATCACTTTGAGACAGGATGCTCCTAATTTTGGCAATGTTCCGTAGGTGGAAGAAGGCTGTTCTAGAGATTTGTTTCATATGTGAGTTAAAGGACAGATCCTGATCAAACATAACTCCAAGGTTCCTTGCAGTAGTACTGGAGGCCAGACTTATGCCATCTAGTTTAACAATATGGTTGGACATCATATCTCTGAGATTTTTGGGCCCAAATACTATGACTTCAGTTTTGTCTGAGTTTAAAAGTAAAAAATTGTGGGACATCCAGGCCTTTATGTCTTGTAGGCATGATTGAAGCTTTATTAACTGATTATTTTCATTTGGTTCCATAGATAAATATAGCTGGGTATCATCAGCATAACAATGGAAATTTATGGAGTGTTTTCTAATAATGTTGCCTAAAGGAGACATATATAAAGTAAAAAGTATTGGTCCTAACACAGAGCCTTGTGGAAATCCATAGCTTACCTTTGTGTGCATGGAGGATTCATCATTAAAATGAACAAATTGAAATCTATCAGATAGATAAGATTTAAACCAACCTAGTGCAGTTCCTGTAATTCCAATTTCATGTTCCAGTCTCTTAGTCAGCCTGGCTACAGTGCTGAACAGAAACCGGGAGTTGTTCTTGTTTTCTTCTATTAATGATGAATAATATGCTGTTCTGGCATCACTGAGAGCTTTTTTGTACATTTTTAAACTATTTTTCCAGGCTAAATGAGATTCTTCTAACTTTCTGGAATGCCACTTCCTTTCTAACTTTCGTGTTTCCTGTTTTAAGTTGCGTGTTTGTGAACTATACCATGGAGATCGCCTCTGCTGGTTTACTGCCTTCTTTTTTAGAGGGGCAACACTATCGAGTATTGTACGTAGTGAGGCTGCAGAATTGTCAACAAGATAATCTACTTGTGCAGGAGTAACATTAAGGAGACTACTTTCCATTGTATTAACATATGGTGAAGCAAATGATGAAGAAATAATTTCTTTAAATTTGTTGACAGCTTTTTCACTTAAGCATCTGCTATAGTGGAATTTTTCTATAACTGCTATGTAGTCTGTTATTGTAAATTCAAATGTTATTAAAAAATGGTCAGACAGAAGAGAGTTGTGAGGAAATATGGTTAAATTATCCGCTTCAATTCCATACGTAAGGACAAGGTCTAATGTGTGACTAAAACATTGAGTGGGTTTATTTACATTTTGGGAAAAACCAATTGAATCTAATAATGAATTAAACAAAGTGCTCAGGCAGTTACTGTCAGCATCTACATGAATGTTAAAGTCACCCACTATAATGACTTTATCTGTACTAAGCACTAAATCAGATAGAAAATCAGAAAATTCAATCAAAAACTCTGAATAAGGGACTGGAGGACGGTACACGATAACAAATAATAGTGTATTTTGAGTTTTCCAGTTTGGGTGTGAAAGGCTAAGAGTAAGGCTCTCAAATGAGTTATAACTATGTTTCAGTGAGACAAAATAAATCGAATTGATGATCACTTATTAAGTCATTTACTAACAGAGATTTAGAAGAGAGAGATCTGATATTTAATAATCCACATTTAATAGTTTTGGGGTTTTGTTCTGTAAGAGGAGTAGTCTTAACTTTTATTAGGTTATTATGATTAACTCCTCTTGTTGTCATATTTAGTTTATGTAATTTAGGTCGGGGAGCAGACACAGTCTCTATAGGTATGTGGGAGTTGTGGGGGGTGACGGTTGTAAGGACACTGCAGAGAGGCGTGTAGGACTGGATCTCTGCATCCTAGGCTCAACTCTGGATTGTCATACTTTTGGTTGTCTAATAAAACCAGCCATATTTCTGGATAAGAAAGCTGCACCATCTAAAGTAGGATGGATGCCATCTCTCCTAATCAGCCTAGGTTTTCCTCAAAAACGTTTCCAATTGTCTATGTAGCCCACATCGTTTGCTGGACACCACCTAGACAGCCAGCGGTTGAATGACGACATGCGGGTGTACATGTTGTCACTGGTCAGATTTGGCAGGGGACCAGAGAAAATTACTATTAGTATACTATTAGTATTACTATTAATGTGACACTGATTGGTTTGTTGCCGATAGATCTTTATAGAACTATAGTTAAAGGTGAGTTCTGACATCAAAGCTTACCTTTTAAGAACAGTAATAGATAAAAAAAATAAACCTTAACAAAATATTAATGACTTACCAAAGAATATGCTTGTGTAAATAACTTATTTCTGAAAAAGATGTCAAATAAAACCTCATGTTCTTCAGGGACAATAAGTTTATGCTAGTGTGATGCACAGCACCGTGTGGTTACGTTGTATGTATATATAAATGTAAAAGAAAACTCTAAGATGTCAGTTATTTCAATATCTTTTTGGAGAGGTAGTACACACTTCTGCCACAGGTGGGCTCGTCACCCAGGTAAGACGTTCATAGTGGCCTGCAGCTCGCTCTCTACTTCAGAAAAGAAAGAAAACAGATGGTAAAGGCAGTCGTCCATAGACCACAAGGCCGGCACTGGCTATATGTCAGAGTGTCTCTGGGCAAGACATTGAACCCCTAACAGCCCCTCCCGAGTGCCGGTGCAAGCCTGGAAGAAATTGGGGGGGGGGGTTGCTTCATGAAGGGCATTCGGCGTAAAATCTGTACCAAATCAATATGCGGACAATGATCTGCTGTGGCGACCCTGAACTCATGGGATAAGCCGAAAGGATCCACCACATCGTCCGTCTCTTAATTTTATTGTTGTTTACAAGTCAGTAACAATACAAAAAAGGAACAAATGTGTGTCTGAAATTATCTCTGTAAACAAAAATGTATATGCCGTCCTGTTGGAGGAATACGCTAGGAATAAGCTAGGAAACGTATTTATTTGGAACACGATGTGAACAGTATGCTGGAGTTAAGGAAGCTAGGTTAGCTTAGCCTACCAAATACCTGTATTTTAGACATTTTTTTTTTCATTTTGGGGCTCCTCCTATGTTATCACCTGTTTGGTGAATGTTGTAAGTTTGCCCTTTGATTTGGTCTTGTTTGTACAGGGTGTAAGCTAGTTTAAATTCGTTTTTGGGGAACATTATGTCTTCACCAGATTCACTATTTCGCTCAAGGGGATTCCCCTTCTTGCTCTTCTTCTTTTCCTTTCAGCTGTTCCCTTTCAGGGGTCGCCACAGAGAATCATGTGCCTCCATCTAACCCTGTCCTCTGCATCCTCTTCACTCACACAAACTAACTTCATGTCCTCCCTCACTACATCCATAAATCTCCTCTTTGGTTTTCCTCTAGACCTCCTGCCTGGCAGCTCCAACCTCAGCATCCTTCTACCAATATATTCACAGTTTCTCCTCTGAACATGTCCAAACCACCTCAATCTGGCCTCACTGACTTTATTTCCTAAACATCTAACATGAGCTGTCCCTCTGATGTCCTCATTCCTGATCCTGTCCATCCTCGTCACTCTCAAAGAGAACTTCAACATCTTAAACTCTGCTACCTCCAACTCTGCGTCCTGTCTTTTCTTCAGTGCCACTGTCTCTAAGTCGAACAACATCACTGGTCTCACCACCGTCTTGAAAACCTTTCCTTTCATTCTCGCTGATACTCTTTTATCACACAACACACCTGACACTTTTCTCCACCTGTTCCAACCTGCCTGCACTCGCCTCTTCACCTCTTTTCCGCACTCTCCGTTGCTCTGTACCGTTGACCCTAAGTACTTAAAGTCCTGCACTTTCTTCACCTCTGCTCCCTGTAACCTCACCGTTCCCCCTGGGTCCATCTCATTCTCACACATGTATTCTGTCTTACTGCGGCTTCATTCCTCTGTTTTCCACAGCAGACTTCCACCGCTCTAGATTTTCCTCCACCTCCTCCCTGCTCTCACTACAAATCACATCATCTGCAAACATCATAGTCCATGGAGATTCCTGTCTAACCTCATCTGTCAGCCTGTCCATCACCAGAGCAAACAAGAAGGGGCTCAGAGCTGATCCTTGATGCAGACCCACCTCCACCTTGAACTCCTCTGTCACACCTACAGCACCTCACCACTGTCTTACAGCTCTCATACATGTCCTGCACCACTCTAACATACTTCTCTGCCGCTCCAGACTTCCTCATACAATACCACAGTTCCTCTCTCGGCACCCTGTCATCCCCTATGACCTTCTCTGTACTTCTCCATCAGCATCCTCAAAGCAAATACTGCATCTGTTGTATTCTTTCTAGTCATGAAACCATATTGCTGCTCACAAATGCTCACCTCTGCCCTTAGTCTAGCTTCCACTACTCTTTCCCACAACTTCATTGTTTGGCTCATCAGCTTTATTCCTCTGTAGTTGCCACAGCTCTGCACATCTCCCTTGTTCTTAAAAATTGGCACCAGTACACTTCTCCTCCAGTCCTCAGCATCCTCTCACTCTCCAAGATCTTGTTAAACAAACTAGTCAGAAACTCTACTGCCACCTCTCCTAGACACTTCCATACCTCCACAGGTATGTCATCAGGACCAACTGCCTTTCCATTCTTCATCCTCTTCAACGTCCTCCTCACTTCACTCTTACTAATCTTTGCTACTTCCTGTTCCACACCAGTCACCTCTTCTACTCTTCGTTCCCTTTCATTTTCCTCATTCATCAACTCTTCACAGTTCTCCTTCCATCTTCCCATCACACTCCTGGCACCTGTCAATACATTTCCATCCTTATCTTTAATCACCCTAACTTGGTGCACATCCTCCACATCTCTATCTCTTTGTCTGGCCAACCAGTACAAATCCACCTCTCCCTCTTTAGTGTCCAACCTAGCATACAAGTCCTCATATGCTCTTTGTTTGGCCTTTGCCACCTCTACCTTCACCTTACGCTGTATCTCCCTGTACTCCTGTCTACTCTCTTCAGTCCTCTCAGTGTCCCACCTCTTAATAATAATAATAATTCATTTAATGTATAAAGCACTTTACATTTGCTAACAAATCTCAAAGTGCTACACAAGCGGATTAAGACCAGGAATAAAACATAAAACATGTAAAGCCTAAAAACATATAAAACATAGAATAGCACAGCATTAAAGTAAAAAGTAATGATCATTTTAAAATGATCACTTTAAAATGCTTTTCTAAACAAAAAAGTCTTTAACTGTTTTTTGATACAGTCCACAGTCTGTAATGCCCTCAGGTTCTCAGGCAGAGCGTTCCAGAGCCGTGGAGCAGCTGCTGAGAAAGCTCGGTCCCCCATTGTATGGAGTTTGGGTCTGGTGGGGTAGAGGCGATAGGTGTTGGTGAAACTGAGGCGTCTAGTTGTAGACTGCAGTGTGAGGAGTTCCTTTAGATACTGTGGGGCATTTCCATGGATGCACTGGTGGGTGAGTAGACAGACTTTATAATCAATGCGAAGGTGGATGGGAAGCCAGTGAAGTGTCCGGAGGACAGGAGTGATGTGTTGGTGTTTCCGCACTCTAATAAGGATCCTGGCGGCGCTGTTTTGAACATATTGGACCTTTTGAAGGCTCCTGCCGGGGATTCCAATGAGAAGTGCATTGCAGTAGTTCAGCCTGGAGGAGACAAAAGCGTGGACCAGCCTTTTGCTATCACAGAGGGACAGAGATGGGCGGAGTTTGGCTATGTTTCTCAGATGAAAAAATGCAATTTTGCAGAGGTGTTGGACATGTCTTTCGAATGACAGGTGGGGGTCGAACTTGACCCCCAGGTTGCTAACATAGTTGGAGAGGGTAATGGTGTGACCAGAAAAGGAGATACAATTAATGGGTGAGGAATGAAGCTGATGAGTGATGCCAACTAGAAGGGCTTCGGTTTTGATGCTGTTTAGCTGAAAGAAGTTCTCTGTCATCCATGCCTTAATGTCCTCCAGGCAACAGGTGAGAGTTGACGGAAGGGTCGGTGGGGTTGGGCTCAGTCTCACGTAGAGCTGAGTATCATTAGCATAGCAGTGGAAGGAGACTCCATGCTTGCCAATGACGTGGCCCAGTGGGAGCATGTAGATGTTGAAAAGGGTCGGCCCAAGAACCGACCCCTGTGGCACCCCACAGGTGACCAAGTGTAACTGAGATTTGGCGTCCCCTAGGGCCACACACTCAGCTCTATTTGTGAGATAGGAACTGAACCACCCTAAAGCAGTACCAGAAAAACCAACAGTATACTGCAGACGATGGAGGAGAATTTCGTGGTCTTAGCTAACCTCTTTCCCTGTATACACTCCTGAACTTCCTCGTTCCACCACCAAGTCTCCTTGTCCGCTTTCCTCTTTCCAGATGACACACTGAGTACCCTCCTACCTGTCTCCCTGATCAAATTAGCTGTAGTGGTCCAGTCATCTGGAAGCACCTCCTGACCACCCAGAGTCTGTCTCAGCTCCTCCCTGAAAACTACACAACATTCTTCCTTTTTCAAATTCCACCACTTCGTCCTCTTCATCTTCCTCACCACCAGCATCATTTTACACACCACCATCCTGTGTTGTCTGGCTACACTCTCCCCTACCAATGCTTTACAGTCACTGATCTCTTTCAGATTACAGCGTCTACACAAGATGTAGTCTTCCTGAGTGCTTCTCCCTCCGCTCTTGTACGTCACCCTATGTTCCTGCCTCTTCTGAAAGAAAGTGTTCACTACAGCCATTTCCATCCTCTTTGCAAAGTCAACCACCATCTGACCTTCTGCATTCCTGTCCTGAAGACCAAACCTGCCCATAACAGTCTCATCACCTCCGTTCCCTTCACCTACATGTCCATTGAAATCTGCAGCAATGACCACTCTCTCACCTCTGGGGATGTTCTGCATCACTTCATCTAACTCACTCCAGAATTTCTCCTTCTCTTCTAACTCACATCCTACCTGTGGGGCATAACCACTCACAACATTGAACCAGCTTCCAGCTTCCAGCTTCAGACTCTTTTCACCACTAGAACATTCCTCACCAACTCCTCTTTCAGAATAACTCCATTTCTCTTCCTATCTGACCCATGGTAGAACAACTTGAACCCTGCTCCTAAGCTTCTAGCCTTGCTACCTTTCCACCTGGTCTCCTGGATACACAGTATGTCCACCTTCCTTCTCTGCATCATGTCGATCAACTCTCTAACCTTCCCTGTCATAGTAGCAACATTCAAAGTCCCTACTGTCAGTCCTACATTCTTAGCTTTCCCCTTCTCTCTCTGCCTACGACTACACCTTCCTCCTCTTCTTCTTTGTCTTCGACCAACAGTAGTCCAATTTCCACCGGTACCCTGTAGGTCAAGAGCACCGGTGGCGGTCCTTGTTAACCCGGGCCCCGACTGATCCGGTATGGAAGTCATTGTCACGATTCGCATGTTTGATTTGGCATGTGTTTTACGTCGGATGCCCTTCCTGCCACAACCCTCTGCATTTATCCAGACTTGGGACTGGCATAAGAAGACACTGGCTTGTGCCCCCTTGCGGTTGCATTGGATTCTCCTTCTTGCTTATAGTGTTAAATAAGCTCAGTAGCCCACCAGGTAATGCATTTGGTAACATATTTGAACTTAATGGTGCAGATGTCCAACCAGCAGAATGATAAAAATGTATTTTCTTTGTATTTCTGAAAGAAGTACTTAAGGCACAGTAATTGTATTATATTTTAGATTTTTCTTTGTTTGAACATGAGAGAGTTGTAAGGGACTTGCATGCAACAATTTGGTTGGACAACTACAGTTAAGATTGAGTAATAAAGTCTGGCTGAAGCAGGGAAAGAAAACAGACCAATGTCGTCCTTCTCATAATTTTACTCTTGTTTACGTGTTGTAACCAACATATTTGCGTACAGCCCTCACATACGAAGTGTGTTACAGTTTTTTGGTGGCCTGTATGGAAAATGGTTCTTCACATTGCCTGGGAGCTGATCCTAAAAAAACCTGTTGGACCTGCGACAGAGGACTGCTGGTGAAACACCTGGTGCTTGAGCCTGGAGGTGACGTGTTGCTGGAATATGTGGAAGCTGTAATCTATGGGAAATGAAACGTGACTGAGACTGGGGAAGACATCGACATGGCTGAAAGTGAGAGGAAGAGCCAGATGTGGGACATCAGGAAAAGTCTGCTTTCGCTGCCCCCTGCCGAACTTTTCCAGATCGCTCTTAAGGTCGGCTCAGTTTCAGGCAAGGACCCATCAGAGCTTTTCAGTGGAGATGCAGAGAGTTTTTTTTGAGTACATCCATGCTTTTATTTACAGTAAGGACCTATTAGACTCTGACGATAGTGGTATGAGTGAACTCTTGGCTTTTAAAAATGTTGATGATAGTCTACAGTTTTACTGTGGTGTTACATTACATGAGCCTAATGTTAACGAGAAATCGCCATTTGCACCAGTTACCTCCCCTTTTTTCAACTAGCCCAACCAGCCGAAGCCAGAGTGCCATCTACTGATGTCACTGTTCCAAGTAATGTTGGTAGTGGCAATGGTCTGCCAGATGATGTTCGGAGAATGGTGACATTTGGTAAACGTACCCACACCACAGCAGCACAGGCCACACCTACAGAACATGTTCCACATTATAGTACCTCACCTTACTGTAACCCACAGCCAGAAGCCACCACATGCTACCCACCAGAATGGTTAGTGTCTCTGAAAGACCCTTCTTACATCCACAGTCATGAGTTCAAAGTTCAGGGAGGCCAAATTGGGGAGCACTTATCTGACAGAAGTTACAACAGCATGTGTAGGCAGATAGAAGAGGGGGTAAAGGATAATTTCACTGATTCTGAGATAGTGAGAGGGCTGCTAAGGATTATTAAACCAGAAGATTTCAAGGACATGCTTGTCAATAAGGAAGACATGACACTAGCTGAGCTCAAGGCTAAGTTCAACACAACGCCCAAGGCACACAGCAGCGCATAGCGCACAAGTGGGAGCTGCAAAACAGCCAAATACAGAGAAGGAAAATGTTTAGCACAAAACCAAAACAGACATGGTCCAACAATTTGCAGAAAAGATAGATGCTCTCACAAAATTAGCAGATTCGCTTGCAGAAACAGTGCAGAAAGATCCTACATTTAAATGTATGCCTGTAAAACAACAAGTGCAGAGAAAAGACAGACCATATGGATGGACATCCATATGGTGTGAAGAATGCCACCGTGTCCGCAAAAAGGATGCCTCATTACGCCTTTGCATCGATTACCATTTGCTGAACCAGAAAACTATGCCTGACAGACATCCACTACCTCGGATCCAGGATCTGACTGATACAGTTGGGGGACAGTCTTGGTTCAACCTCCTTGACCAAGGGAAGGCGTATCACCAAGGGTTTATGACAGAAGGCTCGAGACATCTGGTGGCCTTTGTGACTCCCTGGCGGTTATATGAGTGGGTAAGGATACCCTTCGGACTCGTAAATGCTCCAGCAGCCTTTCAAATGAGCATGGAAGAGATGTTGAACTTAATTAGAGATGAGTGCTGTATTCTCTACTTAGATGATAGTCTTTGTTATTCCAAGAAGTTTGATGAACATATTGAGAACGCAAACTGTTTCGCAGGCAGATTACGTATGTGGGCCATCTTGTATCTGCTGAAGGTTGTCCATATTGAACCGAGAGACCTAGAGGCTGTGCGTTCACTTAAGGCAAAAACCCGCCAGACTGTTGGTGACGTGAGATGTTTGTTGGGTTTCCTTAACTACTACCACAGCTACATCCAGGACTTCTCACCTATTGCAAAACCAATATATGAGCTCCTCCAAGTAAAACCTGGAGTGTCACTGGTTCAGCCCCACCAAGCAAAATGCAAGGACCCGCAACTATCCTCCTGGACCCTTGTGGATTGGACTGGTGAGCAACAAAAGGTGCTGCACCAACTCATTGAAATGCTCAAGAACCCCCCCAGTCCTGGCATACCCAAATTTCAGCCTCCCATTCCTGCTCCACACTGATGGCTCTGAGCAAGGTCTTGGTGCAGTACTCTATCAGCGCCAAGATGGAAGGTTGAGAGTTGTGGGCTATGGCTTCAGAACACTGACACCAGCAGAAAGGAACTATCACCTGCGCAGCAGGAAATTAGAATTTTTGGCACTCAAATGGACATTGTGTGAGAAGTTATAAATTACCTCTACTACGCTCCACACTTTACCATATACACCGATAATAACCCCTTAACTTAGGTCATGAGCACTGCCAAACTCAATGCAGTTGGGCATCGCTGGGTTGGACAGTTGTCAGACTTCAGGTTTGAGATAAAGTACCGACCAGGCAAGGCAAACCGCAATGCTGATACTTTGTCCGGCATGCCTCTTGACATCGATAAGTACATATCGTAGTACATATAGTACACGTAGAAACTGTCGTCAGAAGTGGGCACAGCACAAAGGTAGCTCAAGAACAGGATGTTGCATGGATTACTGCACTTACACTTGCCACTGGTGCCAAACTAAGACCCCCCTGCCCCACTTCCAACAATCAGTAAGCAGGAGTTAGCTAAGGCTCAAAGAGAAGACCAAGCAATAGCTGAGCTCATAAGGCTAAAAGAGACAAATACAACACTGACTAATGACACACGACAGAGAGTAAACAGGGATACAAGGAAACTCCTGCATGGAATGACTAAACTGCATCTAAATGATGGACTCCTCTACAGATGAACCAGTGAAAGGCAACAACTTGTCCTCCCTCCTAAATACAGACCCATGGCATTTAAAAACCTACACAGTGACATGGGGCATATTCGTTCAGAGTGAGTACTGGCCCCAGCTAGGGAGAGGTTTTACTGGCCACATATGAAAAGAGAAGTTGAGGAGTATGTGATGAGAAAATGTCCTTGCGTGAAACAAAAAAAACCTGTCGGACATGTCCGTGCTCCAATGGGTATGATTACTTCAAACTCACCCTTGGACCTAGTATGCATAGATAATCTGCACAAACATAAGACCAGAGTCCTCCACCGCAACTTACTAGTACTCGTTAATGACCTACTCATAGAAACCCCACTGCACAGACCTGAACCTGCACAAAAGGGGCAAACACGGCAAATCATTAATTGATTAAGACACAACATCATAAGGAAAGACAGGAGTGACACAAGCGATACAGATTCTGGAGAAAGTACACAAGGATATTAGTTGAGAGACCCTGTTCAAGGGGGGAAACATGCAAATGAGCAGACTTACAGACTTACATCTTTCAGTTAAGATGTCATTTATTTGAATATCTGTTTGGAGAGGTAGTACACAATTCTGCCACAGGTGGGCTCGTCACCCAGGTGAGAAGTTCATAGTGGCCTGCAGCTCGCTCTCTACTTCAGTCTGCCTGAAGCAGGGAAAGAAAACAGATCAATGTCGTCCATTGATTAATTATACTGTTGTTTACAAGTCAGTAACAAATCAAAAAAAGGAACAAATGTGCATCAGAAATTATCTCTGTAAACAAGAATGTATATGCCGTCCTGCTGTTTCGCTGGGAAACATATTTTTATTTATTTGGAAAACGATGTGAACAGTATGCTAGAGTTAAGGAAGCTAGGTTAGCTTAGCCTACCAAATACCTGTCTTAGCATGTCTTTTAGACATTTTCTTACATTTTGTGGCTGTATCTTATCACCTGTTTGGTGAATGTTGTAAGTTTGCCCTTTGATTTGGTCTTGTTTGTACAGGGTGTAAGCTAGTTTAAATTCATTTTTGGGGAACATTATGTCTTCACCAAATTCACTATTTTGCTCAATGGGATTCTCCCTCTTGCTAATAATATTAAATAAGCTCAGTAGCCCACCAGGTAATGCATTTGGTAACATATTTGTACTTAATGGTGCAGATGTCAAGCTTGTAAACCAGCAGAATGATAAACATTTATTTTCTTTGTATTTCTGAGAGAAGTACTTAAGCCACAGTAATTGTGATTATATTTTAGATTTTTCTTTGTTTGAACATGAGAGAGTTGTAAGAAGCTTGCATTAAACATTTTGGTTGGACAACTACAGTTAAGGTGCATTTAAATGTCACTGTAGATTTGAGCAATAATTCTGGCTAAAGTAGGGAAGAAAACAGACCAATGTCATCAGTTTCATAATTTTACTGTCGTTTAAAGGTATTGTAACCAACATATATTTGCATACAGCCCTCACATACAAGGTCTGCTACACTAGCACTATTAATACTTATAATATTATACAAGTTAATTATGTCCTAAATGTTTTATTTCTAAATACATCTCATTATAAGTCATCATAACCTTCAATTTTAAAACTTTTTGGTCAATAATTACAGAGTATTGTTTCTGGCAGCACAAGTAAGCTTTCATCTCAGAGTCTCTGAAATGCAAAACCATTTGTTGCAAATAAACCAAGTGGATCTGCTGATTTCCCACATTCCTGCCATTCTGGCAGTCAGCTCTTCAACTTGTTTGCAGCAATTTCCATAATTGTCAAGGAAAAGGGTTGGGAGCCTCAAGCAGAGTGAAATAAGCTGAAAGCAGGAGCTCATACTTATCAGCAAAAGGTCACAGCTGATTTTCAATGTGTGCTTAGTCTATCTAGTGGCCCATGCATCATTCATAGACTGAAAGAGAGAGTGAGGAAGGCAGACGAAGAAGGTCAACAGAAAGACAAAGCAGTGCAAAGAAGATGCTAAACTGTAGAGCAATAGTCTGTTGTCTTACTGTACGTGTCTGGTAGTTGTGCACAGAAATGACTGAAACTTGTTTTCCACTCAATTATTGGTAATAACTGTTTGTTCAAAACCTAGTGATCTCGTTTCCCCTCTAAAACATGATAATCTCTAATAATTTCCCTCTGGACATTTCCTATGAAAATGTTCAAAGTGCGGTGTGTGTGTTTGTGTTTGTGTGTGTGTGTTGGAATCATTCAACTTCTTATTTCCCATCAATAGCTCTTGAGCCAGACCCACAAGTTTTTACTATGATCTGAAAATTGAAACCAAAAATTTTAAATTTAAATGTACCAACACAATCTGCATACTGACATTAAGTTAACAGTAAAAGTTAATTTCCTTAATTTGTTGACTGTGGCGACTGTGGTACAGGAAGGTTGAGCGGTTGTCCACCAATCTTGCAGTTGTTGGTTCAATCCCCGGCTCCTGCGGTCACATGTCGAAGTGTCCTTGAGCAAGACACTGAACCCCAACTTAGTTGCTCCCGGTGAGTGTTGGCCAGCTGCATAGCAGCTACCCATCGGTGTGTGAGTGTGTGTGTTTGATTGTGAGTGTGAATGGGTGAATAAGAAGCAGTGTAAAGCGCTTTAAGTGCCAATAGGTAGAAAAGTGCTATATAAGTGCAGACCATTTACCATTTAAATTCCTGTATACTTTACAGCATTCATATGTCTGTGAATTAATGTAAATGTAGAATATGCAATATGAGCTCTTTCACTTGGTTTTCTCATATATGTTATTGTAAATAAAACAAAATGTGTACTCACTGAAGGAATAAAGAGACTCCAGAAGGTTGCAACAGAATACTAATAATGATGAGTGAGTCAAGGTCAAAACTTATTTGGCTGGTAACTTTCCAATAAGCTTGTAAATAAAGGGAGTCGAGCAAAAATACAAGGAAAGACAAAAGAAACAGGCTAAATCATGTAAAAACTGCTGCCCGTGGTGCTGAAAGTGGTGCTGCCTTCACTGTTTCCCAACAGTTGCATCATAGGAAAATGGGGGCTGGGAGCTAATGAGTCTTATGACCAAGAGGTTTCCTTTACTAATAAGTCTGATGATTTGCCAACCTTACAATGCAGCATATGCCTTATTATTCCAGATACTGGTTGCTGAATTTTGGAGATGTCAACACAAGCTCCTTCTATCGTGGTGCTGGCCTGCTTTATTAAGAAAGTAAGGTCAGATCAGATAGTGAGGTTCCTTTTCTATTTAAATGGTAAATGGTCTGATTATAAAATTCTTTACGATGTTACTTTATATTCACAGATCCCCATACACACATACACTCTTAACACTTGATGACAGCAGCTGCCAAGCAAGGTGCTCTTTTGACCCACAGGGTGCCATGTCAACTCTCTTGGCCAAATATACTTTGACACGTAGCTGGGTGGAAGCAGGAATCGAATTATTGACCCTGTGGGTCATAGACAAATAGTTCAAATGAACATAAGCAGAACTCTTATCCTGTAGAGGACAGCAGGTGGGCTGGAGGAGATTGAATCTGAGATTCAGATTCCAAATTCACATACAAACAAATGTTTTCTTTTAAATAGTATTGCTCTATTGTTTATAGTTGATGTTTTAATAACAACAAAAGAGTCATATTAATTATCATGTTCCTAGAAGCACAGGCCGAGGTGGAGGAGTTGCAGCAATCTTCCATTCTAGCTTATCAATAATTCCTAGACCTAAACATAGTTATAACTCATTTGAGAGCCTTACTCTTAGCCTTTCACACCCAAACTGGAAAACTCAAAAACCACTATTATTTGTTATCGTGTACCGTCCTCCAGTCCCTTACTCAGAGTTTTTGGTTGAATTGTCTGATTTTCTATCTGATGTAGTGCTTAGTACAGATAAAGTCATTATAGTGGGTGACTTTAACATTCATGTAGATGCTGACAGTAACTGCCTGAGCACTGCGTTTAATTCATTATTATATTCAATTGGTTTTTCCCAAAATGTAAATAAACCCACTCACTGTTTTAGTCACATGTTAGACCTTGTCCTTACGTATGGAATTGAAATGGATAATTTAACCATATTTCCTCATAACTCTCTTCTGTCTGACCATTTTTTAATAACATTTGAATTTACAATAACGGACTATATAGCAGTTAGGGAAAAACTCCACTATAGCAGATGCTTAAGTGAAAAAGCTGTCAACAAAGAAAAAGAAAAAGAAAAAGAAACAGAAAAAGAAAAAGAAAAAGAAAAAGAAAAAGAAAAAGAAAAAGAAAAAGAAAGAAATTATTTCTTCATCATTTGCTTCACCATATGTTAATACAATGGAAAGTAGTCTCCTTAATGTTACTCCTGCACAAGTAGATTATCTTGTTGACAATTCTGCAGCCTCACTACGTACAATACTGCCAGATTGATGCCAGAACAGCATATTATTCATCATTAATAGAAGAAAACAAGAACAACCCCCGGTTGCTGACTAAGAGCCATAGTTCTGTTGAGCCTACTATTCCCTTAACTTTGAGCAGCAATGACTTCATGACCTTCTTTATGAATAAAATTGTAGCTATTAGAGAACGAATTCACCAGATCCTCCCCCCAAAAATTACAGATAGATCTTCATGTACAGCAGTGCTAGAGTCATCGATAAGGCCCCATTCCCTATTAGACTGCTTTTTACCCATAGATCTCTCTGAGCTAACTTCAAATATTACCTCATCTAAACCAACAACCTGTCTGCTAGGCCCTATTCCAAATAAGCTGCTCAAGGAAGCTTTACCCTTAATAGATACATTCATATTAGATATCATCAATCTATCTTTAGAAACAGGCCATGTAGCACAGGCCTATAAGGTAGCTGTAATTAAACCATTACTTAAAAAACCCTGTCTTGACCCAGGTGTTTTAGCCAATTACAGACCAATATCTAATCTCCCCTTTATTTCTAAAATAATTGAAAAAGTAGTCGCAAAACAATTATGTGATCACCTTCATAGGAATAATTTGTATGAAGACTTTCAGTCAGGATTTAGAGTTCATCATAGTACAGAAACAGCACTGGTAAAAGTCACCAACGATCTTCTCATGGCCTCAGATACTGGACTCATCTCTATACTTGTTCTGTTCTGTGTCCCACAATTTTTTACTTTTAAACTCAGACAAAACTGAAGTCATAGTATTTGGGCCCAAAAATCTCAGAGATATGATGTCCAACCATATTGTTACACTAGATGGCATAAGTCTGGCCTCCAATACCACTGCAAGGAACCTTGGAGTTATTTTTGATCAGGATCTGTCTTTTAACTCACATATAAAACAAATCTCTAGAACAGCCTTCTTCCACCTACGGAACATTGCCAAAATTAGGAGCATCCTGTCTCAAAGTGATGCCGAAAAACTGGTCCATGCATTTGTTACCTCTAGGTTGGACTACTGTAATTCCATACTTTCAGGATGCCCCAGTAACTCCCTAAAGAGCCTGCAATAAATCCAAAATGCCCTGCTTCTTACATATAAAGCTCTGAATGGTCAGGCTCCATCATATATAGAAGACCTCATAGCACCATATCATCCCAGTAGACCACTTCGCTCTCAGAATGCAGGCCTACTTGTGGTTCCCAGAATTTCCAAAAGTAGAATGGGAGGTAGAGCCTTTAGCTATCAAACTCCTCTCTTGTGGAACCAGCTCCCAGTTCAGATTCGGGAAGCAGACACCCTCTCTACTTTTAAGTCTAGGCTTAAAACCTTCCTTTTTAATAAAGCATATACTTAGTTATAGTTATGCTGCCATAGGCTTAGACTGCTGGGGGACCCACCCCCCAATGCACTGAGCTCCTTTCCTCCTCTTGACCATCTCTCCTCTCCTCTCATCCCGCAATTGTCACCACTGTATGTCATTAACTCTGTGTTTTCTCTCCCGTAGTTGTCTTTGTCCTCCTCTGTTCCCCTCTCTCTGTCCCTTTCTGCAGGTGTCCCCCGGCTTTGAAGCTGTGTGTCTTCCAGCGTGAAGCTACTGGTCCTACCAATCTGCCCGATGTCTTGTTGTCGCTTTTTGTTGCTCTGTTCTTTTCTCTCTCCCCTTTCCACTCACCCCAACCGGTCGAGGCAGATGGCCGTCAATCCTGAGCCTGGTTCTGCTGGAGGTTTCTTCCGTTAAAGGGAGTTTTTCCTCTCCACTGTTGCCTATGGCTTGCTCCAGGGGGAATTGTTGGGTTCTCTTTATATATCTTTATAATCTTGACTTTATTCTGTAAAGTGCCCTGAGATGACTTTGTTGTGAATTGGCGCTATATACATAAAGTTGAATTGAATTGAATTGAATTGAATAAAGAATGCAAGTCACATGTGGTCAAGACTTTAAGTTACAATCTGGCTGGCATCTAAGCAGCTTATCAGATCGATACGTCACTGTCAGCCAGTGTTTGTCTCACTCTTTCTCCATCTTGTCCTTTCTTTGTTGTCATACTAGCTCCTTCCCTTACTCTGTGCCCTTCTCTTCATCTCTGGCCCATATCATTAACTGATTACACATCCATCAACATGATTTACAGAACAGCAGAAGCCAAAGAATAAACAAGCATTTGCTGTGGTCATCATTCAACTGCATGTGCGTCTTTGCGTTTGTGTTTTAGCTGGAGTTCTCCTTATACAATATTCACGTTGCTGACATCTCAAGGATGGCAATAAAGCAAGTGCATGCACAAACACACGAACGCACACAGAAATGCAATTTAATACATGCTCCATTATGTGATGGATCACCTCTCTGCTAAATTAGCAGTAAAAGCCAAAGGCTGCAAAAACAAGTGCGCACACATCACACAGACACACACATACGTCTGCCGCTTGACTTATCTCTGCAGATGAGACAGACAGACAAGAGAGAGGGAGAATCAGAGAGTTTAAGTGGAAGAGCAATGTAAAGTCAATCGAGGGATTAAAAGGAGCATGAGACAAACAGTTTTATGTCCTTTGGCATATCATATTGATGCCACAGGTACCCTTTAGGGTTACTCTTGGATGCCCCAGGAGCACGACTATTTGATGCCAGGGATTCAACTTAATATTCCGACAAAATTTCTGGTACGATTAGGGAAAACAACTTCAGGTTAAAGTTACGTTAAGACACAAAAACGATTGTGATTAGGCACAAAAACATCAAGATAAGGTTAGATTATAAGATAAATTACATAAAAATTAAATGCCACAAGAAGACGGCGCACAAACACATTTCCTTACTGTTGTACCATGCACGGCATGTTGTGTTACGATCATCATTAAAGTGCACAATGTCTCAGGAGTATAATAGTTGATCATGTCTGCAATTTTCTATCACACAACCCTAAGAGTCTTTTTGATTTCTCAAGAAAATGGGCATTCCCTCAATCGTTTTCTGGTCTGGAGTTGACAATCAGTCAGTTGCCTGACAAAGTAAAAAGCTCTATACAGCAGTTAACCTGATCATGCACACACTTCAGGAGGTTTGTTTATACTGTATGTTTGAGAGTAAAAAGGAAGTAAATCGATTACATAGGGTTTACAACAAGATATAAACCACTGGTAAAGAAATAAAAATCTCGAATTCAATAATTCAAATGAGCACACATTTAATTTGGTGAAGGCAAAACTGAGTGACAGAAAGAAAGAATGTTCACAGCTGCAGTGCTAACTCTGTGTGCACAAAGTATATATGCTCTTTATGCCATCAGCATAGCTCATGACAGGGATGGGCTTATTCTTGCACATCCAATATCACAGTTAGGTATGGCAGCACGCTGGGAGGCTACCAGGACGAGATGGCATGATTGAGAAAACACGAGTTAAACACCTCAACCAAACAAACGCACTGCAGAAAACATGAAACCATTTAAATTGGCTTTATGTATTAATTTACTACAATTGTTACAGTCCCATTTATTGATCCACATAGATGTTGTTTATATCCTTGCACTTGGTCATATCTCCATTTTTTTAACTTTTTCATACATTTCTCTTGAGCCTGCTGATTTATTTTAGTACTAGGAAGTGTAGAAAGTTTTGCTCCTTTAGTAAAGTTGATCTTTGGTTTGCTGTTAGTTTCAATTTAGTAATCCCCATGTGCACCTTTGAAATAAGAGGGATGCAAATTAGACAAAAGTGCGGTATCATATTAAATACATCTGTTGGATGTATTTAACATGTGAAAAGAGTCTTTAACATTAACAAGTGAGTCTATCTGCTCTTCACTTTTTTATAATTTTTGTACTTCTTTTATCTGTACTCTCTGTAATTTCTTAGTCACTTACTCTTTGTATAGATTAATTCTTCTAGAGGAAAAGAAAAAGCAGTTTTATTCCAATATGTGTTTACAGCAAATTTATGTTAAAAATTTATGATAAATTATCTATTGGTCAACAGACCAGTTGGGTCCATCTGATGTGACCTTAAAATGCTACTATCACACGTTCCTGAGGATTGCAGTCCTCTAGTCATCCTGGGAGATATAAACATACACTAAGGCAATGTCCAAGATGCTGACATTCTTGTACTTTTAACAATATTTGTTCTGAAACTGGTCCCCACTCCCCCAACCAGCTAATCGGGCAACCATCTACTTTTGACGTCACTCTCATCTAAAAGTGCAGCATGGACATCTCAGACACTCCTCGGTATAAATCGGATCACTTTTTCAGTCAGTAGTCAGTAACTAGTCTGCATATGTGTTGACCACTGCACAGTTTTGTTGAACTAGTACAAAGCAGACGTCAACTAGCACGTGGCAAATGTTGACCAATATGGCCCAAAATAGTATACAAATAGTTGACATAGCGAATCTTACTATTTATCTATTAAACATTCTAAACCTTTCTAGTTTACTTGTAAACTCAAATAATCTTTACTAGTTAACTATAGTGTGTAACTAGTGTAACTAGTTGTCCAGCTTTATTTCCTGTCCTTGGCATTTATTTTGTTGCTCCTCCTGTGCCCCTTCATTTTAGTCTGTTGGATTTCTTCACCTTCCTCATTTGTCCTGATTTGTCTCACCTGTTCACCTGTCCTAATATACCCGGCCCTCCCCACTGCTGTCTGCCAGTTCGTTTGTACTCTGTACCCTCAAGAGTCAGCATTCTGTGTTCTTGGTTTGTAGCATCCTGTCGCTCACACCCCTGGATCTTCCCCATTTGGACACTCATCTCCTTGCTCTGCATGTTCCCCGTTTTGGACTCTATCAAGTTTTGGTTTAGGGTTTAGTTCCTCCTTTGTTAAATTTTTGCCTCAGTTTATCCTCTGCCTGTTTGTTTTTATCCTGCTCCCTGTATTAGTTACTCTTGTTAATTTCCCTCTGTTCCAAGTCTAATTTGATTATGATTTCTGTCTGTTCCTGTTATTTCTATTCATTTGTTCCTGTTAATTTATCTCTTTTACCTGTGTGTTTTAATGTTAGTTATGTGGGTGTACACTATGTTGGTTTGGTCTAGTCAGTGTCCTGTCTGTCTTGTATGTGTGCACCCTGTTGTTTGAGTAGCTGTGCTGTCTTTTTCCCCTGTAAGTGTATAGTCTGTTTTCATTGCTTCCCTGGCATAGTCCCTAGTCCAAGTTGTCCTCCCCTTTTGGGTATTTAAGTTTACATTTTGGATTTATGTTTTTGTTCTGTAAGTTCTTTCCTTCTGGAGGGATTTTTACTTGCGTTCATCCTTGCAAATTCTTTATAATAAATACCCCTTTTCTTTGTACCACTTTTGTCCTTTCAAATTACTTAAACAGACCGTAACAAAGTGAGCATTGTGGCCTTCACTACTTGACTAGTATGCCTTTTGCTGTAACTAGTGAACTAGTAAGCATTTTTGTTCAACCAGTGGGAAAAAGTTGCTCAATAATATCCAACTAGTGTGCACAAAGTGCAGAGGACTTTTCAGTTTGATATCAGGCATATGTAATAAATGCTCAATTGGCCAAAGTGCTTCCTTAGTGTGTGTATTCCTTTTTTTCCCCTCCACCACGGTCAGCATGCGGTCAGCATGCACTCAGTCTGGTGGTGTAGGTTTCTGATGACTCCCAGGCTTCTGACTTTCTTCAAGTGTACTACACAACCAAAGAAGATAAGTGTCATGTCAGAAATAAAAATATCTGGTCATAGATACATCAAGAGCAATCAATAAAGAAGCTTCAATATCTACAGCAACAGAGATTCAAGTCTTCTTCATATGCAGTTCTGAACTTCATACATCACATTGGTTTTATATCTTTCTATTGCTGGGCAGAATACACTCCACCCTGAGCCTACTGCTCTCAGCTCTTTTCTCCTTTTATGGAAACATCTTCCCTTTTCAGCACTTTGAGAAATAATATGAAATACTCCAGAGCATCGAGTGACTCTGGGTCACTACAGTGTATAGTCTGCTGTTAGACAGAAACTGAACACCTCTGCAAACCCTTCAGAACAAAACATGTATATGAGACAATGTTAAGTCATTTTAAAACATCCTTCATAAGTAAAATAAGTAATTGGTAAATGGCCACAAGTTAAGGTTAACATTACAACTAGACAAAACACAAGCATTAAAATTTATTATACTTTATTTTCCATCACAGTGAGGTAGTTCCCTATGACATCCTTCCGTCTGAACTTGATGTTTTTCGCCACAGCATTTCAGTTTTTTGTGAAAGTTTCCATCTCCTGTGTTTTAACGTTAACCCAGGTGTCGTCCACATACCTGAAACAGAAATGAACTCATGATGAAATCATCTCTCTGAACTGGGTGTATTCAATCACGTTCACATGCTCAGCATATACAGTGATGGTTCTAGTGAGGCTCAAAGCCTAAGGGACTGCATCCAATTCATAAAATGTTGGGTTAGAATATGGAAACCAATGTTCTGTATCATTGGTGTAGAGCCCCCTGGACTTTTGCTTTGTTAGATCTGTTTGAAAGCAACAAATGTGGCATGGTCCCCCCTGCTACATATTATCCAGAACTGTGTTTGACTTGTCAGGTATGTGCACTGCCCCCCCTTGTTCAACATGAAAATCTGACCAGGATTCAGACTAATCTAAACACTATCTCCCAATTGCTCAGTCAGGTGTTACTGGCCCCTTCTCCCACTGCATCTCCTCCTCTGCCTCCCATAACACCAGCCTCTGCTCCTCCATCTCCGAGTTATACTTGGGATCCCAAAACTTGGAATAATTTTTTTGTTGTTGTTAAATGTAGCAATTTGAGACCCGACCTTCAGTGATGTCATTACTCTCCGGGCGGGCTGGGATTTCGGGAACTGCTGAGTGGGAGAGAGTCTCCAGGTCTGCTTCCTCATTTAAACTATTCTCCGAACAGCGTCTCAGTTTTTGGCCCTATAAGATCTGAGGGAGAAGCTTCTCGCCACCTCTCCCGCCTGACACAGGGTAGTTGGACCGTGTCTGTGTATGCTATCGAGTTTAGAACCATAGCAGTACAATGCCCTTGGAATGAACTCGCATTAGTGGAAAGGTTTTATCAGGAGTTGTCAGGAAGTTCTCGTTAGACAAGTTCATCTTTTAAAGATTCTGACTCCCTAAACACCCTGACCTGGGAGTCACTTACTGAGCCATACACACTCCAGCCTCACCTCGGCCTCCTGACCCAGTTTGCTGGTCGCTCGGTTCCCCTCGCTGCCTTTTTTGACTCCACATGGAATTCATGGATGAGAGCTTGGCTCTTAAACTGGGTCTTCCTTTAATCCCGCATTCTAGACCCATCATCATCCGTGCCTTTGTCCTGTCCTGCAGACTGTTCCCCTCATGCTGTGCATTGAAAATAATTATAAACCTCTTATCGTTTGTTCCACTTGGCTAACGCGCCATAATTCACATTGATTGACTAGAAGGTAAAATGAATAACTGGGAGAGCTTCCTGTCCCAGTGTACCCAAGGTATATCATGAGCTCTAAACAGTTTTTAGCAAGGAAAAAGCCATGTCTCTCTCTCAACACGCCCTTTATGACTGTCCTATTGTTCTTTTACCGGGCTTCATGCCTCCACACGGCAGGCTCTACGCTCCGACCATGCTTTGTGGGTTAAATCAAATTACTGTGCACAATCAGTACTCTCTTCAACGAATCTCCTCTATTTTTGAACTTCTGTAGGGCACCACAGTGTTCACAAAGAGTCATGCAAGCAGCTGCAGCATTTCCTCCTGTAAGACGATCTGGTTTTCTGTCATCTCAAAGATGCATTCTCTTCAGCTCCCATTCTCACTCTCCCTGAACCTAGTAGTAGAATTTATCTTGAAGGTGGACACCTCAGGTGTAGGGGTGGAGGCTGTCCTGTCTCAAACGTCCAGGGAGGATTTCAAGGTTTACCCTTGATCTTTCTTTTCTGTCTGAGGCGGAACATCGTTATCATATCAGCAATTGTGAGTTTCTTGCTGTCAAATTGGCATTAGACGACTGGAGGAATTGGAATTGGTTAGAGGGGGACTGAGCATCCCTTTTTGGTTCTCATGGTCCACAAAAAATGTGAATACTTTAAAACCACTAATATTGTTAACCCCCACCAGGCTCGTTGGGCCCTCTTCTTCAACTGCTTTTTATTCAGCCTAGCCTACCATCCTGGTCATAAAAACACCACAGCTTTTTGACTCTTCCCCATCGGGTAAAGATCCCGACTGTATTTTACCGCCCTCTTTCCGTTTAGCCCTTGAGCCCATGCTAATATACCTGTTCCCCCCCACCTGTCCAGATGGACTCCATTTGTCCCAGATCTGCTCAGGTCTAAGGTGCTGGATTGAAGTCATGCCTCCCGCTTGTTTTGTCATCCTGGTGTTTCTTGCACTCTATTCGTGGTGCCCCAGCAGTTCTGGTGACCCACCCTTTGTAAAGATGTAAGGGTGTTTGTCAGCCTGTCCCATTTGTGCCCAGTCTTAGTCTAGTCACCGCCCTCCTGACAGACTCCTACACAGTCCTACACATTCTTTCCATTCCCAAATGTCCCTGATCTCACATATCCATTGACTTTGTACCCCTATCCAAGGGCAACACGGTAATTCTCACCGTCGTAGACAGGTTTTCTAAAATGGTGAATTTCATTCCACTTCCCAACCTACCATTGGCTAAAGAGACTCCCGAGGTTCTATCCTGTTGCCAGGATCCTGGGTGCAAGGATCCAGGGCTGGGCTCTGGGTTCTGGCACCAGTTCTTCTGGTCACAGAACATGATCTGGGTCGATTACGCCCACAACACCGTTCCATCATTCTCCATAGACTTGACCCCTTTTCAGGTATTTGTATGGTTAATATGGTTATCACCTGCCACTATTCAATTTAATTGACTGAGAATCCTCTCTTCCTTCGGCAGAGGCTTGTTTCGGCACAGGCTTCCATGCGGCGCTGTCAGCTGTCCTAGAGGAGGGCATCTGATTAGGACATTGGACTCTTACAAGAGATCTGCTAACAGACGCCGTAGCCGTGCCCCCGGTACCAAGAGGGCCAGCGAGTTTAGCTCTCCGCTGCGGACATTCCCCTCCACGTCGAGAGCGGCTGGCCCCCTGGTTCATTGGCCCATTCTCCATAGCTTAGGTGGTCAATCCTGTGGTGGTAAGACTGCGACTCCCCTATTTACCCAACATTTCATGTTCCCAGAGTTAAACCTGTCATCTCTAGTAACCTAGTTTGTGTTTTGTTGATAGCCAGTCCCTTATGGAGATTTTATCCCGCATACTAGTGATAATCATTAACAAAGTGTGGCATTTTCTGTACAGATTGTTAGTAAAAGTCACAAAAGATTTACCTCTGAAATGGATTTTCTCCATTGAGGCTGATATGATCATGCTTGTTTGCTGCTCTGATCGGCTGTTTGCCCAAATCATATTGGGTAAAATATAAGTGTGTGTGTATATTTATGTGCAACTCAGCAAGCTAAAGACCTTACAGCAGCAATTTCAATCAACTATAAGCAGTCTTTCATGTCATGAGGGCACTGGCTGTTTGTATGGGGTTTGTAGGAAATTTACGTTACCACACGGGCATGTATTTGTAAATTTTGTTTCTGTACAGAACTAACTATGTACACATTTGTGTGTACATAGACATTTCTGCATCAGTATTTGTATATAAATGGCCCCATAGACTTGAGTCGTGTTAGTGATTTTCTGCTGTGTGACTGTGCATCAATGTGACTGAAATCGATATTCCACTTGACAGGATTGGGCTTTTATCCCAGGCAACTGTTCAGTATGATGACACAATTGACTGTATATATTTGCTTCAAAAAACACATATTATTTGGAAAGGGCCGAACATCTAAAGCCCTGTTGGCAAACCCTTGGAGGATGAAATGAACATTTTAACCCACAATTCAGTGCTTCAGTTTGTTATTTTAAACTAGTTATCTCTCTTAATTCATTTGGATATTTCTTTTATACAAACTGAGAAATTGTTTGGGGATTCAGTCTCTGCTGTAAATGTTATGCTGATTTAATGGTGTTGGCACCCAACTAAAGGTCAGGACATCACTAATTTCCCTAGGAAAAATTCTTAGTGGTCTGGGAATATTGACAAAATCAGAAGCTGTGTGTCTTCCAGCATGCAGCTACTGGCCCTACCAATCTGCCCGATGTTTTGTTGCTTTTTGTTACTCTGTTCTTTTCTCTCTTCAATTTCGACTCACCCAAACCAGTCAAGGTAGATGGCCGTCCACCCTGAGCCTGGTTCTGCTGGAGGTTTCTTCCGTTAATGGGAGTTTTTACTCTCCAATGTTGCCTATGGCTTGCTCCAGGGGGAATTGTTGGGTTCTCTCTATACATCTTTATAATCTTGACTTTATTCTCTAAAGTGCCCTGAGATGACTTTGTTGTGAATTGGTTGTGAATTGAATTGATGATAGTGGCTTTCTGTACATTAGGTTGTGACGTTTCTGCTTAGAAGTGCTTCACATCACATCTCTCAGGCAAAGTTTAAACTGTAGCTGCTCAGAAGTTTGACAAAGGTATCCCACAATCATTGAACTTGAATAATGTATCTATTAGGACCACTGATTTTGACTTTCTATATAAGTGTTTATTCTCCAAGCTAGCACTGATTAATGGACATATTAATGCAGATGATATTATCTTGAAAGCATTAGCCCCACTGCAAATTAGGCATAGACATTTATCCACAAATGTCTTATAAAGACCTACTGGCCTCCTTATTTGATGTTAGACTACACAAAATGACAATGTTTACGTTTTAATTATATTTAGTCTGAATCTAATTGATGGTGTCCAGCATTGTAAATGTTTAGGGATTCGGCTAAACTTTCCTACAAAATTCTAGATATTGCTTGAAACTTTCTCTTTTACATTTATTCTCTTTTAAATAAATACAATTTATACAACACACCTTACTGTCCACACTGAATCATGTGATACTCCATATGCTGATGCTACTGCTCTTTAACCAGTGGATTGTATTGTGGTGCCATTTGTCATGGTACAATATTTATTTATTACACAAGACAATTATACTCACCACTGTAAGTTTTGTGAAACACTGGGTTGGTGTCAGCATACCCATAATGTTAATATTGCTGTGTAAGCTGCTGAGCTATTTCACATACTTAATTAAGTTTAGAGCTCATAACCATGACACCAAATAACATAAAAAAAGTTTTAAAAATGTCATCATACTATCTCTAAACTAGAGAAGAATGTTTTCTGGTAGAATGGATCTCACTTATGCTTCTGACAGGATGTAAACGTTTATTAGCTTATTTGACCAGTATAACACAAAAAAATATTAGTGTTGCAATATGTGTGTTTGTAAATTGTAAATTTAAACTAAGTTTAACTTGACAACAGTCTGTTAAAGATGGTATAATTGTGTATTGTAGTCAGTATACAGATATTACATTCATGCTTTTTCTCAGCTGCTATCTCCAGTATCTACGTTGTGTGTGTTCATACTATCACTCCTATTGGAATTCAGTAATATGACATCAGATAAGCTGTAACATGCTGGTTAAACAGTTGTGGATCAAGTTCAGGGCACAGGAAAACTATTTTTTTTATTAAACAGGTTTCTCTGTTGCAACTTGTTTTGTTGTAGTTTCACATGTGCTAAATACACAAGTTGTGTTTGCAACAGAAAAACTCAATCTTTTCCATTTATCAGTATATAATCATCAATACAATCAGTATATATATCATATAATCTCATCAAACCACCCCAACACAGGACAACTTCTTTCTCTGTCCCATGCATAGTATACACACCCACATACCTACAAACACACACTTAAGGTTGTGGTAAACTAATCCCTGACAAGAAGTTGGAAAAATTTTACATTTCAAGTATCAACACATTTTTCTTAGATATTTTACTCAGTTTCCTTTAGAAACTGGCTGTGTTGCTCCCTTTAGCTATAGACCAGTAAGGCAACAGAATTTACCTTCAGTATCACAAGTTGGTTTGGGGGGTGGGTGTCTACTTTGGAAGCTGAGCAGTGAATAATGGTTGCCAGCATGATAACAATGCAACCATGGTCAATTGGATGGCTGCTACACATGTGCAACATTTTTAGAGGGGTATGGAGTTATATCTATTTAGATATCCAGTGTGTACAGTATATGCTATATATTCTTGTCCATTTAAGACAAGAAACAAGATAAAGCAAAACATTAATGGAAAAACTTGTGATACATGTGACCAAGTAAATACAAAATTTCAACCATACATGTTGTTTACTTTGTAACTGACATTAACATCTGTTCAGTGCTTCATATATCAGACTTGTGAAGAGTTGACACCTCCGAAATATAACACAAGGGTTTCAAGCGTTTTAAATTTGCAATGGTGAAACAAAAAGGTTAAGTTGTATTAACATAGAGTCTTATTTGGATACAGTAGACAAATCAAGTTTAGAGTAGCAGTCTGAAGAGTCTTCTCAAACAATGCATACTGGCTACTAAAATCTACTAATGGCCAGATTGAATCATTTAAAACCTTAATATAATGAGTTGAATGAACTCACAATGTCATTCATTCCATATTTTCCATTATTACAAGTCAGAACTACTAATGATTATTAGTTATGACAATAACAAATAGTAATATTTGTGTGTAATATTTGTTCACTCTGACCAGAGATCCTGTGTGGAGATGGAACAAAGTTTCAGAGGGACAACCATTATTGTAGCCCTCCTTCCATATGGGCTTTATAGCAGAGTGGCTAGATGGAAGCCTCTCCTCAGTCCAAATACACAAAAGCCTGCTTAAAGTCAGCAAAAAAGGCACCTGAAGGACTCTCAGACAGTGAGGAATAAGATTTGCTGGTCTGATGAAACCAAGATTGAACTTTTTGGCCTTTTTGACGTTATTTCTGGTGGAAACCAACCACTGCCATCACCTGCCCAATGCTATTCTTACAGTGAAGCTGATTGATGGTTTAGAGTGCACAGAGCTATGTTTAAGTAGTTTTTCTGTCTGTCTTGTGAATCTAAATCCAACATTCATTGTCTTTAAATTGGTGTAGAACAGGTATTGAGTGGTCAAGTTTAACATATTTTTTTCAAAAACTGCTACCTGCTGTAAAGGGAAGAATGAACAAAACACTAAAGATAAAACAGTTGCTGCTGACATAACATGTAAAAGTTGTTCAGTCTAATACTATTGACTATGACACACCAACGTGCTGTGTTTTGTCCTACAAGGAGGTTGTTAAACACGCACTCCCCACACATCTCTCCAACGGAACTTGAACCTGGATTGTAAGTTAGTCTCTCAGGCAAATGAAACCACACACACACACACACACACACACACACACACACACACACCTACACACACACACACACACACACCAACAGACACACACCAACTCCTGCCTCTAGTATGGGGCTGCATTACAATTCAGTCGGTATGAACAGCACCCGGGGAATGGAAAGAATTCGACTAGAACTCGGCCGTGTATTTGCTTTATCCCTACAGCAACGCTGTTCACATTTTTCATATTATGAAAGTACCAATCATAAAGCCTTTAACATTTCATCATAAACCACAATTTTAATCTGTTGTGAATTGTCTAAATTTTCTTTTAACAGAATTAAGTCTTACATCTGCAAACTAAAAACTATGTTTCTGAATACAAGTGATGAAGAATGAAGACACATAGGTTCAGCAGATAAAAGAGGGCAGTTAGCGAACACAGCTGATCAATATATTCCCTGTGCACTCAGCTTGCGATTAGCACTTGCATCTGTCAACCCAGAGTGACAGCTCGCTCTAATTAGCAAGCTGATTCCTCCTGCTGATATAAGGGACTCCCACATACACATTATATAACTTGTGCATGTATATCATTTTCACACACCTGCTAGTCCTGCACCTGCAAACCACACGTCTGCTTTTCTACCGGCTTGGAAGCTCAAAGTTTGACCTAAAGACACACTGACACACATGGACACACACACATACTCTTTGCTGACACACACTCCGGACATGCACAAACAGCCTCACTGTTCCCCCAAGGCGACAGTGAGTCTAGTGCTCTGCCCAGCAAAGGTCACATTTATTTGCACATTAGATTAAAATATCTTTTGATAATGATTTTTCTTTTATTTAGTTCCTCTACTCATCACTTTCTTCACAGTACCATCTCTCTCTTTAATTTCCGTAATGCTTTCAGCAGAAAAATTCCCCTAAATTAATTACGTCTGTAATTGTCAGCATGCAGAAGAGCAGCATTGTTATGGACTCAAGTTTGTCCTGAATTTGTCTTTCTCTGCTTCATTCCTTATTTGATCCTATATCCTTTCTTTCCTACAGTATCTGTACTCCTTACTATTTCTAAATATTTTCTCCTCTCTAGGCTTTGTCCTCTCCCATCCTCTTTATGTGCTCCCTGCTCATTTCCTTCTGCACTTTTAGCTGCACCCACCTCTCTCTCTTTATTCCTTCTTCTTTCTTCTCTCCTGAGAAATGACTTTTCTCTTCTCTGCACTTTCTATTTATTAACTTTTGAGGAATTCTACCTCATTTTCACCAGATGAACAAGGGCCTGCATTTTTGTTCAGGGGCCATAGGTCTACCCCCAACCCCTCCACTCACCCCCAAACATTTGGGCTGGGCCTACAGAGCTAAATGTTGCTAAATGGTCAATTGCCTTTGCACTTCCACTGCATTTCAGACATTGGTATATTTAAAACACCACTGAATATATAAAAGCAACCAATCATCACACTTTGATGCACCTTTGGCCTTGCAGTTTGGAAGCAAATCACAGAACACCCTCATAGCCAAATGCTTAGTGCACATTACTGTAATGTCCTGGCTCGCCCATAAGTTTCCTTTCTGCTCTCTATGTCTAATAAAGACAAAAATGCCTCTCCACCCTTGTTTTCATTCTTTTTCTTCCTCTATCATTTTATTGATTCTGCTCCTACTTCTCTTTTACCTCCATCCCTATATTCTCCATCTGGATGTCTCCTCACTCCACATGCTACAGCTCATGAGCTATATGTAATAAATACCTTCTGCTTGTTTTTTTTGTGTTTTTTTGTCCTGCATTAATTGATCCTCTTGTACTCATTACCCATTTGGCCCTTTTATCTGTCTTTCCTTCCCTGCTTATTGCTTCATCCATCCATCAATCCCTGATCCAGCTGTTCTCTCTCTTTTGTGCTTTCCACAGTTTTCCATTATCCTTCTCCTCCTTCATTCCCCCTCCATCATTCCCTCTTCTCTCCTGTGTGATACATCATTTGAAAAGTAATCCCTTAGTGATGGATTAAGGCCCTGTTTCACTCTGCCTGTTCGAGTGAGTGCATTTCCATGTATGAGTTTGTGAGAGAAAGGCAGATAAACGGACTTAGCAAGCAGCTAATAAAGAAACTGAAGATGTGCAATGTTTTTCTCTGTGTGTAAGGGGCTAGTTTTTGTGTTGGATAAAGATGCTTGACACATTCTCAGTGTAAATTAGTTTTATTAAGAAGGTTTATTGTTGGTGAGACAGTGGTGGTCCTGGCAGTGGGTGCGTGGGGCGTATCCGTGAGTGTTGGTCCTGGCAGTGGGTATGTGGGGCGTAGCCGTGGTGAGTCTCCAATCCCTGGGTAGAAGCAGAACTCAATGTCACAATTTTGTGACAGTATCCAAAAATCCCATTCAGTGAGCAAGTGCAACGGGTTATCCTGAGATAGTCTGTGATGCTTGGTACAATAATCAATAGTCCCTTATTTGTAACCTGAGTCTCATAGGCAGAGAGTTACACGGGGCCATAAGCACCTAAGCCTGGCACGAATAGCACAGGAGCAAGGCATGAAAGTAAACATGAGCATGGCAAGGAAAATGTTCTCTTTCATGATGGCACAGTAACAGAGGTCCGTAGTGATAGCTTGGTTCCCAATGGGAACGTAGCCACATTCAGAGTCTGTGGCGAAATGTCTCCAAGCCAATAGCAGAGAGAGTCAATGGGAGGTTGTACTCACAAATACAGACGGCAGGCAGAGGCAGGTTGATCCATGTAGCGTGGTCTGAACCATCGAAAGCAATTTAGAGTTTTCGTGAAGGCCTGAAAGTTGCAGTGATTAGCAGACAATCTGGCAGCTTGGTAAAGGAACTGAGGAGGTATTAGAGCAAAGTGGTGAAACCAGGTGAAACTGATTAACGGTAATTAGTAAAACTGGAACAACGAGACGGGACCAGGAAACAGGAAGTGACTGCAAAATAAAAGTCTTGAGGGCGGAAGTGAAGTAGGGGATTCTGATACTTTGTGCATGAATCCATGTCTATAGATTCAAAGTGTTTATTGACATATAGAACGCATGTTTCCCTGTACAATGAAATTCTTACTTTGCCCTCCACTCTAAATGTCACACAGTAAGTAAAATGAGAATTGACAAAAAAATAGAAATAAAATAAAATACAAATTAAATAAAAAAAATAGGAGCAAACAAAATAAGAGCAATAAGGCAATAAAGGTGAGGTAGTGCAGTTCTTAAAAAAGGCAATAAAGTGAGGTAGTGCAGTTCTGAATAAGGCAATAAAGTGAGGTAGTGTCGTTCTACGTACGGTAGCGCAATTCTGAAAAAAAAATTAGTGTGCAAATACAAAATGTGATTCGTGAGCAAAAAAAATCAGTGTGCAAATACAAAATGTGATTCGTGAGCATCAAAATGTGACTCGTGAGCAGATGCATATGTGCATAAAATATAATTTCCTTATAATCTGAGTTGAGGTGAATGGAGTGCATACGAGTAAATAAAAGAGGAATAGTACACTAATAAACACACGGGGAGATTTTGTATTAAAGGCAATTGGTCTGATGGAAGCTTGGAATAACTGGGATAATTATCTGCTGATGAAACTCTTTCAGTGTGAAATATTCCAACAAAACAGTTGTGGGTGACTGTGGCGCAGGAAGGTAGAACGGTTGTCCACCAATATCACAGCTGTTGGTTCAATCCCCGGCTCCGGTCACATGTCGAAGTGTCCTTGAGCAAGACCCCAACTTAGT
Source organism: Channa argus (assembly GCF_033026475.1). Classification (NCBI taxonomy): domain Eukaryota; kingdom Metazoa; phylum Chordata; class Actinopteri; order Anabantiformes; family Channidae; genus Channa; species Channa argus. Next base: position 1,405,463 of record NC_090209.1, read on the forward strand.
TACTCCCAGTGAGTGTTGGCCAGCTGCATAGTAGCTCCCCCATCGGTGTATGAATGTGAGTGTGAATGGGTGAATAAGAAGCAGTGTAAAGGGATTTGAGTGCCAATAGGTAGAAAACTGCTATATAAGTGCAGACCATTTACCGCTTGTTTCACACTTCCTTCAGTTCTAGTGAAAGAAAAAAGTAAAAGGGATATTTAAAAGTTAAATAATTTATTCTCCAGTTTAGGCACAGAATCATATTCTGACCAGTAAATGTAGTTAGTTTGAATTTGAATAGAATTTAACTTAATTAGGTTGAAGTCCTTCCAGGCAAAAGGGCTTTAGTTATGGCTCCAGTCCAACAGCAGCAGCTCCAGGATTTTAAATTAAGACAATCTCCTGAGTGATAGCTTCTTACTTAGAATATTAAAAGTCTTCAAACCTTTTTCCACTTAACATTTGAGGGACTTTGTTCTTACCAGTGTCTACATTAAGTTCATCATTTTTACAACAAAACATTGCACTGTGGTGTGTATAATGCAGTAAAAAGTCACCATCCTTTGTGTCAAGAGGCTATTTTGCATAATCTTCCCAGGTCTTTGTGAAAATGTAAAACACAACAGAAAATGTATCTTAGTTTCATGGACAGAAACATACCTGAAAAAAAACTTAAAATGTACATAAACCATTTTAATGAAATGCTTCATAACCAATAGATGCATTAAAAATCAACATGAACTATAAATAAAGTCAATAAAGCAGGAACTTGGTAAAACAGTCTAAAAAATCTTAATTTCTTTAACTTTGGTGTGTTGTTTCGAACTGTTGTATGCATGAAAGATTCAGTAAATCTGAAGCCTCTTAAGACAGCATCGGTGGTAACCATAGATTCTTCTGTACACTTTATATTTTTAAACTTTGTTAACAAAATCCTATGATTTGTTAAATGGACTGTCTTGTGTAATGAGCTTGGAAAGGGGTGTTTTGGTGCTAACAAGGGCAGCTGATTTCCAGATCCTGATTTGCTCTGCTTATTCCTAGTTGCTGTGACCGGTGATACAGCAAAGTTGGCTAAGAGGCTCTTTTCCAGTTCTGCAAGCTTTCTGTCTGATAAGTTCTTTAACTATGTATTTCCATCCTTTTTTATTCCAGGTTACTTCTTCGATTTTATTGATTGTAACATTTGGAACTTTTAGTGTTGTGCCTCTTCAAATTAAGATACTTCAACTGCACTGATTAGATATGATTTCAGTCCCTAGAGTTTCTAATCCACTATTTTCTTCCAATGTGTCAATAGTGGGAGAGTGAGACAGGTTCACTAGATCTTCTTATCTCTGTGACACTTTAACATTTCACCTCAAATCCTAAAGTAAGTAAGCCCTTAAAAAATTTTAGTGCATTAACAAAGTCCTTTGAATGATTATACAAAAGTAAAATAAAAGGGAAATACAAGAACCTCAAAATTGTTCCTCCAAACACAGGTCTTCAGTAAATGTACACACTTTCCCTTCCAAAGATATTGAGAATTTCAGCTTTCATTTGATGGTATTTACGTCAAATAATACTAAACAACCCTAAACAACACATAACATAGCACTTGTTATGTCAGATCAAGCAAAAAAAAAAATTCTGCAGAATCAAAGAAAAGAAGGGAAACAATTAAACACTTAAAACCCCTTAATTAAACCCCTCCTCCACAGAGCAGGGGTAACAGTCTACTAATAGAAGAAAACATACCACGGGATGCAAACTGCTGATCAGCAGCGAGTGATCTGAAAGCTAGATTGGAATTTGAAAAAATGTTAGGGCTGTTGCCTCACAGCTACAAGTTTGCGAGTTCACGCTGTACCTAATGGCAGCTGGGATAGGTGGTTACAGATAATGAATGGATGTACTGAAATATCCACAAAGGTTCTGGACGAAAGCTTTTTAGACTGATGAGATCAAGATGAATCTCCACCAAAAGGGGGAGGAGAAGTTAAATGGCATGGGGCAGAAAGGACCTGCTCATAATCCAAACCATACATGCTCATCTGTGAAGCACAGTGGAGGGAGTGTCATGGCTTGGGCAGCATGGCTGCTTCTGGAACAGGCTTACTGATTTTTATTGCTGATATAACTCACGATAGTAGCAGCAGAATGATTTCAAAGGTAAAGACAAAAACATCTGCCTCAAAGACTTTGTTAGGTTTTCAGGTTTAATAAAAATGACAGGACAGTACTTTGTAGATTGATGGATGAAGGCGCTTCAGTTAATACAAGTATATTTCGGTATATAATTAGCTTAATTCAACTTTATTTATATAGCACCAATTTACAACAAAGTCCTCTCAAAGTGCACACTACACAAGTATGTGTATGAGGCAACCCAACAAATCCCCCTCGAGCAAGCCCCAGGCAACAGTGGAGAGGAAAAACCCCCCTCAATGGAAGAAATCTCCAGCAGAACCAGGCTCAGGGTAGGCGGTCATCCGCCTTGACCGATTGGGGCGAGTGGAAAGTGAAGAGAGAAAAGATAAGAAAAGAGCAACACAAAGCAACAATACATTATACAACATTGCAATTTATTCTTTATCTACGTTAAAGAACTATATGCCATTCCCTCAGTTTTAACAAAACAGCACTGCTGAAAGAAATATTAACATTTTCTTAATCTATTTCTAATTTAGTCTTCCTCTTTGTCTTCTTTCCAGTACAGAAATCCACTGTCAACTTCACAGCCCCAGGAATAGTGAGAGGAAGGTGCAGGCCTCAAATGATGATTTTGCAGCAGCAGAGCCATAAGTCTTTATAGTCTGCATGCTTCATGGAGTGTGCACATCAAGGTTGTTGCATCCATGAGCGTGGATAAAAATCTGTTATATATAGTATAAATATAATGTGCATTTAAAATGTGCACCATGGGGCCTCTCATGTACAATGCAGACAGAAATTCACTGAAAAACTATGCCCAATCTCCCAATAGGCAGCATGTCGAGTGTCACCTTCTCTACTGATAACCTCAGGATTATCAAGACTTAGAAGATTAGTCTACACCCACACAAAACTTCCCAAGTTAGTTCATCTTTGTTCCTTTACCTACAGCAATATGTCTCCATCAACACAGAAGCTGATAGTTGTGCTTCACACCCTAACTAGTAGGGCTTAACTTGTAGAGAAGATGACTTTAAAAGCTTTTATCACACTACCCTTGTCCCCAAAGGAGCTTTCAGAAGTCTGGATCTGTGGGCGTTAAGCTAAACAATAAAAGCAAACAATTATTCATCTTCTCCTGACAAATCTAAAAGCAAATCCTGGCTATAAAGCACATTTCTAAGGACTATCTTTGTTGTTTGGCTTTGAAAGATTTTTGCAGTTTTGGGTAATACTGACCAATTATATAGGAAGAGGAGTAATGGAAGTGCTGGCCCAGTAAATCATCATGGTCCACAAGAAAATCCCAAGAGACTGGATCTTCTGAAGTTAGAAATCCCCAATGATTAGAGCAAACATGGGTGATGACGAATCATGTTGACAACTTCAGCTCACATTATGTTAAACCACAAATGATATTACTTTACTTATTTACTTTCTCTTTTCCGGTCTGGGTAATGTTACAATTTTCCTTACTTTTAAATGTGAACACATAAAATATTATGATTAAACCAAAGTCAGCAAGAGTGTGCCTTAGAGCCTTTACCTACAAACTGTGTAAAATGTAATAATCTGCAAATCAGGGTAAAAAAGTGTTGGTACATATTATGGTTTGCATTGTGCATTTGTGCTTTGGTTGAGGGACATTTCCATTATTTCATTTGTATCCATGTACTTTGTTTCAGGCATGTGTGCTTCAGATGACAATGAGGAGTCCAGGAGGAGTACATTGCAGAGGTTAGGGTGGATAATGTTCTCGATTAACTGCACTGAGGTAGATGAGTAGACAGATGGAAAGTGGTTACGAAGAAGGCTGCTCCAAGTGTCAGTATTCTTCATATAGAAGGTGCAATCTAGCTCCGTAACACAGAGGGAACAGAATAACAGTCCAAATATCTTAATCCAAATATCATATCATATATATCATATCATATCATATATATATATATATATGATACAAAGAAAATCAAGAAAATCAACCAATGGACTTGAATGGATTTTACCTACTTTCTTACATTCACACATGAAGCTTGACAGATGTGTACACACACACACACACACACACACACACATATATATATATATACACCTTGAAACAAGTTTCAAACCTGTTAGAAAAGTTAATTCCTCTGTGTTCTTTAATGCTCCTGTCATCTCACTACATTTCTGCACACCTCCCCTTCTCTATTCATAGGGAGATTATATCCTGCTGCATTTCACAGTACAACAGAGCATGTCCTGGTTGTTCAGGCATTATGGCGAGCTGATGGATCATTTATTACATATGCCTGATATCAAACCTAAAAGTCACAATAGTGCTACTAGAGGGACTAGTTCTACTATGTAGAACTCTTGTGTCTCACCCTTTTCTTGAATTTACAATAACTTCAATAACCCAATGACTTTGGACAATGACAATGACAATGGACTTTCTTTATGAATAAAATTGTAGCTATTAGAGAAACAATTCACCAGATTCTCCCCTTAATATTACATATAGATTACAATTCATAGTACAGAATCAGCACTGGTAAAAGTCACCAACGATCTTCTCATGGCATCAGATAATGGGCTCGTCTCTGTACTTGTTCTGTTAGATCTTAGTACTGCATTAGATACCATTGATCAGAACATTTTATTACAGAGACTGGAACATGAAATTGGGATTAAAGGAACTGCACTAGGTTGGTTTAAATCTATCTGATAGACTTCCCCATAAAATCTAGAATAGAATTTAAAACCTTGTTTCTTACATATAAAGCTCTGAATGGTCAGGCTCCATCATATATAGAAGACCTCATAGCACCATATCATCCCAGCAGACCACTTCGATCTCAGAATGCAGGCCTACTTGTGGTTCCCAGAATTTCCAAAGGTAGAATGGGAGGTAGAGCCTTTAGCTATCAATTCAACTTTTTTCAATTCAACTTTATTTATATAGCGCCGATTCACAACTAAGTCATCTCAGGGCACTTTACAGAATAAAGTCAAGATTATAAAGATATATAAAGAGAACCCAACAATTCCCCCTGGAGCAAGCCATAGGCAACAGTGGAGAGAAAAAACTCCCTTTAACGGAAGAAACCTCCAGCAGAACCAGGCTCAGGGTGGACGGCCATCTGCCTCGACCGGTTGGGGTGAGTGGAAAGGGGAGAGAGAAAAGAACAGAGCAACAAAAAAGCAACAACAAAACATCGGGCAGATTGGTAGGACCAGTAGCTGCACGTTGGAAGACACACAGCTTCAAAGCCGGGGGACACCTGCAGAAAGGGACAGAGAGATGGGGACAGAGGAGGACAAAGACAACTACGGGAGAGAACACACAGAGTTAATGACATACAGTGGTGACAATTGCGGGGTGAGAGGAGAGGAGAGATGGTCAAGAGGAGGAAAGGAGATCAGTGCATTGGGGGGTGGGTCCCCCAGCAGTCTAAGCCTATGGCAGCATAACTATAACTAACTGTATGCTTTATTAAAAAGGAAGGTTTTAAGCTTAGACTTAAAAGTAGAGAGGGTGTCTGCTTCCCGAATCTGAACTGGGAGCTGGTTCCACAAGAGAGGAGCTTGATAGCTAAAGGCTATACCTCCCATTCTACTTTTGGAAATTCTGGGAACCACAAGTAGGCCTGCATTCTGAGAGCGAAGTGGTCTACTGGGATGATATGGTGCTATGAGGTCTTCTGTATATGATGGAGCCTGGCCATTCAGAGCTTTATATGTAAGAAGCAAGGTTTTAAATTCTATTCTACATTTAATGGGAAGCCAATGGAGAGAAGCTAGTGAAGGTGAAATATGATCTCTCTTGCTAGTTCCAGTCATCACTCTTGCTGCAGCATTTTGGATTAATTGCAGGCTCTTTAGGGAGTTACTGGGGCATCCTGAAAGTAGGGAATTACAGTAGTCCAACCTAGAGGTAACAAATGCATGGACCAGTTTTTCGGCATCACTTTGAGATAGGATGTTCCTTGTTGCCCAAAGGAGACATATATAAAGTAAAAAGTATTGGTCCTAACACAGAGCCTTGTGGAACTCCATAGCTAACCTTTGTGTGCATGGAGGATTCATCAGTAACATGAACAAATTGAAATCTATCAGATAGATAAGATTTAAACCAACCTAGTGCAGTTTCTTTAATTCCAATTTCATGTTCCAGTCTCTGTAATAAAATGTTATGATCAATGGTATCAAATGCAGCACTAAGATCTAACAGAACAAGTATAGAGATGAGTCCAGTATCTGAGGCCATGAGAAGATCGTTGGTGACTTTTACCAGTGCTGTTTCTGTACTATGATGAACTCTAAATCCTGACTGAAAGTCTTCATACAAATTATTCCTATGAAGGTGATCACATAATTGTTTTGCGACTACTTTTTCAATTATTTTAGAAATAAAGGGGAGATTAGATATTGGTCTGTAATTGGCTAAAACACCTGGGTCAAGACAGGGTTTTTTAAGTAATGGTTTAATTACAGCTACCTTATAGGCCTGTGGTACATAGCCTGTTTCTAAAGATAGATTGATGATATCTAATATGAATGTATCTATTAAGGGTAAAGCTTCCTTGAGCAGCTTAGTTGGAATAGGGTCTAAACCAACAGGTTGTTGGTTTAGATGAGGTAATAATTGAAGTTAGCTCGGAGAGATCTATGGATAAAAAGCAGTCTAACAGGGAGAAGGGCCTTATCGATGACTCTAGCACTGTTGAACATGAGGATCTATCTGTAATATTTGGGGGGAGGATCTGGTGAATTCGTTCTCTAATAGCTACAATTTTATTCATAAAGAAGCTCATGAAGTCATTGCTGCTCAAAGTTAAGGGAATAGTAGGCTCAACAGAACTATGGCTCTTAGTCAGCCTGGCTACAGTGCTGAACAGAAACCGGGGGTTGTTCTTGTTTTCTTCTATTAATGATGAATAATATGCTGTTCTGGCATCACTGAGAGCTTATTTGTACATTTTTAAACTATTTTTCCAGGCTAAATGAGATTCTTCTAACTTTCTGGAACGCCACTTCCTTTCCAACTTTCGTGTTTCCTGTTTTAAGTTGCGTGTTTGTTGCGTGTATCAAGCTCCTCTTCAGCAGCAGTTTCTTTATTTGTTTGCTGTACTCAGTCAACTATTTATTGTAGTACTATATGCCACTAATATTTATGCTTAAATTATAATTCATTTCTACCTTTAACAGGATTCTAAATGGACTGAAGAACACTCTTTAACAGTCAGGTAAGCTAGGTTTGTGTATTTGCTATTTTAGATCTTAATAAGCATGTTAATCCAGGCAGTCAGTGGAAATAATAGATACTACAAGCAGAACTAATGAATATCATATAACGGTGCAAGGACCACACTTGGGCTCGTTTTTTCACACAGTCGCTCAAATATTCATATGGCCCGACAAAGTAATATATTTCATCATCCTATTTTTAATTTGGGTACTTAACTTGTTTAAAAGCAAGTGTAGAAATGATTAGACAAACCAGGATTGATTTATTGCTCATTACGCCGTGCACATTATGAGCATCAACAAAATAGAAAATGAAACTGTAACTATGACTAAAGTAAAAACTCAACCGCTTATAACAAACAATGATGAGGCGAGAATAGCTTAATTAGAACCAATGGCATTTTTCTACACCTCATGTCATAATTTTGGAACAATTCAAAGAACAATTATAGATTTGTTAAAAGGTACATTTAGCCTCCAGTTACTGCTGGTCGCAATAAAATGAGATAATGTTTATTACACTTGCTCATCTGTGAAAATCTGTCTGCTTTTATTAGTTTATAATTAGTAATTATTGCTATTGGATGTGATATTGATGCATTAAAGCACAGATATGTGTCTCTTGTGTGATAACAAACCTAGCATATTGATTTCCTTTCCTAAATGCTTTAAAGCAAATGTTTATATTGGATTGGTAGTTCTCCAAGTTCTCCTAAATGTAATTTTAGAATTCAGCTAGGTTACTTGTGCAGCTATAATGTCATAAACTCATGTCCACGTCAGTCTGGCACATTTACAGAGGCTGTTTAAAGATTGATTTTATAGAGGAGCTCTTGTAAAATCAGTCCAGAGCAGCAAGTTTCCGGGTTTACACATCACAACTGACCTAATTAGACCCTAAACACCTCCTCCTCTCTTAATCTGCTGCTGCTGGGCTGTCTTGGCCAGGAGAGCCCAGCAGCAGCAGATTAAGAGAGCTAACCTCCCCACATTTTCTCTTTATTATACTTTTACAGATACAGTAATACATAATGCAGTGACCATATTGATCGTCAATAAAATTTACTGGCTACTCAGCGGTTCGTAAAGTAATTCAAATTACAATACTTAGATTACACACAAATGATCATCAAAGTACTCAAAGTTAAGGTTCTTAAATAAGCTCCATTGTTAAGAGCTGCAAAATTCATGTTATGCAATGCTAAGCATATCTTAAGATCTTAAGCAGTGTATATCTATCCATAATAAGCTGTCCAAAAGAGGAGATGGAGACCACTGACATCAAGACAAGGAAGCTCCTTACAATACATGGAGGTTTTCACCCCAAATCCTGCATACTGAGACCGTAAACTAAGTAGAAGGAAGTAGGCCGAGGATCAGGGAGTGTCAGAGCCACTATCGAGGATAAAACAACTAAGATCCATGAATATATCCGGAATAATTTTTATATAAATACAATGAGTTTCTATACTGTGGTAATGATACATTATAGGTATATGTTCTGAGTGCTTCTTACACCACTGGCCACCAGTATAATCAAGAACTCCACCCACCCCCACCATAGACTGGTGTTTTTTGTCAGTCTGCAAAAGGGTGAACACCCTTTTTTTTTTTTTGTCCTTTCGGCTTACCCTGTTCAGGGTCGCCCCAGCGGATCATTGTCCGCATGTTTATGTGGCACAGTTTTTATTCCGGATGCCCTTCCTGACACAACCCTCCCCAATTCCTACCGTGCTTGGATCAGCACTGCACAGCTGGGGATGGGAATGGGCTGTTGGGGCTTCAGTGCCCAGAGACACACATATAGCATATGTGCTACAAAAGGGTGTACACTAGCTTCATCTAGAGCTTCATCCACCTGCGAGATCAGACTTATAAACTCCTCTAACATATTCCTTTTAACACATTAAAATACATACAGACAAGCACATACACAAATAATGCAACCGTGAAATATACCTGTTGCTACACACACACACATACACACACATGGAAACAGTCTATCTGAACAAAACTGAGTGTAGAGGCAATCTTACTCAAATGGTCTCTCTGATGGTCCAGCAAGTAATCTGGAGATCGTTGTACGACGAACATTGAACATTTACTGTATTTGCTTCTCAACTTAGCCGATGACGGACCAATTGTACATACTAGCTTAAGTACAGTAATCTCACAAACACGTTAACAAACTGTTTTATCAAACAAACGTCTTAAAGTATGGCTAAACTTACAGGACCTGTTTCTGAAAGTGTAGCTAAACCCATTTACCAAAGTATGGCAGAACCCACAGAACTCTGTAAGAAACCATTTGCCTCCACAGCTGCACACTGAACCTTTCACATCAACTTTGTTGTGGTCCCCACTACCTTGTAGTCAGTCCCTGTGCTCCTGTTACTGTGTCACGACTGTGTTACTTTGCTCCCTTCAGTAGCTGAGGTGAACTGTGTCTCTTGTAACAAACTTTTGCTATACATTGCTCCCTTGAACACTGCACAATAAACTTAAAAGGTAAACTACAAAGGCAACCAGCCAAGGCAACTATCAAAGCCAAATGATGTCACTAATGACATTATCAGTACAGATAAACATAACACAACACATAATACAGTACAGTATGCAATGCACCGGGGCGCTCAATACATTGATTGCAATCTACCGGTCCGTTGCAAAGGTAGTATGGGTACATGGCATGGAATTAACAAAGTAGATGCCAGCCCATCATCCCGTCCTCACTATTATATGTGTCACTTGATTGATGTAAAGGGCAGCTAGTCTGACATCTGACTTTTTCTGACACATGGGTCACCGCGCATGCGCATGAATACAACAGCACCAAGTGCTGCAAAACTCTAGCAAGCTAGCGAGATAGCCTCCGGACTATGCATCCCTGGCTAATTCTATTCAGTACAAGTCATCAGAGTACGGTAATGACAAAAAAATGTAGAGTTTTATTGTGCAATATGGGTTCATGTAGTTATGCTAGCTACACCAACATATGCAAATTAGTGTTACCACCGCTTCACAACTGGAAGGTTGAGGGTTTGCAACCCTGACTGTGGCCTTGCAAACTGCTGTGACAACAAAATTGCCCATACTTGTTAATGTGAGTATGAATGGTTGTGTGTCTCACACATGTGTTGGCCCTGTGATAGACTGGTGACCTGTCCAGTCCTGCTGTGGTGTGTTTAATATCTAGTGGGTAACAGCTAATGTGCATTAAAGGATTGGGGAAAAAAGTGTTTTACTTTTTCAAAATAAGGGGATGCAAATATTTGCGCCTAACTGTATAGTGCAATTCAGACTCTCACCCTGATTCTGATATGAATCATATGAAGATGTTTCTATTAAAGATATTACATAATTATTTTGACACAATTTTTACAAAGCAGTGCAAGGGGACCGGGGCCTCTCCCTGTCATTGACTGAGAGGCAGGATCCACCAGTCTATCTTAGGGCTAACACAGAGGGACACACAAGGACAGACAATAATTCACACTCACATTCACACCTACAGTACAAGCAAGGTAGACTTAAAGCTTCTAGCTGTGAGGTAGCAATGCAAACTACTCTATCACCAAGCCTAATGACTTACACAGTATTTTAGACATTAGTTCAAAATGTTGTATCTAATTTGATGTACTTTGATTTGATGCTGTAAGCGTTTTAGCTGCAAACCTTGTCAGACCAGCTGGAACTTTTGTGTAAACCATGAATGTTAATGTGTATTTGGTTACAAAGGGTTAATGAGAAGACAAGCAGGGAGCCTGGGACATAACAGTTCTCTTACTTATCCTGTAATTGCTGCTTTTGGCTCTTTTTTTAATCATTTCCCAATTCTTGAACTATCAATTAACAATCAATTAACCAATAAGCATGAGGAGAACATACAAACTTCACACACACAGCCATAGTTAGTAGGGTATTTGAACCAGGGACCTTTCAGTTTTGCAGCAGGAGCAGCAGCAGCAGCAATAATCTGCATCTGCATAATGCATTTGCATTGCATCTCCATTGCAACTAATCCTTTGAAGCACTGATGATTTTAAACACTGTGCTTATTGTTCCATAATGACACCCATCTGTCAATGAGTACAGTCACAGAGCGGCAAGCCAAAAAGAGATTAAGACATAGGAGACCAGTGCAGCTGAGAGAAAGGGCCAAACAAGGAATTATCTGACTGAGCATATTCAACAAATGCTGCCAGCATTTCCCTGGTTTCTCTTTTGTCTCTGCTTTCTTTGAAAATGATTCTGATATCAGGTGCTTTCTTTACAGGCTGTATCTACATCCTGCACTGCCCCCACCCACCTTTTTATTTCTCATCACTGAGAATTTGTTTTCCCACCTTTATTAAAGAAAAAACCAAGTGGTCTAGTGTGAATACAAATAATAGACAGGGAACACATGACTATATTTACAGTGGATCCAGATAGTATTCACAGTGCTTAACCTTTTTCATTTTGTTATACTACAGCCTTATACCAATGTGGAAGTATTCATGGCCTTTGCCATGACATTCAAAATTGAGCTCTGGTGTATCCTTTTTTCACTGATCATCCTTGAGATGTTTCTACAGCTTGATTGGAGTCCACCTGTGGGAAATTCAGTTCATTGGAAATCATTTGGAAACACATACATCTGGCTATATAAGGTCCCACTGTTAACAGTGCATGTGAGAGGGCAAACCAAGCCATGAAGTCGAAGGAATCAGCTGTAGACCTCAGAGACAGGATTGTATCAAGGCACAGATCTGGGAAAAGCTATAGATACATTTCTGCAGCATTGAAGGTCCCAATGAGCACAGTGGCCTCCATTATCTGTAAATGGAAGAAGTTTGAACCACCAGGAATCTTCCTAGAGCGGGCCAGCCGGTCAAACTGAGAAACGAGAGAGAAGGGGCTTAATCAGACCAAGAACCCAATGGCCGCTCTGAAAGAGCTCCAGCATACTTCAGTGGAGAGAGAAGAACCTTCCAAAAGAACAACATCTCTGCAGCACTCCACCAATCAGGCCTGTATGGTAGAGTGGACAACTGTGGCGTGGGAAGGTAAAGTGGTTGTCCCCCAGTTGCTGGTTCAATCATCTGGTCAAATATGAAAGTGTCCTTGAGCCCAACTTAGTTGCTCCCAGTGAATGTTGTGTGAATGTGAATGGGTGAATAAGAAGCAGTGTAAAGCCCTTTGAGTGCCAATAGGTAGAAAAGCTCTATATAAGTGCAGACCATAGGCAAAGCCTGCCTGAAGGACTCTCAGACCTGGTGTCACAAAGATTGAACTCTTTGGTCTAAATGCCAAGTGTTATGTCTGGAGGAAACCAAGCACAGCTCACCACCTGGCCAATACCATCCCTACAGTAAAGCATGGTGGTTGCAGCATCATGCTATAGGGATGTTTTACAATGGCAAGATCTGGGAAATTAGTCAGGATTGAGGGAGAGATGAATGCAGCAATGTACAGAGACCAGAGAAAAAAAAATGTACAGAGAAAAACCTGCTCTGGACCTAAGACTGGGTAACAGTTCAACTTTCAACAGGTCAACGACCCTAAGCAAACAGCCAAGATAAAAAAGGAGCGGCTACAGGACAACTCTGTGAATGTTCTTGAGCGGCCCAACCAGGGCCCAGACTTGAACCTAATTGAACATTTCTGGAGAAATCTGAAAATGGCTGTGCACTGACAGTGCCATAAAACCTGATGCAGATTGAGACGTACTGCAAAGACAAATGGGAGAAACTGACCAAAAATAGGTGTAGCATTTGTAGCATCTTACTGAAAAAGACTTGAGGATGTAATTGATGCTAAAGGTGCTTCAACAAACTAATACCAAAGGCGGTAAATACTTATGTACATGTGATGTTTTTTTATTTTTAACAAATTTGCAAAAAATCTTAAACAAACTTCTTTCACATTGTCATTATGGTATTGTTTGTAGAACTTCGAGGAAAATATGGATGCACTAGATATAGCTATGATTATATCATATCACCAAAGAAAGGAAGGTACTGGCACTGTCAGTAAAATTACTCAATTTCTGTTCATTATAACATTTGGTTTTGTAAATATTATTTGCTAATCTTCCAGTTTTCCAGAAACAGCTGCAAAAAATTCTATGAAACTGTTTTTGTTAAGTTCTTGTCAGTTCAGACTTGCTGTTCTACTCCTGCCCACAAGCAATCTTAAATGCTCTGCATTTCCAGTCACAGTCCACTTGTCTGTTTACCTGGTCATTACCTCAACTATACAGGTGCATCCACATTTCCCTACCTTCTGTTTTAGTCCCTTATAGTCAAGAAAAGAAGAAATAAAAACATTTTGGGCAGGGAATCAAAAATTCTTTCCTCTAAATTATCATCCGAAGTGCTGACAAGTGTTCTGATTTGTTGGTTTGGGCTCTGTATTTTTCCATCTAAAGATTGTGCAAGGATTGGTGATGGTACAAGTTAACCACAGCACAACATTGTTTTCTTTTTTAGGTTTTTCTTAGGTGTTTTTAGGTTTTTTTTTTGTTGGCCCTTTGCTTTTAGTTATTGTTGTGCCAAAGGTGGAGATCAGAACATGCGCTGGTCTTAGCGGTAATGTACTCTGAAACAGATTTATTTATTATTCTGTTCAATTTTATTTATATAGCAAATCAAAACAGACACTTTATAAAGTAAGGCAACTATAGAGAATTATGGAGAACCCAACAAAGTAGTAATGGCTGGAGGTTGCAGAAAGAAAGAGTTGGTCAGTCCAGTCCCACCCACACCTAGTAAGACACCAGGCTTCTGTGGCCCAGCCCCACCCACATCCATGCTATATTCAATACCTGCTAAGAATTTTGATTGCCTGTACTTTGACCGCAACATTCATTTTCAGTCTCTAAATTAGTCCCATCACATAGCTTAAGAAGCTACATGAAGCTCTGTTTTGCACCCTGAAATGTAAATGTGTCATTTTTTTACAACTGAAGATAAAATTGTGACTCATTTCAACATTCACATTCTAGAGTTATTTTGCCATTGTGTAAACACACACATTTATAAAATTTCCATAGCTCTGTCACTTTTCACTTTCTTGATCTGACAAATGCAGCTTAAGAGTATCATGACTAGCACAGGCATAGTAAATACTGTATTTATCCCTTTCAATTTTGAGATAAATTTTGGACTATTGGAATATTTTTATTAAATAAGGTATTACTTGCTCTTTAAATGACCTGAGGTCTATTAGGTCACAATGGGAGACATTTTTACATGTGGCGATAAAGTTGTTTAACAAGACAAATGTTTGGGCAACAAATGTTTTAACAGCATCACATTCTTGCAAATGTACATACAATATCAGCTGAAGTTACTTCACAATGAACTTTCACACCATTAACTTTACTAATTGCTTTATATTCAGCACCGCTTATTACCAGTTACCAATTTACCAATTTTGGGAGCAAATGTGAGACTTTTGGCATGAATAGCAATGTCTTAATCACCAGCACCACTGGAAATGCACTTAGTCAGACATCCAACAGCAGCTGATTGCCAGTAATAAATGAAACACCACGTCAGTTACTGAAGAGGTACATAGAAAATACAAGCTCACATCCCTAGTGAACTAAGGGAGAGTGAGGTATGATGCACCATTTTTTAAATGTAGGTTTTTACTACTTTTGAGACAGAAGAAATATTAACTCCTACTCAAATTAAATAATAAGATACATCAATGCCAAAGACACCTGAAAAAACATCACTTTTCAAAGAGGAATATGTATCTAAACATGCCCCAGTTTAGGGTTTACTTCATCCAAGTCCATATAAGTTGAGTCATCTGAGGATAAATTGACCATAGTTCTAACAACCATTAGAACGTAAAGAGCTATGAACAATTAAAAAGTATTTGGCTGCAGAGAAATATAAATTGCTGATTCAACAAATCAGTTTTTGAGGAAGATCCTTTACCATTTATTTGAATGCAAAGGTGGAATTGTGATTGCCACTGATTCCCAGCAGAGCTGGTGCTGACCCATCCGGGGCCCTAAGCAGAATTTTGCAAAAAGCCCCCCCCCCCCACCTGACCTATAAGCCATGTAAATTATTTGCCATTGCCATTGCTATAAAGTCCCTCCTGACACCCCTGTGTTGCCACTGCAATATACCCTCCTTTAACTCCATCTGTCAGTCTCAATATTTAGACATACAGTATACAGAACACAATAAGGTATAAACAAACAATATTTAGTGGATAAAATGTTTTATTATATTCTATATTATTATTTTATTATATTCTAATATTTATTATATATTATATTATATTTTCTTGATTGTGCATCAGGAAAGAGTAGTAGAGACATTCATGAGAAAGTACCATAATGTCATCAGCAGGGAACTATACTTTAACATTATTGGTATTGCTCCTGGTTGGAACAGCATATCACTCACTGGTCAAGCAGTTTAAGCCCTGAATTGGAAATGTGAAACGGTCCTCAGCACGAAGGATACTGAAGCGCAAACAGGGGTCAGATGAGTATGACACAGAAAAGTCCCAGCCAAACAAAGGGCAGCTGTTCAGGACATGTATGGCTGCATAAAATGGAACATGAAATTCCTGCAAGTGAGTGAGACAACAGAAAGCCAACAAGAAAAAAAGGAAAACATGAAGGTGCTCAGTGACCAGACCCCAATGAGGTAAAAACTCTTATGAGTTGCAACTATTACCAACGTAAAGCACAAACAAATTCTGCAGCTTTTTACAAAGCTGAAAATTCTGGTGGAGGGCTGCTCTGAATGTGTCAAGCATATGGTGCTTCTTCTTCTCTGCTATTTTGATGAAAAAGAGGAGAACATCTTCCACTGAGAACAAACATGTCTGGCAAAAGAAGTAGAAGGGGAAAGCTTGCACGTGACACCATGCATCATTCTATGTGGTGAGTTGGTTTAGGTTTTGCTGAAAAAGCCTGAGCTAATGTCATATTGTAAATGATTCATTATGGTTCCCCATCCAGTGTTATTTTCCCCTCCATATTTTTTCATTTGTTTTAGTTAAATAGATCGTGCAAGTTTGGCCCATAAGCTAGTTATTTGCGGTGGTGGAAGAGGTCAATTTTGTTCTTCTCCTAAATGAATAAAGAAGATCTTAACCAACACCAATTTCAGTTGATAGCCTGTTTTGAAGGATGGACAACAAGAAAAGAATACTCTGTTACACTAAGAAGGAGAAGTAAATACCACTGATTGGAGAGAAACAGAACTTTTTATGAGGCCTTTTGGATAGTAATGTCCTGTGCTGTTAAAACTTTTTTACCTTTATCTTTTTTGCATGAACCTCCTGCTATGCATCAAGGCATTCCATGCTGACTATCGATGGCAAGATTGTGAATGACCAGATCCCCACCT
This sequence comes from Channa argus, assembly GCF_033026475.1. Classification (NCBI taxonomy): domain Eukaryota; kingdom Metazoa; phylum Chordata; class Actinopteri; order Anabantiformes; family Channidae; genus Channa; species Channa argus. Next base: position 1,422,172 of record NC_090209.1, read on the forward strand.
TTTTCTCTGCCATCCGTCTTATGTTTGGAAGCTGCCTAAATATCAGCTATCCCATAGTACTGGCCTCCCCACTTGAGTTCCTTCAGAGGTAATTTCATTTTTTAAAATTTCTCCTTCAGAGCAGATCCCATAAATTGTTGTTGATTATTGATTTTTCGTGTTTACAAAGGTGTTGTAAACACTAATCCAGAAAAAGGCTCCAAATCTCTCTGATCATGAGTGCAGAAAGACATGTTGAAGTTGGACTGAACAACTGAACTGTTAAGGCTGAACTGAGTGTTTAGATTAGGCTTACAGTGCCTTGAAAAAGTATTCCTATCTCTTGAACTTTTCCACATTTTGTACCACAAACATAAATGCATTTTATTGGGATTTTATGTGATAGACCACCACAAATTGGTACATATTGTGAAGTAAAAGGAAAATGAGCAAATTTTATTAAAAATAAATATCTATAAAGCATGGCATGCATTTATATTTAGCCCCCCCCCTCTTCAAAGTACTCAAACTTTGTGTACAAGCAAACGAAGATCTGCTGCACAAATCTGAAAACTCAACTGCATCTTTTAAAGATTTTGCATCACCTCAAAACAAGGTTTTAAACATGTGCTCCACATGGGGTGAATATTGCTCTTGGACTTTTAGTTGTACGTGGTCTAGTTTTTACTTTGTATTCTTGCCCTTTGTGTCGGCCCCAAAATCATAAGCTTGTCCCTATGCAATCATATTCCATAGTGAAATTACATTTTGCCAACAACTACACATCAAGTAACAAGTATGAAAGGCCAACACATTCTCATCCCATAGCATCATAATGACACATTCTAAGGACTGTGCCATTTTCTTACGTCCTTACGCGTATCATATTGATGCCACTGGTACCCTTTGGCGTCTCTTTTGGACCACCATCTGATCTACCCCTCTATGAGACTTGTTCACATTATACAGTCTGTCATTGTTGTAGTTTTCAAAAATGTAAGCATCAGGGTTTCCATTGTACTACACTGAAAGCTCAGGGTACCCATTTACCTTGGTGATTGAGGCTCTCAGCCTCCAGCTTGTAAAAAAACTGGAAGGAATGAGAATAGGCTGGAAAGGCATCTATTCATATTCAGGCTCTATCTGTAATAGGTCTGAATAATTTGCAATGGTAATGCACTTATATTTTTTACTGCACTTAAAGTTTGACCAGTGTCTTTAATCTTTGAAGACCCACCTAAAAAAAATTAAAGACATCTACCTTGGAGTCTAAGTTGGGGTTCACTGTCTCGCTCAAGGACATTTCAACATTTGACATGTATCATGCAAGTCAGAACCACTCAGAATCACAGTGGGGTCCACTTGTAGAAGTCTAATAATTTACACTTAAGTGAGGAGTTTTTTGTCCATGTACATTTACATCTCACAGGAAAACAGAGCCTTTGTTCATCTAAAGAAAGTTGAGTAAAGCTTTCCAAAAAACATGGTTTATTGAAAGAGGGGATCTGCTCCTCCTCCTCTCAGAGACAGGTAAAGGTCAGGGCTGCACCCTACTCTACTCATGTTGATTCAACATCAAAACACAAACTGAAGCATAAGCAGAAAGGAATCACTTTCTCACTGATAAAGTGAGTCGCAACATCTGGTGACATCTGGATAATGCTGCCACTGCCAAAAGAATTCACTGATATTAGTCTGTCTTTTGTGTTACCAGCATATTTCTTATCCTTGACCTCTTCAAACTGCTACTTCACAACATTAGCACACTTGTATGTCAGATGTTTGAGAAGAATGTCAACATTCTTCTCAGTGGCTCTCGCAGTGGATTTAGAAAGACCTATCATTTTTGAACTTATTCTCACTACTCTTCTGTATACAAGGCTATGATTACAGAGCCAAAGTTCATGTATGAAAGTGGAAAGAGAAGAAAACCAAGCAGGTTTTATTTAGAATTTCCAACATCCCCTACTGATGATAAAAAGCACATGTACCTCAAATTACTGAGATTAGATATCAATCTTGATCCTAAACAGGAAATGTTAAAAGTGGTAGTAGATAATGTGGATCGATAATTCAGGATCGAACATCACTACCTCAAACTTTTCTTTATCCTATAGTTAAGCAAACATACGTGTTTTTGTTTCTGTGCTAATAAATGGTAAATGGTCTGCACTCTTATAACGCTTTTCTACCTATTGGCACTCAAAATGCTTTAAGCTGCTTCTTATTCACCAATTCATACTCACAATCACGCACCTATGGGGGACCTGCTATGCAGCTGGACAACACTCACCAGGAGAACTAAGTTGGGTTTCAGCTTCTTTCTCAAGGACACTTTGACATGTGACCGGAGGAGCCGGGGATCAAACCAACAACTGCGGGATTGGTGTATGACCGCTCTACCATCCTGCACCACTGTCGCATGATGCAGAATTTCTGTTTCCCATCACTTGTTCAATCAGACAGTTGCAACATACAGCAATCAGCAACAGTCTTCCAGTTTGTATCCACATTTCCAGTCAGTTTCAACTAGGGATGAATTTCCTTGGCTTCAAGGGAGAGCAGTGTTTGCCCTATAGGATCTGTTGTAGCTGTAGCCATAGAAGCTAACACACCTTCACACACTAATATTTTGGTCAATATTTGGACCACCTTTAGCTTCGATTACGAAATGCATTCACCATGAAATAATTTCAAAGAGCTTATGAAATGTCCCAAAATAGATTTCCTTGCAGAGTTGCATTCATTTTTCACCAAGATCTTGTTGTAATAATGAGGGAGTCAGACTCCTGCATAATGAGAAGGTGCCTGCAGAGTGACAAGAATGCAGGACAGCCATGATTAACAATGCAAAATCTGGCAGAAAGTAGGGTAGGCAGACTAGTAACAGAGATCACATGAGCAGATGGGTGGAACAGAGTCAGGTGACATGGGTAGCAGTAATCTGGAAATGCAGGACAGGAAGGGAGGGACAGGTTTTTAAAATGGGAGGAGAGGTAAGGTGCCCTCCATTTGACTTTTTCAATTCAGTGCTTGTTATGGATTTTGTTTTAAACGGAATGGAAACCATGCCCACAAAACAGAAGCTGGAACCATGCCAGGCAGGTTTTGAAGTTCACCTTTAAAAAAGATGTTTCATTCAAGTGAAACAACAGAGACTGCTTCAGATTTACATATCCAATTATGAACTGGATGAATATTTGAAGTTGCAGGTGCATTGGAATTGTGCAATTCTGGAAAACATCAGATAACAAATAATTAACAAGATGTACCAAATGATAGGAAATTATACAAACAGAATGAAAGGAGTGAAAAGAGAGGTGAGGAAAGATCTCATCATCTAACCAGGTGACAAAATATGATGAGATAACAGGAAAAATAAAAGAACTAGGTACTTTTACATTTTTCCCTCTCTGTCTCTGTTCTGTCATTCTGTAGCTATTGGTGTAGTAATGGACAAATCACTCAGTTCCATGGAACAAACTGACCATTAAGAACCATCTCCATACAGTAAGTGACTCATCTGTCTTGAGTTGGCCTTTTTGTGTCCTGTTTATAGTCTCGCTCAAGTGGAAATTATGTGTTCTCTTTTAACAGCAAGGACTAACGTCAAATGTCAGCTGTCACATCAGCATCCTGAAAAAAACACCATTGTAGTCACATTACTGACCAGAATTATTACTGACTGGTTCAGTCCAGTGTAAAAGCACACAGAACCAATCAGAGAGACAAATATTATTCCTTTTTCACTCAAGGAACAAGATCTGCAGATGAAAAAGGAAATGCAGACAAATACACACCTTTGGAAACCTTGATCGTTGTACTGGTCCTAGTAAATTCTACATGTCTTACTGTGAGTTTATGTCTCAAGGGCTTAATTTGTTGTTCGGATTTTGCTGTGGAACGGTCTTTAACGGTCTGATCTATTTGTTCTGAAAATCAGTTTCTCAATCAGGATCAAATTGCTTCTCTCTGTGTCTACAGACACCTCAGAAAGTTATTCACAGCCCTCTCTTTTTGCACATTTCATGGCATTGCATATTTTATTTGCACAGCTGCTTTGGATTGAACAAAGCTTAGTGAAACACACATTGGTGTATTTAAGGCTCCGAATACACACTGCAAGTCAGGACTAATGTGCTAGTACTAATCTTCTTTCATTATCACATGTTCAAAAAGTGCATTAAAAAATGTATGTTGATTAAAATATATTCTTATGTGTTATTCTTTAGACATTTAAACATATACAAATTAATACATACATCTGTACTCAACTCTACCTCATATTGCTTGCTTTACACTGAGATCAATGCTATTTTTGATGCTTTATTATAATTTTTTAATCTGGGAATTTCCAATGTGTACATACAGTTCATTGGACAGCACTTCAGTAAACTTCAGTAAAGTATTTTTATAGCGTGTTTCCATATTCTCAGCTCTATCTGTGTACCTGTTCAAATAGGTGTCGTGGTCCTTGTAATTAAATAATAAGTAACAACCGAAATCTGGACTCGTGCGGTAAGCCTATTGTGTCACTTTCTGCTTCTGCAAACTCTTGGGTTTCTACCGAAAGACTGTTTATTGATTAATTGCAGCTCCTATTTTACTTAATACTTAATACTTGATACATGACATACGCTTGTTTTTACACAAGTACCTGCGCTTGTAAAACATAACCAGCTAACGTTTACAAATTCCACATTTCACCTATATTAGCTTCGCTAGCTTAGCAGTTATCCATTAGCAATGGCTTCTCTGTCTCCCTCTGTTTCTCCTTGTCTCACTTGCTTGGTCTTTCACATGTTCAGTTTTTCCTCTGCCTCCTTTAGTGATAATGGTTTATGTAATAAGTGTAAGGGTTTTTGCAGCTTTGGAGTCGAGGCTCACGGAATTGGAAGCGCTGCTCCGCACCATGGAAAACAATTCAGCTAGTCAGGCCCCGGTAGCTGGTGCGGGGCGACCTAGCGTAGCCCCTGTTAGCTGTCCCCCAGGAGTGTCCGAGCAGCCGGGAAGCCAGTCCGGCTGGGTGACGGTTCGTAAGAGATCTAATGCTAAACAGACGCCCGAGGTTCACCACCAGTTGGTTCACGTTTCTAATCCATTTTCCCCACTCAGCGACACACCCGCTGAGAAACCAACTCTGGTCATTGGCAGCTCTATAGTGAAGTTCCTGTCAGTGTCATACACTTTCTCTAAATCTACGAAGACACAATGCAACCAGAGTGTGTCTCAGCTCCTCCCTGAAAACTACACAACATTGTTCCATTTTTAACTTCCAACACTTCATCCTGTGCTCTGCCTTTGTCCTCATCATCTTCCTCACCACCAGAGTCATTTTACACACCACCATCCTGTGTTGTCTGGCTATGCTCTCCCTTACCAATACACAAGATGTAGTCCACCTGAGTGCTTCAACCTCTGCTCTTATATGTTACCCTATGTTCCTGCCTCTTCTGGAAGAAAGTGTTCACTACAGCCATTTCCATTCTGTTTGCAAAGTCTACCACCATCTGTCCTTCTGCGTTCCTGTCCTGAAGACCAAACCTGCCCATCTCATTCTCATCACCTCTGTTCGCTTCACCAATATATTAAAATCTGCACCAATTACCACTCTCTCACCTCTGGGGATGCTCTGCAGAATTTTTCCTTCTCTTCTAACTCACATCCTACCTGTGGGGTATAACAACTAAAAACAAGGAACATTACAAGATTAAATTTCCAGCTTCAGACTCATCAACCTGTCTGATACTCTTTTCATCTAGAACATTCCTCACAAACTCCTCTTTCAGGAAAGCTCCTACTCCATTTCTCTTCCTCTCTGACCCATGGTAGAACAACTTGAACCCTGCTCCTAAGCTTCTAGCCTTGCTACCGTTCCACCTGGTCTCCTGGACACACAGTATCTCCACTTTCCTTCTCTGCACCATGTCAACCAACTCTCTAGCCTTCCCTGTCATAGTGCTAACATTCAAAGTCCTTCTGTCAATCCTACATTCTTAGCTTTCATCTTCTCTCTCTGCCTGCGAACATGCTTTCCTCTTCTCCTTCTTCGACCAACAGTAGCCCAATTTCCACCAGCGCCTTGTAGGTCAACACCACTGGTGTCGTTTGTTGTTAACCCGTGCCCCGACCGATCTGGTATGAAAGTCAGATTTGGTGTGGAATTCATGATTCAGATGTTTAATTTGGCATGTGTTTTACGTCGGATGCCCTTCCTGACACAATACTCTGCATTTATCCAATTTTGGGCAGGTTGACCATGATTTCAACCCCTATATTATGAGCAATGAGATGAAATGAACATGGCGTTTTTTAGTTAGTAAAAGAGAAATATTTTAAAATAGGAATCTCAGAGGGAAGTTTAATGGTATTTTGGGTATTAAGATTCAAAAAGCTAATGAATGAAAAGATCTAGGCTTCTGTTAAAGATGGTAACTACAGTCTAAGAGTCCTGGCGCTTGATGTTATCCCCGCCAGTCTGACGACGATTTGCGAAGTTTACTGGTCCTACCAATCTGCCCGATATTTTGTTGTTGCTTTTTGTTGCTCTGTTATTTTCTCTCTCCCCTTTCCACTCACCCCAACCCGTTGAGGCAGATGGCCGTCCACCCTGAGCTTGGTTCTGCTGGAGGTTTCTTCCGTTAAAGGGAGTTTTTCCTCTCCACTGTTGCCTATGGCTTGCTCCAGGGGGAATTGTTGGGTTCTCTTTATAATCTTGACTTTATTCTGTAAAGTGCCCTGAGATGACTTTGTTGTGAATTGGCGCTATATAAATAAAGTTGAATTGAATTGAATTGAATTTACACGTAGTAAAGAAACTATATCCGAAAAAGTAAATTCAATATCAGTGAAGGTGTCCTTAAATGTGGGACTTTCATTGGGTCAATGTGTCTTGTGCAAATCCAACCTGTAATCCGTCCCTACAGCTAAAGTAGACTACAAATTTGGCCTCTCTTAATAGAAGCAGTAGCACTTTTTACACTTTTTAGTGTCGCCTTATACCCATTGAAGACAACTGACATAGCAATGTTCCCGAGAGACACAAACAAAGTGACGGACATTTAGATTTGTAAATGTATTTTTAGTTTCTCCTGGAGCAATTTCCATTGTCTTGTAGCTTTTTGGAGTGTGTTTTATCATTTGGTTGTGTTGTAGCTTTTTTCAATGCCTTTTTCAGTTTGGTTGTTTTTAAGGCTTTTTGCTGTGTGTTTCTTATTGCGGCACCTGTGTTGTCAAATTGAGGAAGTAGTTTTTTAATTAGCTCATGTTTTGTTTATTTACATGCGTTTTTTAGATTTGCAGTGCAGTGAGCTCTCAGGGCCACTGAAGAAATGGCACATAAAGAAGAAGCAGTGTTAAGTGCTTTGAGTACCAATAGGTAGAAAAATCACTAAATAAGTGGAGACAATTTACCATTCAAAACATCTTTGTCACTTTGAGAGTTTGACGTCGAAAGTAGTTAAAACAAGTCAATTTTCAATAATTATTGAAACAAATATCATACACTGTGCAACAATAAATTACATTTTTCAAACTTACCTTTTCAAACTTAACTACCATATATTATTAAATAAATTCTGGATTTTGCTCATCTTCATATCTCAAAATGAACACTGAGGATAAAACTGTGAGGACTAAGTAAGATCTCCCTCACTTCTTTTGCCTCTTCCAGTTGAAGTATTGACCCTCTAACCATTGCACTATTAATCACAAGAGATGCTATTCTATAAAATCACTGAAAGGCCAGACCTGGAATTCCTTCAGTTCCAATACAATACTAAAATGACTACCTGTCACTCGTGATCCTCTTGAGAAAGATGAGAAAACTGCACCTGCACCAAAACGTTGAAGCTCAACCTGCTAGCTGCATAGCAACTCCCCCATTGGTGTGTGAGTGTTTGTGTGTGATTCTGAGTTTGAATGGGTGAATAAGAAGAAGTGTAAAGCACTTTGAGTGCCAATAGGTAGAAAAGCGCTATATCAGTGCAGACTATTTACCATTTACCATATTGTGCTCCATGTCTAAAACAGATTAGCCGGCTGGCTTTGCACCAGCTCAGTTAAATCACTAATTGTCTTTTTCTACTGCATGATACCGGCTCAACTCTACTTGCTTTTGGACCAGGTATTTCCTTCTCCACTTGTAGCTAGTTGTCATTGTTGTAGCGACACCACATCAAATCACAGTGATGTCATTGTCAATGCAACACACACAGAAACAATGAAGGGCATCGAAGCAATGCTGTTTATTATGCTTTATATACAGGTGATGTCCAGAACTTCTGCTTCCTCTGTGTTAGACTTTCATTTATACAGCCTCATTTTCTTTGCCAGAAAGGTTATTGGCTGTTTTCAGTCAGCACTACTTTGTTTCTGTCAGCTCTTTCTTTGTCTTGGCTGTTAAATTGATCTTAAATCCAATTCCAGGTATCCTTGAAAAGGTCTTGACATGCTTTACATTTTATCTCACCAATTTCAGGAGCCACTTTTCCCCCCTGAGCGTCTAGACAGCAGTGGATCTTACAGACTGTTGTCAGAGAAACCGGGATCATACGTCAGCAGCCTTCTCCACACGTGGTAATATTGTGTTTGTGTCTGTGTGTGTTTGGATAAGTGAGTGGTGGCATATGGTATGTGTCTTCTCTCTCTGTGTTTCTCTAAGTAATCATGAGGTGTTTGTGCCAGTCCGCACATTCAGTTAAGTGTTTTCCTTGTCCATTTACCTTTGTGTGCTAAACTATCTCTCCATCAGACTCTAGATTAGACTTTTAATGCATTTCTGTTCCTGACTTTTCCTTTAATGTGACTTCAGTCCTATGAGAACACATTGTGACATCTAGATGTTTTCTTATTAAATCTCAATTTGACCTTGCCGGCTCATTCTGTATTTCCAGGTCAGTTAAGTCTGGACTGGCAGAAGAGTAGGTTGGGGCTCCAAAACAGCTGTGAAAGAAATCAGAATACCCCAAACCTGTGTCTAAAAATACATTATTAAACAATACATTATATATACACACTGCAGTTTTTATTGACTTTTTGTTATAGTTTTTATTCCTTAAAGCTTCTAGAATCCGAGTCTTTAGTTTTAATACTGATTCAGCTGACTCAGATGACAAAGGGACCATTTATAGCAAGAAACCAACACAGAATTATAACAAATCTGCAGCTATACAGAGCTTTTTAGCAGACACTGGTAATTGATAAAAATATAGTTATTAACACTAAATGAAGTGCTCTATAATGTGTCCGAAGTCAGTACATGTCTCTGTTATCATGCAAATGCATCTACTGTAAACAGATTTTTTTAACCCTACAGTACATTGGACCATACCTATTAACAGCTTATGGCACTGAAGCATGCACACTGAAATTTACTTAAATAAACTGAAATGCTTTCAGTAGACAATGCAATTGCCAATATGGGTCTACAATAAGAGTTGTATCTAATGGACATAATTTTAGGTATGGCATTTGTGGCTATATTGGGTGCCTATCCACTTTTGCATTGGAAGGACTATGTTCATAGCTACACAGAGGTTGACAAACCTGGAGGGTATGTGGGTCCGACCAAAACGTTATGCAGTGATAATGAAGTGTTTTTTGTTAATTACACACGTTCACAAGATGCTACAAGTTTTTTACATTGTGTGGATGTTAAGTAATGTCAACTGGACTTGACCTATGCATTTCTGCATGTATTGTATGTACTGTATTTGGCCATAACAACCACAATCTAACATCAGGAAGTGTTTGACTAAGATTGGTAAGGATGCACGTGGCTTTTAATATTATTTCCAAGAGATTAACTTTGCTTTATACAGATACGAGTGTTGTAATCTTATAGCTTCTGTAAGTGGAGGGGCTGCTGTAGCACCCCCACAATTCTGGCTTCACCACCTACATAATGGCTTTGTTTTTAATTGTTGCATGAAGAACTTACAACCAGAGAGCTAGTTTGAAATCGGAGCATATTGGTTTTGTGACGCACACGTTAAAAACATGGCTGAAATGCTTTTTGGTGTAGACACTGTGTTAGTTAAACTGCCACATCAAAAAGTGGCTTTTGACAACTATTTTTAGGCAAAAACTAATAATAACTAATCTGGAGGATTGGTAGTTATTATCATTATAGTAAAGGTTTGCATCTCCCTTGATAAATTAAATTTGAAAAAACTTTCTGATGAAGGAACAGTTACATAAACTAGCTGTATATTAAATATTATAGTGATTTTAAAAATGATTTGTTTTACACTTTTACTATTCGAAAATAAGGGGATGTCAACTGTTGCACCCAACTGTATGTAGGGTCCTTTTTAAAACTGTTGATACAAGAAGATACAAGATACAAGAACTGGCATCTGAGAAGTAGGTGTGTGTGTCTAGAGAAGACTTTAATTGCAAAAAACTTTATCACAGGATGTATGGGGCAAGATTAAAGAAGGTGGAAAAAGGAAAGAAAACTGCTCACCTAAGCTAGTACCTTATCTGTGAAGCAGAGTTGGTGCTAGGAAAGGAACAGGTTCTCTTGAGTGCATTATGTGATAGCTGACAAGTGTAAATGGCTATATTAACTACTCAGATTTAATTGAATTCAAGAAAATTAATTATAAGTTGTTTCACAGTATAGATGGATTAGGACATGAGCTAAAGCAACCCAAGACTATTTTAAGTAAAAAAAGTTGAATGTTCTGCAATGGTGAGGTCTATCACCTAACTAGAATGCAGCTAAGCTGATTTTCACATGCTGAAGAGAAAACTGCAGGCAGAACATCCCCCAAAATAAGCAAGAAGTGAAAGAACTGTATAGGCCTAACAGAGCATCACCAGCCATGACACACAAAGCCTGGTGATGTCTGTGAGCTCCACACTTCAAGCCATCATTAACTGTGAAAGACCAGCAACCACACTAAATCAGACAATGTATGTATGGCCCCTCCAAGTAGCACATACCTGCTCATTATGTACCTGTACCTGAACTATTCTGCGATGTTGGTATGAGTGACTCTAACCCATGTTCATGTATGAGGACTTGCTGGCATTCATTTCTTTAATGAAGTACACCTGGAATAGAAATTACAAGAAGTGGTATTGCAAGTTGTGGTTGTATGAACCATGTATTGGTATCTAGAATTTGCAATCACAAACCACTTTGCCTTCAAGTTGAATTCCCTCATCTCCACAGCTGTTAAATACAATATCCGCATTACTGCTGATGCTGCACCAATCTACCTGTTACTCTCTTTTATCTTCCTGCTCTGAAGCCAAGATACCTAAACTGCATCACTTGGGGCAGTATTTCACTCACAACCATAAGGCAACTGGTGTAATTTTACATTTCTACAAAGTTAAGGATCTGCTAAACTTTAAAAGCAGGGTATGATAAATTTTGCAAGCATCCTGATGGCAAACAGAGGCCATGTGTGTGCTCAAAAACAGAGAGATCATAACACTAAACACATGGAGGAAGCAATCCAGACTCCTCAGTGGTAACAGGGTTGACCTAAATGTATAACTCCCAGCAGAATCACTAAGACCTAACTGCAGCCAGACACAGTCATATGTAATAGACCACCAGCTTTCAGCTCTGAGTGATCACAAACTTTGGACAGTTTCTAACTTTTTTCCTCTCTTTGCCCTCATCATTTTCTCTCTCGTTTTATCATTCAGCAATCGTAGTGTGTTGTGTGACAGTGATAATCCTCCAGTGAATATATAGTTAAAGTCTTTTGTTTAACCCGTTCATTTTTAACTGCACTCACTACCCCTGTTCTATCTGCCTAATGAATGCAACATCATGTTTTTTTTTTCGATTAGGGAAAAGGTGTGTTTTTTTTTTTTGTTTTTTTTTGTCATATTCAACCAGAAGTGTCTACTTATGTAAAACCACAAAGGCTTCTCCTATTTCATATTTTCTAAGCGGGACAAACAACACTAATATGTTTGTCCTCTGTCTTGTTATTATGAAGATTTACTTTTAATTTAGCAAACTAGATTTCTTCTGCTCCATGATGCAACACACTTGCCTTGTATGCAGTGAAGGAGCACTGCACAACTACTCTCCCACTCTTACATGGTGTTAGCTCTGTGAGATACTGCAGAGCTGTCAGCTGTGTTCCCATATGGCCTAGCGCTGAGAAAGATTTCAGCTCTCAAATACATCAAAATACAGCACTTCATGTGCATGTTGTCTCTGTGTAAATGCATAACCATTTAACTGTAAAACAGAAAATGTGACGTGCATGGGTGTTTTTGTGCAGGGAGAGAGGAGACTATGATGCCCTCCCACCATGTCAGTGGCAGCTGGTCCACCTGTTCTAGGTCAAGTTTATTGAGGTGGAAGTGATTAAAGAAAATCCTGACACATGGAAAGTAGGGTAGAGTGAGAGCAATGTCTTGCTATACACTCTTTCTGTCTTAAACAGTACTGTAACAGTGTGTAGAGAGAGAATGTGTGCATAGGGTGAGTTAGAGAATTCTGTGTAGAAATCTACTGTAAATCTACTATAAAGGAAGTAGTAATAACTGTAACATGCTTTAACATGTGGACTTTTTTTGGTGGTGAATTTAATTTATTTCAGGGGATGGCAGCAGAGCATGGACCAGCATGCAGCACACACTCGTATAAAAAAAAAAATTCAATAACAGCTGCTTCTGTACAGCTTCCCATAAAAGCTAATGCAATCACTATCCATCCTTAACTGAGGACTACATCCAAACCACATTGTGACGGCAGTAATAACAACAGGAGAAAGTAATATATTCTGAAAAATAACTGTAATCAGACCTCAGTGGATCAGTGGTAATTGTGCTGCAATTTGGTCCAAGCAGTTTAATGTGTTTTCATCCTGAAAATTAATTTTCTAATTTAAATTAACATGGCAATTGAAACAAACTTAGTAAACATCAATGTAAATTTAAAGTTTTTCATTGAGGTGTCCTCATGGCAACTCTTTAAAAAAACAAAAAAAAAAACAACATGTCACTACTATACTCATGACAAGATTCCCCCCCATGTCAGACTCTACTGTCTCTACTGGTTATATTCAGAGCTTCCTGGCACAAAATGTTCTGCAGCCAATGTTTCTGATTCACTGTACATAACAAAATTACTTCTGTGCTTTGCAACCACAGATAGGCATTTATCTCTCTCGGGAATTAGTTTTTCTTCCAACATTCTAATCGTTAACAGCCAGTACCTGAATGTAAATGTCTGAGTGAAACAGACTTTTTGATGGAGGCAATTAGGGACCAGAAACTGGTAATACTAATGCTGTGGTTTCTAATCAGTCTGATCAGCTGCAGTGTCCAAACACCAACGCAATATTATACCATACTTTTATTTTCTACTATAAATAACTTCATAGAGACCAGGAGAGTCTGATTTTGGCTTTGCCAACATTAGTAACTGTTTATCATTAATTATCATTAGAATAGTGTGTGTTTGGACACACTATTTCAGGTAAGCTGTTTACTTTCTTGGTAAGAATTTCCTTCTTTTTTCTTTCACGTTATTACTGAATCTGTTTATGCATCTTTTATGAGAGGAACTAAGACGCAAGGAAATTAAACAAGTGAAAGAAACTTGGATGCAATTAAGATAATTGACAAGTATCCCATTCTTAAAAGTAGGGAGCATATGTGCTTCCTGAACCTGAACTGGAAGCTGGTTTCACAGCAACAGAGCTCAATTGCTGAATGCTCTGCCCTCCATTTTACTTTTGTAAAATCTAGAAACCACATGTGAATGCCATGAAAGAGGACTTTGAAACCTGGCTAGAACTAGGATTTGAATGTGCCTAATGTACACAACACACACAGTTGGGAGGAGGTGCCACCAGAAATGAGGGTGATTCAAATGATGTTCTGCAGAGTAAGTGATTGGTATTTTGGTGGACTGTAGAGATGGACAACTCTGGATCCGACACACACACATACACACACACACACAAACATGGTTCATATATACTGTCTCTTGGTATTGTGCTTGTTTGTGTAGGAGACAAATTATTAGGAGTCATATTAGGTGTCATCAACCCTGTGTATCACAGTCTCCATTCCAGCAGTTGTTTACTCTGCTGCAGACAACAGGCATCAGTAATTCTACAAGCTGCATGTACCTCCACACTTATAATTCACTTTGCACTGCTGAACATACGTGAACTTAAATAACAGGTGTACTTGAAAGCGCCCACACTGTCTGTGCACCCACTTAACTTTGTGTTGTGTCAAACTAGCGACCTGAATGTTACAGAAAGAGTTATAGAAAAGTAGAAAGATCTGTTAAGCTATTAGATCACGGAAGAATGATGTTATTGCAGTGTTTCTGGTGATTTAGGTGTCCCGAGTGAGCAAGGGACTCACCGCCAAACCAAACAGAGTCAACCGTTACCCAAATATGGCAGAGGGCTCCGGTCAGTTTATTTAAAATTTACATTTGCTTTGTAAATGGTAAATGTTCTGCACTTATATAGCGCTTTTCTACCTATTGGCACTCAAAGTGCTTTACACTGCTTCTTATTCACCCATTCACACTCACAATCACACACGCACTCACACACTGATGGGGGAGCTGCTATGTAGCTGGCCAACACTCACCAGGAGTGGGTTGAGATTCAGTTTCTTGCTCAAGGACTTCTCTGGTCACACATGGAAGTGCCATGTGTGACCAGAGAAGTCAGGAATTAAACAACAACTGCGAGATTGGTAGACAACCGCTCTACCTTCCTGCGCCACAGTCGCTTGTGTGCTTTCTGTATTGTTTGTGTCTCAGGGGATTTCTACAATATTTTGGTTTTAACTGATCTTTTGAAAAATTTGTTTTTCACCAAGCATTGCAGCCTGTTTGCTTTAAGCTCATGATGATGAATGTCATTTTCAGCAATTTCTGTAAACACCACTAATGGTTTATAGCTGTGTGATTTGATTACAAAGCCACCCACGTTTTGAGCACCAAGCATTCATTAGTTTATGAGATTAGTGTTATGGGATTGCAGTATTATTAAAGAGGGCACAAAGACATAGGGGGGATAGGAGAAAAGGGGAGAGAGGAAAAGAGCACCACAATAGACTGTCAGCAGTGACTGGATGTAGCCCTTGGGATACACTGTTTCAGCTTCCTGACCTTCTCATGTCTCCTTCAGGTTTTACTGTATCTAATTTGCAGGGTTAGCACAATGCTGAAGTGCCCCCTCAAAGCAAGAAGGTGATGAACCTACCAGCAACCTATGGACTTACTGTGAGAAGTTTATGTTCGCATGAGAAATTCTGCATTTCATCCATTCTAACTTTACATTTTCCAGTTGCCGCCAAAATGGCACCCCAGTCCCCTACAGTTAACTTTACATACTTTATTGCAATTATACAGCTAGGTGTTTTGGCATTTAATTTGAATATACAGATGTATTCATCTGGGATTGTATGTCATTTTATATAGAATTATTATTATTTTGTTTATTTTATTATAATTATTAAAACTTGAATGAAATACAAAAAAGAAATTAATGCACGCCCTTAATAGCAATAACATGAAAGTTTTCCTATTTTTGAAAAACAAATCATGTTAAAATTCAGGGAAACATATCTTTATATATAATATCCAAGGAATGGTGCTTAGAAACCTTTGTATGGAAAAAACTTCATTAATTTTTAGATAGGTAGATTGTGGTTGTTATGGTTTTGATTACCTAAAAAAAACATTAAGAACAAAAACATCATAATGGTTTTGTCGTAACGGTCACTGAGTAGTATCGAGTGGTGGAAAGTACCAAAGAACAAGTACTTTGTTACTGTGGTACTATGCCAGGGAAGGCTAGAGAGTTGATTGACATGATGCAGAGAAGGAAAGTGGACATACTTAGGAGCAGGGTTCAAGTTGTTTCACCATGGGTCAGATAGAAGGAGAAATGGAGTAGGAGTTATCCTGAAATAGGAGTTGGTGAGGAATATTCTAGAGGTGATTAAAGTATCAGACAGGTTAATGAGTCTGAAGCTGGAAATTAAAGGGGGGATGTTCAATGTTGTGAGTGGTTATGCCACACAGGTAGGATATGAGTTAGAAGAGAAGGAGAAAATCTGGAGTGAGTTAGATGAAGTGATGCAGAGCATCCCCAGAGGTGAGAGAGTGGTCATTGGGGCAGATTTCAATGGACATGTAGGTGAAGGGAATAGAGGTGATGAGAATGTGATGGGGCAGGTTTGGTCTTCAGGACAAGAATGCAGAAGGACAGATGGTGGCAGACTTTGCAGAGAGGATGGAAATGGCTGTAGTGAACACTTTCTTCCTGAAGAGGCAGGAACATAAGGTAACGTACAAGAGCGGAGGTATAAGCACTCAGGTGGACGACATCTTGTGTAGACGTTGTAATCTGAAAGAGATCAGTGACTGTAAAGCACTGGTAGGGGAGAGTGTAGCCTGACAACACAGGATAGTGGTGTGTAAAATAATGCTGGTGGTGAGGAAGATGAAGAGGACTAAGGCTAAGCAGAGGACGAAGTGGTGGCAGTTGAAAAAGGAAGAATGTCGTGTAGTTTTCAGGGAGGAGCTGAGACGGACTCTGGGTGGTTTAGAAGTGCTTCTAGATGACTGGACCACTACAGCTAATTTGATCAGGGAGAGAGGTAGGAGGGTACTCGGTGTGCCATCTTGAAAGAGGAAAGCGGACAAGGAGACTTGGTGGTGGAACAAGGAAGTTCAGGAGTGTATACAGGGAAAGAGGTTAGCTAAGAAGAAGTGGGACACTGAGAGGACAGAAGAGAGTAGACAGGAGTACAGGGAGATACAGCGTAAGGTGAATGTAGAGGTGGCAAAGGCCAAACAAAGAGCATATGAGGACTTGTATGTTAGGTTGGACACTAAAAAGGGAGAGGTGGTTTTGTACTGGTTGGCCAGACAAAGAGATAGAGATGGGAAGGATGTTCAGCAGGTTAGTGTAATTAAAGATAAGGATGGAAATGTATTGACAGGTGCCAGGAGTGTGATGGGAAGATGGAAGGAGAACTTTGAAGAGTTGATGAATGAGGAAAATGAAAGGGAACGAAGAGTAGAAGAGGTGACTGGTGTGGAGCAGGAAGTAGCAAAGATCAGTAAGAGTGAAGTGAGGAGGACATTGAAGAGGATGAAGAGTGGAAAGGCAGTTGGTCCTGATGACATACCTGTGGAGGTATGGAAGTGTCTATGAGAGGTGGCAGTAGAGTTTCTGACTAGTTTGTTTAACAAGATCTTGGAGAGTGAGAGGATGCTGAGGACTGGAGGAGAAGTGTACTGGTGCCCATTTTTAAGAACAAGGGACATGTGCAGAGCTGTGGCAACTAAAGAGGAACGGTGAGGTTACAAGGAACAGAGGTGAAAAAAGTGCAGGACTTTAAGTACTTAGGGTCAATGGTTCAGAGCAATGGAGAGTGTGGAAAAGAGGTGAAGAGGCGAGTGCAGGCAGGTTGGAACGGGTGGAGAAAAGTGTCAGGTGTGTTGTGTGATAAAAGAGTATCAGCAAGAATGAAAGGAAAGGTTTTCAAGACGGTGGTGAGACCAGAGATGTTGTTCAGCTTAGAGACAGTGGCACTGAAGAAAAGACAGGAGGCAGAGTTGGAGGAAGCAGAAGAAGAAGCAGTACTCAAAGTGAGCTGGTACTCTGTAATTTTACTTTTTGGCGTGTTGTGCTAAGTTTGGCCTGCTTACCGAGATCTGCATTCACTGGTCAAAACCCCTGGCCTGTTGTTCTATTTTTCGACATAAACTACTGAATTCATTTTAAAATGTGTCTTCAATTGAAATCAATGTCAAGTGGTTTTAAAGTCGATCATACACTACAACAAGCAGCACTCCAAACTAATATTGGCATTGTCTCCTTCTCCATCTTTGTGCCATATGTTCAGAAAGGGCGAGATGTAAAGCAGGGTCTGTGTGCGCTTCCTGTATTGAGAAATGGGTTAGTTCCCCAATTTTTGCTTAGAAATAGAATAACAGAAATAATAAATAAATACATTAATTAACAAAAATAATAAATAAATAAATACATTAATTCAATAAATAAAATAACCTAAAAATGTGGACATCCTAAAATGCATTAAATCAACAGTGGATGAGAGTAAGCGGTCTATAGTTTATGGAAAGTTTAACTTGTTGAATGCGATGTTGCACTCTTCTCAGTGCTGAAAACACTGTTGAAATAGTAAGTCAGTTAACTGCAGGAAAGAATAAGCATTGGATCTATTGGACACAATTTGACCTGCCTGATTCACAGCTTTCAAAGTCTTACTAAAGATTCAGCGAGAATTAAATTATATTGAAATACTTTCATTATAATCACATAATCAAGGTAACGTTACTGGTGGGACTGGTTACTAATGTACATATGTATTAAAATAATAAGGCTAATTATCCTAATCAGCTGCAAAAATTTGATTGCTATTATTAGATATTAGATTTTTGGAAGAATTACCAAAAGGGATGTCGATTTCTGAGCTCATTTCCATTGTACATGGAATTTTAGGGATATTAAGTTTTTGAGCTCTGAGTTATGTATTTTGTATTATGCCGTAGGGCAGAATGGTTGTGGAGTGTTTTGCACTGTCACCTCATAGGTTGCATTATAAGATAAGATTATAAGACCTTTCTGACAGTTTCAACTTAAAAATTGAGAAATAGTAACATTGTAAAAGTAGAATTCATAGCAGAGCTGATGTATTAGATCGCATTAGATTCTACATGTGTACCTAAAAAAGTGGCCAGTGTGCATGTGTGTCATATATATGTCTGGGAATTATAATATTCTCAACCTGTGATCTATAAAAAAAGTTGGCTGTTTTTTGCCTCATGCTGCTCCACAAGGATGTTCTGTTCTGGTCTGTAAGACCAACAACACAATGTTGAACCTTCAGTCTGCAGGGCAGTGTGATAGAAAATCATTAAGCACTTAGGACACGGCTGACAGGTCCTGAGCCCATAGCATCAACATAGATCAATATAGAGTGACAGCATGACTCATAGAGAATGAGAAAGAGACAGAGTAAGAGGCACACAGTCAAATAACGTACAATAATGATAATATCTTAGTAGGCTGCTTTCTACCCATTTACTGCTGGCCAGTATTTGTCTTGCATGCTGTAAGGGGGGTTGTGCATTTTTGTTTATGAACATTAAAATTTTTCAATTCAATTCAATGCAATTCAACTTTATTTATATAACGCCAACTCACAACAAAGTCATCTCAGGGCACTTTACAAAATAAAGTCAAGCTTATAAAGATGTATAGAAGAACCCAACAATTCCCCCTGGAGCAAGCCATAGGCAACAGTGGAGAGGAAAACTCCCTTTAACGGAAGAAATGGTGGGTTTAACGGTGGGTTCCCCAGCAGTCTAAGCCTAGACTTCAAAGGTTTTGAGCCTAGACTTAAAAGTAGAGAGTGTGTCTGCTTCGCGAATCTAAAGTGGGAGCTGGTTCCACAGGAGAGGAGCTTGATAGCTAAAGGCTCTGCCTCCCATTCTACTTTTTGAAATTCTGGGGACCACAAGTAGGCCTGCATTCTGAGATCGAAGTGGTCTACTGGGATGATATGGTGCTATGAGGTCTTCTATATATGATGGAGCCTGACCATTCAGAGCTTTATATGTAAGAAGCAGGGTTTTAAATTCTATTCTAGATTTAATGGGAAGCCAATGGAGAGAAGCTAGTGAGGGTGAAATATGATCTCTCTTGCTAGTTCCAGTCAGCACTCTTGCTGCAGCATTTTGGATTAATTGAAGGCTTTTTAGAGAGTTACTGGGGCATCCTGAAAATAGGGAATTACAGTAGAAGTAAGCTATTAGTACTTAAATAAGAGATTACAGGTTTGAGTTTTTAGTTCCTTTGCTTTTTATTTTTTTCAGAGTAATATGAAATATGAGTAATTGGGGGTATAAGAATGGATGTTGATTTTGTTCATGACATATGTTTGTGGCATAGGGCTGACAGAACAATATTTTAAAAAACAGACCACAGCATTATAGTGGTCTCTAGTAAACCCAAACAATTAGACAAATGGAACCCATTAAACAAAATTAATTTGATCATCTACAAAAAATCGTCATTGGGCGAGAAGCAGGGTACACCTAGGACAGATCACCAGACTATTACAGGGCCACAGAGAGACATACGCAGACATACAACCATTTACACTGACATTCACACTTATGGGCAATTTTAGATTCACCAGTTAATCTAACAAGTATATTTTTGGACTGTGGAAGGAAACCGAATAACACCAACACACGCAAAGGGAGAAAATGCAGACTCTACACAGAAAGACCATGGCTGGCCGGGGCGTGAACCCACAACCTTTTAGCTTTGAGGAGGCAGCACTAACCTCACTTCATCAATTTATTTAAAGGGGAAATTAGAGTCAGGTGTTTCAATCGATGGGATGACAGTGAGGTGTGAATCTTATTTAAAGAAGAGAAATCTGGGTTTTCACTATCAAAGTCTGATCTTGAAGTTTGTCATGGTTTAAATAATGGAGATTTCTGAACACCAGTTTGATGAAGAGTGGATATTTTCTAGGTGGAAAAGCAATACTGTGAGGCAGACTGTGTACAAATGGAGAACACTGAAACTTTACCCTAAATTACCCTTCCCAGGAGTAATCAAACAACAAAGATCACACCACGAGCAAAGAGTGTAATTAATCAGTTAGTTCTGACTATCTTCCCTCCTCTTTGTTATCATCTGACCACACCTATCAAGTCTGAATGACATTCCAATGACCTGGCTGTACATCCTAGTGGTGTGGATCATGTTGTCATCCATTTAGAAGAGGTGGCTGATGATTGTTGTATTCTGTAGCTGTGATCTGTAACAACTCTTAGTGATGATTTGGCTGAGGGGGTTCAGCCCTATGCCCTATAATTGTGTTCTATTTAAAAGGGGATTTTAACTACAAAATTAATTTTTTAGAAAGGTTAGTGAATTAGTGCTTTCATTTATTCTTTGAATTTACTTTGCAACACTATATGGATGCCTAGTTGCAACAAGCAAAAAAATGAAGCTTCTTACAGTTGGAGAGTCCCTGTGCGACTTCTAGTAATTTTGTACAATGTGTTAACTCAAAGTACACATTTTAATCAGCCTCCAGCTTTACCAGTATCTCCAGTTTGTTTAGTAACAGCATCATCGTATACTGACACAAGAAAGCTGCATCCTTGGTTTTTACAGAGCTTTGGTGAAACAAAGGTGAACAAGGGGGAAAGAATAATATGGAGCTGCACATTGATAGAAGATGCAGAACTGTTTTATATCACAGCAGTCTTATAAGTTGTTTTGACTATATATAATATATTAAGATAACATGTAAAGCCATAAATAGATATTAACAGATGGAGACTAACTGCAACCAAGAATGGAGGATCAAATTTGTCGGATAGTCATCCAAAATCTCTGACTGGGTGACCTGAGCCAAACAGCATGGATATAGTCATGTACAGTGTTCAGCAATGTGTACAAATGTTGCTGTCAGAAAGTCCCAGCTAATTTTTGCTGGGTTATGTGTGTTCTGTGCAGACTCTGGTACTGAATGATCGGTATCTTAGTGTTATACATCAAGATACTATTACTGTAAATTAGTTTCCAACAAGCCAAGCAGTGATACTGGAAGTAACAACCATAGTTCCCCCCACAGTCACTGACCGGGATGGAAAGATACCCCGCACCCAATAACTCAGGTTAACAGCTTAACCATAGCTAAGTGCTGCTACCTATTTTTTCCCTTGCTTTTACTGTTTAGAAAAAGTGAAAGTTGCTAGTTGCCAACATGTTTGTTTTGGTAAAAGAATACATTAATTTCCATTCATGCAGCATCTGTGGGTTTGACTACCTCCAGGGTTTCCAGCCATTACCGACCAGGGTGTTTCCACCAGAGATGTTCACAATTAACTTTTTGAAAGTCTAGGTTAAGCCTCAAGTCTCTTATTTGATAATATGAGTCCTCTCATTTGCTGCTACTCGGCACTGCTTAGATTGTTGCACCTATTGCATTATTGGAAGCTGAAACTGTATTAACAAGAACATACCTGGATACTCAGAAATGTTTTGAATTGCTAGACTTTATAAAAGTATGTTGCACAAGTATTATCACAAAATATATAAAATAAAAAGTACTCAATGCAGAATAATGTCTCTTGCAGTGCACGAAATATCATTAGATTATTATTATTACTTGTGCTTTAATGCAAAAAGGAGGAATTGAATGATACAGTCTGATCGTGGCTGCACCTTTGTCAGTCAATTTTTCATTAGGAATAAAATCTATAAAGTGACACATACTTTGACTTGGACCCATCCTTAAGATCACCATTCGTCCATGCAGATCTGAGTCACGCCAAGTCAGTTGCCATTTCTGGTTTCCAGTTCCAGATCAGACAAGAAATGCATAACTGTTCGTAGAAAAAAATAGGGAGGAAACATCCAAGAACCAAGCAAACATCAGTGTCCAAACTCAGTCATGTTGTTTTCATGTCTTTCTTGGGAAAGCTGTCATGTAAACACGATTTTCCCAGGTAGATTGCTGCTAGAGAAGAACAATTTCTCTAACATGTATACCTAGATGAGGGAGCGACCCTTAACAGGGTGATGTCTGCTCACACTTAAATCCAAGCATTAACGCAAATTTTGACTAAAATTTGAAATAATGCAGAATGTCTTGAAGAAATCTAAATGAATAGCTTTAAACCTCTGCTCTTTATTTTTATTAAGACAATTCCCAGACCCTTTTCTTTACTGCTCTCTCCCCCTGCACTGTGTTACCTTTAGTCCAGGGCATGGCTCCGTCTTGGGAAGCCATCTGGTACCGCTTGACTCGTAGCCTTTAACTAGCTTAATAGTGTGGGCTGATTCAGTAGTGAAGAGGGAAGGAGGGAGACGAGGGCAACCGTTCTACTCTACAAACCATAGCATTGCAGCCACCCACATCAACAATAGACACACACCAGCCACATCACACACATGGTCAATAACTGGCTGTCAATCTACAGATGGAGTCTTAGACGATAACAACCGTCACTCTGCAGTGATAAAAACACCGCAAAAGAAAGAAAGAAAACACTTTATCACTGCTGCATGTATACATGGATTTCCAGAAAACGGGGGCTTTCAAGTGCCTATAAACTCAGTTTAACTTTTACCAAAGAAAGCTGGAAACGCAGTCAGTGTAATAACCCCGATTTTTATGGATAATTTTGTCTTTGCCAGCTTGACATATGTGTTGCTGCCATCAAATTCAAAATTAGCTAATATTTTCCATGAAATGGTAAAAAGTCTCAGTTTCAACATCTGATATATTGTTTATATAATAAAATATGGGTTGATGACATTTGCACATCATTGCACTCTGCTTTTATTTATGTTTTACAGATTGTCCCAACTTTATTGGACTTAGGGTTGTATGAGCTGCACTATAGACATGAAAGTTGCAGAGTTTGTTCTTTTTTTAAATTTACTATTACCAATTATGATCCCATTGTTCACACCAGGGATCAGCTGTTAGCATTCCCCAATACAATGGTGCTACTCCACGAAAAACTGGATGTGTTTTTCTAGCTGAGGAGGAGAAGAACAGGGAACTGAGCCGTTTCAATGTACCAGGCCAAAAGAAGACAGACCAGCTTACATCCAACCCAAAAAAAAAATTTTTCCTACCTCTTCATATACCAATCCCCCTGCCAATTCCCCCCCACCACATACAGCCCCTCACAGAAGCCCAGGTAAAGGAGTAGCTCCAGAGGAAGGCTGCGGGCCCAGATGGCATCAGCTCCAGGCCCCTTAACTCCAGACAAGCTGTGTGGGATATTGCTACACCTGTTTGGTCTGAGCCTGAAGCTGGGTAAACTGCCACAGCTGTGAAAGACATCCTGCGTGGTACCAGTACCAAAGACAACGTGTCCCAAAACACATTATGGTACACATTGTGATTTTGCAATAACAATGAAACTTAGTCAAACTGTTGTTTGCTTTTGCCTTGTCCATTCGGTATAACCATTTTTCTGATTTCTTTGAAATATTTAAAGACATTATAAACAAAATTAAATCAAATTTTTTGCAATTTTCTGTTGAGAAATATTGTTATCAGGAAGGTGATTTTTTTTAAACATAGTAATGAAACTGATCCCATCCTTAATTGTGAAAGTAAGGAGCCAAGTAAACAAGTTCTATTTTTTTTAAACTGAATGATACTTACAGTAAACACACTACTTGTGCCTAGTTACTTCCAACTTTGACGTCATCATGTCCTCCAGGAGGAGCTTTACTGCTGCTAAAATGAAATCCAACTTTTTTTGGCTGTTATCAGCTTCAGTCAGGCTGAAAACAACACCCAGCTGCTGTTGGTGAGCAGAACAGATAAGGTGCCAGAGCTCAACTCATACAGACAGAGCAATCACAGCACTCTGCAGTGGGTTCAGTGGTAGATTGGGTAGAGCGTGGCACTTTACCACTGCCAGCATTTTACCTAAACAACAGCAAACATACCAGAGAAAGAAGCCACTCTAACATTATGATAAATGTTTTAGGATCAACTTTCTTTATTTTGAAATGTACTTGACAGAGAAAGGGCAGCAATATCTAGATTAGCATGCACTGTTTTGTTTCCCCAAGACTCAATAGAGGTGTAGAATCATGGCCAGCACTTTTTTATAAAAAATACAGCATACAATTGAAAACAAAAATTCTTGAACCCTGTGACTCTTTTTAGAGGAATCTAATAGTTTCTCTAAAGGTTTCTCTTCCATTTGCTGTCTCTTTTTAGGCAGATATTTTTAGGTCCAATATTTAAAGCCAAGGAAAAGTAAAATGTGACAAACAAATCAACACATGTTTTATCTGTGTCTATGGCAGATGCATGTTGTAACTGTTCTAATAATTGGAACAATAAATAAAGTACACAAAACTTCCATATTGTCACCATGTCTAGAAATATAAAATATTACCCCACTTTTCCTCTTTTGTTTTACTGATCGTTTTCAGTTTTTGTTGACTCTACAAAAGAAATTAAGTTATTAATGATTTACTCCCTTTAATGCGGCATAACAAAACTTCTGCATTCAGTTGGTTTTAAAAGTCGCCAAGTTGGTTAAATAATCATCTGAGTCCAGTTAATGTTTAAAGGCTTGTGGTAAAACTATTAGGGAATTCAGTTTTTTTGTTTGTTTGTTTGTTTGTTTGTTTTTTAATAGATCTGCTGCTAATAAAACACTAACCTACAATAGGTGTTCTATGTATCTGATACCTGACCAAAAATCACAGACCCTGTATTTTTTAGTACTTGGTCCAAATTAATATCAAGTTCCCCTAGATGAGCATATGCCTGTGGTAAATTCTTGAAATGTCTCACGTTGCCTGAATTTTCTGCAATGATAAACAAGCCCCTTGCATAGAACCAACTGAAATGTGTGTACAGTACAGCCAGCGCCAGGTTCTTCAAAGAATAATTGCTCACTGAGATCACCATGTCATTGGTAGCTTTTTATATTTAGTAAGTTGTACTGTGGCTGAAACAGCTTTGTTATATGGTAAAATTTGCATTCTTTACCTCAAATTTGAGCTTGTAACTTACATCCCAACTCTACTAGAAGTTACACTTGTCTTGGAAGTAAGATATTTACTTTCTTCTTGTTATAGTACCTAAGATTTCAATGATCACATCAGGATTGAAAGTGTTGTCCATTTGGTCCAATCCAATAGAAGACCTAATGTAGCACACCTTGCTAAAAAGAATATACTCTATGATCAGCAGGCATCAGACTGCACAGTGGACTTTAGCTTGCTATGTATAGGATCTTTAGCTACAGACCAAATCATAGTGCCCATATTTATAACCAGCTCTTCTCGCAATCCCCTGCTAGATTGTCTCACTTTACTCACCTGAACATTCTGTTTTCCTAGGTGGACTTTCTTCCGGTTTTATTTTTTTGGTCTGCGGTTTGGTCCTATGTTTATCCCTGTTTGTCTTTATCTTTTAAGCATTTGATTTGGTCACTTATTTATCCTCTTTTAGCCTCTCTGTTTTAGTGCTTGATTTGGTTATTTCTTTTGTTAATTATTCCTGCTTTTGACCATTGTTTCAAATTTATGCACTAGAGCCTTTTAAAGCTTCTTACCCAGTGCTTTAGAGGTTTCCTTATAGGCATGGCACAGTTCCATTAGGTCATCTAAAATTAAGAGCTTAGCAAATACACTTGTTTTGCTGTGGTTGACATGCAAAGATGATTGAAGCCTACCAGATTTCTCTATCAGTTTTGTGGCCATCTCCATTCATAATAATTCAATGCTCTTCTTGTGAACAGAGAAGTCAACTACTTCACCTTCCAACACCAGCTGTGTAATGTTAAATATAGATAATTGATATTTGAGTCATTTTAGAATCATGAATGCATCATGTAGCATACAATCTTACTTTGCAGATAAAGCACTCCACAGGATGTAGAATCCTGCTGCCGGGGTTGGGAGGAAGGATCACAAGTCCATCTTGAAAAATTGAAGTTTTTTAGCCCCATTACTATGGATAGACTGAGTCTCTCTTGGCAATGTAGCAGGTGGATGGGAATGGTTGTGACAGGTAGAGGGTTGACATCAGTTGTGTGAGTCTTTGTGGCTGGATGGTGGCTGTGAGGAGGGACAATCTGAGAGAGTGTAATTTTTGTTTTAATGTGATCCTCTGCTCTGGCTCTACATAATGTGTGACCTGGTGGAGCTTGGCTATTGTCTTTGCTTTGGTATTACAAACCGCAATTTGGCTTAAATGTTAGTCGTTTGTCATGTCACTCTCTGCTGTTAGCTGATGTTTATCTTTAGGACAACATCACAGATTTGGAAGGTTTTGTCAAGTCCCTTTCCAGCTTTTTTTGCTGTGTTTTCCTGAGATTTTTTGTACACAGTCTTCCTTCCTTTCAAGACTCTCTCCGTTTTCTGTAGTCACCTGCTAAAGTAAAATTACATAAAAGCTAAGTACCATGGTATTCTGATCTACATATCAAAATATTCATGACCACAACACACAATAGAATGGAGCCTCTTAGCTCACACTCTTTTCGAACTTTAGATGGGTACCTTGCATTCCTGCCAAACAACAAATAAGTAATGTGCAGTGTTGATAGTTGCTTTTTTGCGTAGGCTAAATATGGTTGGCTGGAGATGTTTTTCCCACTGCGATGGTTTGTGCCGAGAACACTTGTTGAGAACTTAAAAGTATAGTATGTCATAACAGCAGGTGTTCTAAGTCTCAAATTCTGGGGTTTATGTGGATTTTAGATATACCAGTTTAAGACTAGGTTACTTATCTCTGGATGGTACTGGTTAACTCCTGAACTAAACCATTGGTTTAGGGGTGATAAGGCGCACAGAAGCTCCTTTAAATGCCAAGCCCTTAACATTTCAAAATTTTTTTTATTTAAATTCTGTTCCCTGGTCTCTAAGCAGTCTTTGAGGTGCACCAAATTTGTAAATAATAAAAATAAAAAATACATATAAATACAATACAAATAATCAACAATTTACAAGTAAAAATTTTTTCTCCTCTCTGTTTCTCTGTTACACTGCTTCTTACCAAGGTTATTGTCGATGGTTATGTATTGTAACCCCAGATTCTATGACTATGTTGCGCAGCCCTCTGGCTGTAGCATAATGGACCAATTCCTGCGCACTTGCACCAACTGAAGCAGTATTGTCCACACCCACCATTGAGTGGGCCAAAAGTTGCTATTTTATCGCTCTCATTGTTCGCTCAATTGCGTCCGCAATCGCACCATAAGAGAGCAGCAACTGTAGCAATTCTTCCCTCTAAATGATATTTTTCCCTCAGCCAGCAAAAGGTACTAGTGGGGCCCAAAAAGCCAGAGGGCTGCCAACATAGTCATAGAATCTGGGGTTTATTTCCTACGTTGCTTGCCCTCTGGCTGTAGCGTAATGGCTTCACACAGCCAATGGGACAGGTGCTGAGCAGAAAGAGGAAGCCCGGCAGAGCCTTCCCTGTAGTGCACAAAAAGGCGCTTGGAACGGCATATAGTAGACATGCGTTTCACATAGTAGGACAAAGCACGCACTGGCCACAGCAGACGAGAGGAGGCATGCTCCTCGGAAGTGTGAGGAGGTGTGCAGAAACCTTCCAAGGTTATGACTCTCGACCTAAAAGAACTAGTAATGCACTTGGGCATGAAAGCAGGATTAGGTAGGAGAACAGCCAGCGTGAGATCCCCACGAATTGAGAGACACTACAGGGAGACTGAAAGGGCAGAGAGGTCACTCACTCTTTTCATGGAAGTGAGAGCCAAGAGAAGCACCGGCTTCCATGACACGAACTTCAAGGGAACCTGGTCCAGTGGCTCAAATGGGGAAGCCGCCAAGGCACGGAGGACCAGAGAAAGATCCCATGGAGGGGCCAGGGGGCACAAAAGACGCCGCTGCCACCTCACACCCCTTTAGAAACGTTTCAGTAGGGGGTGACTTGACTAGACCTGTCTGCGAATCCCTCATGACATGAGGAGATTGCAGCATAGGTCTTCACAGTGCTAAGGGATAAGCCTTTGTCCACGAGGGTCTGAAGAAAAGACAGATCCCGAGGAAGAGGGCATGAAGGGGAAGACACGCACCTCTCCGAGCACCAGCGCTGAAAAGATGACCACTTTGCTACATAGGAGGGAGTGGTGGATGCCGCCCTCGCACCCTGAATGGTGGCCACCACGCGGGGTGAAAACCCCTCGTCGGGTAGGCGCTCCCTCTCAGTGGCCAGACCAATGGGCGCTGGAGCAGAACTGGGGGGCTGCGGATCATCCCATTGGCCTGAGACAGCGCATCAGCACGCCATGGGAGCGCCCAGGGCAGGCCTGCCAGCATCAGACAGAGTGCCGGAAACCACGGTGCCCCCACTGGCCTTGGGGCCACAAGGATGACAGTGAGACAGTCCTCTCTCACGCGGTCTAGCAAACAGGGAATCAGAGGGACAGGTGGAAAAGCATAGCGAAGCCGCCTGGGCCAAGGGCAATGGGAAAATGCATCCAACCCAATGGGGGGGAAATCTCTTTGCCGTCATCATCACCGCCGGAGGTGCTGCCGCTGCGTCGTTCTTTAAGGGACATATTTGCTCTTTAGACGGAATTGCTCATTGCTGGCACAAGGCTGAAGGAAAAAGAGGGGAAGAAGTGCTACAGTCGCCGCTCTTTTATGGTGTGATTGTGGACGTAATTAGGCGCACCATGAGAGCGATAAAGTAGCAACTTTTGGCCCACTCACCGGTGGGCGTGGACTATACTGCTTCATTTGGCGCGAGCGCACAGGGATTGGTTCATTATGTTACAGCCAGAGGGCAAGCAAAATAGGAAATAGAGCTATAGGTTTTTCCATAACAAACACTGATTGGTTTATTAGCCCCAGCCTCTACTAGATTAGACTTAATACTGATAGCCTTTACTAGATTTAGACTTAATCAAATCCGTCTGGGTGTATTTCTGAGAGGTTAATGACAGAGAGACAGCTGTCATGTAGTAAGTCTGGGAGAGACAACCACAGTAAACGCACGGGCAAAGTGGTCACATGTTGCCGCAGTACAACAGAAACAAAGGACTGAGACCTGTGTGAGGCAAAGATATTCAATGTAAAAACACTCAGCTCAGATGCTGATAGCGCCTTGGGTTTGTTTCTTGAATTTAGTTTATTTTCTCGTGATGACAGACGGTATTGCGTCCCGTGATTTCTTCAATATTTTATGACACGTTTAGTTTAACAGAGGCCCAAAAACATGTTTAACATTTTATTAAAAAACTGACCAAAGGAATTTGCAAGCAAGTCTTAATTCATTGGTTGCCTGGTCTTGTTTCCTCTTTTTGGTGTTTGTTTTCATGTCCTCTGTTGGAGTGAGTTTCTGTTATTTTTGCCTACTGTTCTTGGCAATAAACCTTTTATCATCATACCTCCTATCGCTGTCTCCTCCCTGGGTCCTTGTACAAAAATTCTCACACATACTGGTTTGTTTCAAATTTATAGAGGCTCTCATGAGACATGTCTTTATGTATGTCCAGCAGTGTGAGAACTGGCTTGAGTATTAAAGTGAGGACATTTTGGAAAAGTAAGAAATGTCCTTATTTTCTCACACAACTCCAAAGAGATGACTATAAGTCCAGACTTGGTTCTAAGTTTAATTTAGAAAGAGGGTGTAGGGCATTCATTTGTAATGGTTATGCTAGGGGCGAGGGAATGCATTATGCAGATGAATGTCCTCACAAAGATAGCTCTACAAATGTGTTTGTTGTCTCTCTGTATGCATGTGTCTCCATTTAGTCTATCTCTCTGGCTAAATAAAAACCCACATAAGAACACAGCTTAGATGAGTGCCTGCATGAAAACTATTTACACAGTCTGAACTGAAAGCTCAGTGGTGAGAAAGCAGTGCGGGTCGCTCTGATTGTAACCTGCATGATGTGACAGTGCTTTTCATTGGGCTGATCAAAAGAACTCCCACATATTCTCCCTGCATAATGAAAACTTTTATGTCCTGTTATATGTGCTCTTGCATGGCAACACATTCAAAGAGACATGGTCAGTCAGATGAACCCCAAACTACCAACATCTATAAAGGGCCATACTGGAAGTGGAAAACATTAGAAAAAATGCTATAGTTTCAGTGTTTGTTGCATTATTTAAATTCCTCTTTTCAACATAATTCAAAGAGCAACACATGAAATACATTGGGATGGAGAAATGCAGTGGGGACTAATGAAAGTTTACAAAGGTTGTTATTCTCAACATATGCAGAACTCAAAAACCTCAACTGTGTGGTCGAGGAAAGGTAAAGTATGCATACATCAGCAAGAAAAATTTAGAAATATGAAAGTGTTGAATTATCTTATGTTGGTTTTATTGGTTTATTGGTTAAACTTTACTTTCATTATAAAAGCTGACCTTTGCAGTATTAACTGCCTGACAAATCTGTAGCATTCTACTGATCAGTTTTTGCAGATATTCAGGTGTGATGTCCTCCCAGGTCTTCCGGAGAACTCTTCAGTACAGCTTTTTCCACGTCAGTTTGTTGGGTTCAGATCTGGTGATTGAGCTAGCCAAGCCATTACTGAGAATATTCCGGCAGCTTCTCCAGATAATTCTTACACAAGCAGGAATAATGCTTGGGGATATTGTCTTGCTGAAAAATGTTTATCAAGGACACCCACTTGTCTTTTGGGCAGGTGTGCACTCGGGCTATCCAATGTATCTTTTGTCCTGATTGGATCCAGTTGTCGCACATCTCTGGAGACTACTGTGTAAATTTTTTAATGTTGATCAGGTTCACTGTCATCAAAACAAGGCACCTTCTTACAATACACAAGGTAGCAGAAACCAGAGGAGCACAGGCTGGTCGCAATGTCCCAAAGTTAAAATTGGACACACCTCCAAAGGTGATTGAGAATGGCCAAGCTCAGATCATCATTGCCTATGTTATTTCTTCCACTATTCCCATTACAGTAGTAGTTCTGTTTTTTCTGAATTAATTTTGGTCATTGGTCATTAATTTATGTCTACCAATAAAACAATCTAGTTGTTTAACAAATTTTTTCCCAATTATTTTTAAAAACCAACTGAATAATGCAATTTTCTTTCCAAGCTTCAGTAAGTACCAGGAGCTGAAGAGCTGACTGTAGTGAAAGCTGTAAAGAAGTCAGTCAGGTCGACTACAGATTGGCAGTTCAATGAAATCTGCATGTTTTAACTGTAGTGTTCATTGTTTTAAACATAATTTTCCTATAGTCATATTGTTTGAATTGTGAAAATATTCTGCTTGAAATTCCTCCCAGCTGAAATTTCATAATGACAGAAATATATAAATTTTTATAATTAGAGTTGTTTGATATTGATTTTTTGAGTTCTGATAATGCTTATATGGTTTATTTTTTCTTTCTTGTTTATACCATAAACGCACAATTTGTGGGCAGAGCTTCATACAAGCTTATTGTACCATATATGTATGTGGCTAGCTCAAAGTTAACTGGTGTCTGGATTATCTGTCAGAAATGATTTACCGCGATTATCAATGCCACTGCATATTTTCTGAAATTGTTGTGCACATATAATATCTTTTTCCCTGATAAAAATAACCCAAAAAATTTAAATGGAAGATAAATCTCATGCTTTTAGCACTACCACAGCTTGGATCGCCTGTGATTAAAGTAGCGAGAGAACTGAAAGGGTAGAGGCAAGCTATTTATGACCTGAAGAGATTACAGCAGCTGGATTCGAAAAAAAAAAAAAAAAAACACCCAGGGCTGCTTCAGATTGCATTTTTACACTCTACATGTTGCCATAAAGCCCCTTCTAACAAAGGCAATGAAGAAAAAAAAGGATGAATTTCCGCAAATAACATTAGCACTGGAAATTACAGGATTGGCGGAAGGTGAGGTTTTTAGATGAGAGCATATTCAGGCTCGTTAGAGGGGGGTCCAAAGTGGTGTGTCTGCCAATTGGTTTGGTGCGCTTTGATGATTGTTACACAGTAAAAAAAAAAGTAAAACACTGATAGTGTGATGGTGTGAGGTGCATTTAGTGGTAATTTGGGGAGAGGGGGCCTGTACTTTATCTCCAAGAGCAAAACTGTGAAACTAAACAGGTATTTAGCATCTGCTGCCATTTTGGCAAATTCATTAGTGTGCACACTTCATGCATGACGGGGCCCATGAACAAGACCATAGCAATTCAAAAATGCGTGAAAGTCAACAAAATATATGTGCCAGATAACTCCCCTGATCTCAACTCTGTTATAAAATGCCTGAAATCACATGAAAAATAATGTTCAGGATGAGCAACAGTTCAACATCAGAGAGTTGCAGGAAGCGCTAAGGACATGGACTACTATGTCAAACTGGCAGAGTTGATGCAAACAAGATCGCAGATGATTTTAAAGACTGTTGTTGTGACAGTAGTAGTAATTGTTTGAAAAGTAGTACAATGAAAAAAAATATAGGTAAGTGAACAGTTCTGTCTTATTTTTATTTCTATTACAGATATATATATTTTTTGCTGTCACTGCAAATTTGGTTTGTGTGAGCATGTGAGTTTATTCAGCACTTAAAAGGCACTTATTCACCACGAAGCTAATTAATAATATCAGTAAATCAAGTTATAAGGTTAATTTATAAAGTTAATCTGTATAGATGTCACAAAGGGCTAAGATAAGAAAAACAATTTGATACATTTTGGAATCACAAGGTTTGCTGTGATGAGAGTCAGTGACATCAAGACAAGTTTTGAGCTTTTCATGCTACTGTCACTAAAAAGATTCATTCTTGCTATGACAAACCTTGACGGAAAAAAAGTCCATGGTGACACGTAGAAAGACATTGATGAGGAATACCAAGATGCTTACATTGGTGTTCTTCTTTTTGCTGGACTGTACAGATCCTGCAATGAGGCCACTGATAGTCTCTGGGACGCATCAACAGGCAGAAATATTTTTCGGGCAACAATGTCCCTTCAGACCTTTCAAATTATATCAAGAGTCCTCAGATTTGACAACATAGATACCAGAGCAAGATGTGACAAGCTCTCCCCCATCAGGGATGTCTGGGAGAAATGGGTGCAGCTTCTTCTGCTGATGTGCAACCCAGGGCCAAAGGTGACACTAGATGAACGTCTTGACCCTTTCCGAGGACAATGGCCGTTCCAGCAATAAATACCCAGTAAGCCAGGCAAATATGGTATAAAAATGTGGGCAGCCTGTGATTTAAAAACAAGCTATGCCTGGAATTTACAGATTTACACAGGCAAAGCTGCTGGTGGCATCCCAGATAAAAAATCAAGGAAAATGTGTGGTCCATGATGTGACTACTGGACTGCAGGGTCACAATATCACTTGTGACAATTTTGTTTACCAGCTATGACCTTGGACAAGAGCATTTCAGGAGGAAACTTACTATGGTGGGCATGGTGAAGAAAAATAAACCTGAGTTGCCTGCTGAAATTGTGCAGGTGAAGGAAAGGGCTCCACTTTCTTCAATGTTTGCATTTACAGACATCACCACTGTTGTCTCTTATTGTCCCAAAAAAAAATTGTAAGTGTAAAGTGTAATACCTATGTCTGCTTTTCACAAAGAAGCAGCTGTGTCATCAGGAAGTGACAAAAAGGAGGAGTGGACAATCTGGACAGTCTGACGGCCACCTGCACTTGCCAGCGAATGACCAGAAGATGGCCAATGGTTGTGTTTTACAACATTCTTGATGTGTCAGCATATAATCCATTTTTATAATGCAAGACCCAGATGCTGCAGCCATGGTCAGGCAGCTGGAGAGCTATCGTAGAACTCCATCCACACCATCAACACCATACGCATCCGCATCAGCATCCTCAGCCAACCCTGCCTCAACACCAACCAGGATAGCCAGAGCCACAATTCCACTCAGGCCACCTGATTCAAAAAGAAAGAGGTGTCAGATCTGCCCAAACAGTAAGAACAGAAAGACAAATGTATTGTGCTTCAACTGCAAGAAATATCTCTGCAAAGAACACAGTAAGAGTGTCACATTTTGCCACACATGCAGTTGAACATACATATGCATGTTCTAGCACATGGAGAATTTTCCTCTGCTTTTGAATTTTACTTTACTTTAATTTTAATAAAAAAAGAAAATCTTTATTAGTTCCACAGTAAGGAAATTGCATTAATAGTTTTGATAGTAGTTTTGCTTGATTGGTTGTTGTTTGTTTGACCTTGCAACTTTATTTTAACTATATTTTGTGTTATGACTTGTTCTGCTTTGTGTTTGTATTAAAGAAGTTTTAGTGAAAGAATTTTATTTTTTGGCTTTTTCTTGAAGTAAATGTACAGTATAAGGGTCAAAACTGACCCGTAACACCATAGATGTTACTATTGTTAAAAATATTTAAAAAAATAAATACATTGAACCAAATTATTAAAGTTATATGTTCTAACATACCTCAATAATGGTAAGGTAACAAAACAATCTTTTATTTATTTGTATTTTTCTATTGAGGTTCATTTTACAATGTGTTTATATTGAGATTGAGGGGTATCCTGAAAAAAAAAGCCCCAAAGGCCCACACCTATAACATTAAAACTAATATTTTCATGGAAAAGAAAGCCTAACAAGGTAACCAAGAAATGAGAAACAAATTGGATGATTGTTGATTTTTTTTTTGTCTGAATTAGGACAAGGGTCAAAACTGACCCGTTAACACAAGGGATGGTAACAGAAAGCTAACACAAGAGGAAGGTTAAAAGGTGTGTGACCAATTTGCTTTTTTGGAAAGACTTTACAGGGTAAGCTGTCAGCCAGTACCATATAGACTGTGAATAAGGACTTTTAGCATACGCATGAAATAAGCTTCTTACTTGAGATGACTTGAGATGACCAACTGAGATGACCAACTGAAAGATCTTGGCATCCCAGAGGTTACTATAAAATCACATGCTACCTTAAATACCCCCCATTTTGGGCAGGTTTTGTGGAAAACTTCTATAAGGCTAGTAATTTCTGCGACTGCTATGAAATAAACAAAAAACACATTTATCCAGGAACTATGCCTGTGTGGGAGTACCTCTTAATCATGTGAATGAGCTGACCTGTTGACACCGTGAGCTTGGTTACCTGTTTCTTTTGTGAGCTCCGTGTTTTCTCTTTTTGACTCTGACTTTTTAGTTGTTACTTTGATTTGCCTGTGTCTTTCGCCAGATATTTCCAGCCGCCATTTGTTGTCCTACTTCCTCCCACCTGTCCTGGCTTCTCATCTGTGCTCCGACTCTACTACCTTTGCTCTCCCGTAAGAACTGTCATTATATTCTCTGTACTGAGTTTAGCGTTGTTTCTGTCTCTCACACACACACACAGAGATCCCGTCACCGCTTCCCGTATGTCCCCTGGTCCCTTCTAATCTTCATTCCTCTCCATCCTGCTTTCCTCACATGTTCCATCTACCATCATATACAATAAACTGTTTTTGCCCTCCTATTCCTTTGCTATCCTGAATTTTCCTGAGTCCCAAAAATATTCCTAACTTAATACTGATAGTTTGAGGGTATTGTATTGTATGACCTTGCATAGTTTCTTAATAGTACAGAAACAGCACTGGTAAAAGTCACTAACAATCTTCTTTTGGCATCAGATAATGGACTAGTCTCTATACTTGTTCTGTTAGATCTTAGTGCTTCAATACGATTGATCACAACATTTTATTACAGAGACTGGAACATGAAATTGGGATTAAAGGAACTGCACTAGTTTGGTTTAAATCTTATCTATCTGATAGATAAAAATTTGTTCATGTTAATGATGAATCCTCCATGTACACAAAGGTTAGCTATGGAGTTCCACAAGGCTCTGTGTTAGGACCAATACTTTTTACTTTATATATGTCTCCTTTGGGCAACATTATTTGAAAACACTCCATGAATTTCCATTGCTATGCTGATGATACCCAGCTATATCTATCTATGGAACCAGATGAAAAAAATCAGTTAATCAAGCTTCAAAGCCGGCCTACAAGATATAAAGGACTGGTTGTCCAACAATTTTTTACTTCTAAACTCAGACAAAACTCAAGTAATTGTATTTGGGCCAAAAATCTCAGAAATATGAAGTTCAACTTTATTCAATTCAACTTTATTTATACAGCGCCAATTCACAACAAAGTCATCTCAGGGCACTTTACAGAATAAAGACAAGATTATAAGATATATAAAGAGAACCCAACAATTCCCCCTGGAGCAAGCCATAGGCAACAGTGGAGAGGAAAAACTCCCTTTAACGGAAGAAACCTCCAGCAGAACCAGGCTCAGGGTGGACGGCCATCTGCCTCGACCGGTTGGGGTGAGTGGAAAGGGGAGAGAGAAAAGAACAGAGCAACAAAAAGCAACAACAAAACATCGGGCAGATTGGTAGGACCAGTAGCTTCACGCTGGAAGACACAACTGTGGTCCAACCATCTTGTTAATAGTCCATGCATTTGTTCCCTTTACGTTGGACTACTGTAATTCCCTACTTTCAGGATGCCCCAGTAACTCCATAAAGAGCCTGCAATTTTTCCAAAATGCTGCAGCAAGAGAGATCATATTTCACTTTCACTAGCTTTTCTCCATTGGCTTCCCATTAAATCTAGAATAGAATTTAAAACTGCTTCTTACATATAAAGCTCTGAATGGTCAGGCTCCATCATATATAAGAGTAAGTATAATGTGTGTGTTGAGAGAGAGAGAGAGAGAGAGACCCTTTCACACAAACTGCAAATATAAATTAAAGCACTACAGCAAAGATGAAACCATAAGAGACCAGTCAACTAAAAGCTTGTTAGAAGAAGAGTGTCTTCAGTAGCTTTTTAAAAGAATCAGTAGAATCAACAACACGCAGAGTCAGGGGTAGGGTGTTCCACAGTCTGGGAGCCAGAGACTGAAAACAAAGATCCCCGATGGGTTGTAGGGCCCACAAGCAGATTTTGATCTGATGACCTCAATGCTCAAGAGCAGTGATCCCCAACCTTTTTATCAGAGCACACCGGTCAACGCTTGACAATTTTACTGCGGCCCGTCAGATAAGGCCTCTGCATGTTGGTGCGCCCACTAATACTCACAAGCTCTACTCCTCTCCTCTGGACCACTGCCCTATCGCTCTCTGACTCTGGTCGCTATGATAACATTTAAACATCCCTTCAAATTAAGATACAGATACGCCACAAAAACGAATATAAAGAACATTTTATTTTCATGAAAATTTTAACTCACGATAACGACAAATCAATGGGAGCCCTGAGCTTGTTTCTCTGCAACGAGACGGTTCCATCTGGGAATGATGGGATACAATGACACCCGAAGTGTGTTGCTTATTGCTAGTCTACTCCATTGTTTTGTTTTGGTTGCTGTCACTGCAGAAAACGCCGCTTTGCACAGATAGGATGTCGGAAATGGCAACAGGGTTTTCTTCTTGCACAGACATGCTAGATTCACCTGGTTTGTTGACAAATGGTTCGTGGATCCAGTCCTTGCCAGTTCGTGAGTCTTTTGTGGTTGGGAAGTAGCGCTCGAACTCCTTTGTATGTGGGAATCACCTACCGGGATAAATCTATCTTTTAAGTGGGACTCCTAGTATTGTCTGTTAAAAACTTTTTTTTTCTTGGAAGTGGGCTCTTCTTCTGTCTCTTTACTGGGCCTTTTCCCCTTAGCAATGAACCTTTCCAAAGACCTCTGTTTCTTACTTTTTTTGCTTGGTAGTGGAGAATCCAGTCATTTCTCAAAATAAAAAGTTTTTCAAAATAAAATATCGTTCAGACTCAGATAATGCATAAAATGGAAATATTTAATTATTTATTGTGCAGCCCGGTACCAATTGATCCACGGACCGGTACCGGTCCACGGCCCGGGGGTTGGGGACCACTGCTCTAGAGGAGCCATAAGGTGTGAACAGGTCAGAAATGTACTCAGGAGCACTGCCATGAAGGGCTCTATATATCAATTC
Organism: Channa argus; assembly: GCF_033026475.1. NCBI lineage: Eukaryota > Metazoa > Chordata > Actinopteri > Anabantiformes > Channidae > Channa > Channa argus. Next base: position 1,460,610 of record NC_090209.1, read on the forward strand.
TATATTTGATTGGTAACCGGTGAAGAGAATATAAAATCAGTGTGATGTGGGATTTTCTACTGGTTCCTGTTAAAAGCCTTTCTGCATGTTTGTTAAGACAAGTGAAGAGTGAATTACAATAGTCCAAATAAGATGAGATAAAAGCATGTATGATCATCTCTCAATCTACATTGGACAAGATTTTCATCATTTTAGAAAGTGAAGTTTTCTCACAAGTGAAACTCCCTGAAAGAACAATATAACTGAATATAATCAGCATATAAATTATAAGACACATGCTTAAAACACTGAATTATCCGAGCAAGAGGTGTCATATAAAAAGAAAAACAGCAAGTGACCTAAAACTGATCTCTTTTGAACTCCTCATGAAAGAGGCATAGTGTCAGACATGATCTGGTTTATTACTGGTTTATTAGAGAAAATGGGGTTCACTACAGCTGGTTTAAAAAGACAAGGACCAAGTGAATTTGTAGCATAAAAGACCTCATAGCACCATATCATCCCAGTAGACAACTTCGATCTCAGAATGCAGACCTACTTGTGGTTCCCAGAATTTCCAAAGGTAGAATGGGAGGCAGAGCCTTTGGCCATCAAGCTCCTCTCCTGTGGAACCGGCTCCCAGTTGAGATTCGGGAAGCAGACACCCTCTCTACTTTTAAGTCTAGGCTTAAAACATTGCTCTTTGATAAAGCTCATAGTTAGTTATAGTTATGCTGCTTACAAGCTTAGACTGCTGGGGGACCCACCCCCCTTATGCACTGAGCTCCTTTCCTCCTCTTGTCCCCCTCTCCTCTCACCGGATAATTGTCACCATTGTATGACATTAACTGTGTGTTTTCTCCCGTAGTTGTCTTTCTCCTTCTCTGTCCTTCTCTCTCTGTCCCTTTCTGCAGGTGTCCCCGGGCTTTGAAGCTGTGTGTTTTCCAGCGTGCAGCTACTGGTCCTACCAACCTGTCTGATGTTTTGTTGTAGCCTTTTGTTGCTCTTTTTCTTTTCTCTCTCCACTTTCCACTCACCCCAACCGGTCAAGGCAGATGGCCGCCCACCCTGAGCCCGGTTCTGCTGGAGGTTTCTTCCGTTAAAGGGAGTTTTTCCTTTCCACTGTTGCCTATGGCTTACTCAAGGGGGAATTGTTGGGTTTTCTCTATACATCTTTGTAGTCTTGACTTTATTCTGTAAAGTGCCTTGAGATGACTTTGTTGTGAACTGGCGCTAAATAAATAAAGTTGAATTGGACACTAAAACATGACAATGACCTAAAACATGCCAGTAAATCCACCAAGGAGTCCTGAAATGGCAGACCCAAAGCCCAGAGCCTAATCTCATTAAGATGCTGTGGATGACTTAAAACAGGCTGTACCTGCAAGGAAACATCTCACATCTGAGAACTCTTCATTGAGGAGTGTAGCCAACTTTCCTCAGACCGATGTCAGAGATTGGTAAATGCAAAAAGCTTCTCCTTTACATAATTTTAGGCAAAGGGGGGGTATATCTCTTGTTTAATCAGTAAAACAATGCTCACATTTGTTTTTTACCTGCAATCAAATCAGTTTATTTTTCAGGGATAAATAAAAACAAGATTATACATCAATATGTGAACATTTCTTAATAACGAAGTATATGAAGTGAGATGTTCGTATTTAATGGGGTGTCACATGACCATACATAAGACATACAGCATATAATAAAATTAGGTTTGTATAATTTTGAAGCTTTATACATGTTTCTAACATAATTTTTATAATGAGTAATTTTACTTGGATGCTATGATTCTGCAAGCTTCTAAGAGAAAAGCACATTAGCCTGTCTTAGAAAATAAGAAAATAAGTGTTGCAATACTAAGGCAATGCTGCTGCACAACGCTTGTTTTTTTTACAGAGGCATTATCAGGCATAATTGGCTCTCACTGTGGAAGAATGTATAGACTCAAGTACAACACAATCTGAGACAACCTTGTAAGAATGACAAACTAATAAACTTAATAAGCATAAAGACAATATATACTTTAAAACCATGACAGGTATTCATATTTAATAGGGATGGAGTGAGAATGAACAAGAGTATAGAGAAGCCGCTCAGTTTCTGTATACTGATGTGTCCATGGGTAGTGCACTAAATCTCTAGTTGGTCCCGGTAAGTCAGGTCAGTGCCAGTTACATGGCAGCTCTGCAATAAGTGGGTGATTTAAAGGAAAATTGTAAAGCTTTGGTTAGGCTAATTTATTTTGATTATATTTTGTGTCACAATATGTATTTATTTTTTTCCCCTTAATTATTCATCTTTCAGCACTCAAGGCCTACACAGAGAGAGGATGTTGGTGTGTACCAAAAAAGTGTGATTAGAATGTATGCATCACTGAACCACATGTAAAACAAACTGCTGCAGTTAAAGAACCTTGAGATGTTAAAACTCACACAGTGGGATGATTTTTATGAGTTTTACCTTTTGATCCATTAAACAAGTCTCTAGATTACTTGTCTTACAGCATCCTTCACTCTGTTCTTGTAAAGAGGTTACAGATAATGTTAAATGTGTAATTTTATTCATGTTGATCAGTCAAATACTATATAAAGAGAGAAATCTCTTTATTGCCATCGCTTAATGTTCAGTCATGTTTTGTACACGTGCAAGTGTGAAACACGTCTGTATTATAAAGTATGAATAGAAGTGTGTAGTGCAAGTATGCATTCATCCTGGGGGCAGATGGTAACAATGAATTGGCCTTAAGAGGAAGGATGGGTGTTACATTTACATTCAACTATTCAACTTTATTTATATAGCGCCAATTCACAACAAAGTCATCTCAGGGCACTAGAATAAAGTGAAGATTATAAAGATATATAAAGAGAACCCAACAATTCCCCCTGGAGCAAGCCATAGGCAACAATGCAGAGGAAAAACTCCCTTTAACGGAAAAAACCTCCAGCAGAACCAGGCTCAGTGTGGACGGCCATCTGCCTTGACTGGTTGGGGTGAGTGGAAAGGGGAGAGAGAAAAGAGCAGAGCAACAAAAAGCAACAACAAAACATCGTGCAGATTGGTAGGACCAGTAGCTGCATGCTGGAAGACACACAGCTTCAAAGCCAGGGACACCTGCAGAAAGGGACAGAGAGAGGGGGACAGAGAAGGACAAAGACAACTACGGGAGAGAACACACAGAGTTAATGACATACAGTGGTGACAATTGCGGGGTGAGAGGAGAGGAGAGATGGTCAAGAGGAGCTCAGTGCATTGGGGTTGGGTCCCCAAGCAGTCTAAGCCTATAGCCGCATAACTATAACTAACTATATGCTTTATTAAAGAGGAAGGTTTTAAGCCTAGACTTAAAAGTAGAGAGGATGTCTGCTTCCCGAATCTGAACTGGGTGCTGGTTCCACAGGAGATGAGCTTGATAGCTAAAGGCTCTACCTCCCATTCTACCTTTGGAAATTCTGGGAACCACAAGTAGGCCTGCATTCTGAGAGCGAAGTGGTCTACTGGGATGATATGGTGCTATGAGGTCTTCTATATATGATGGAGCCTGACCATTCAGAGCTTTATATGTAAGAAGCAGGGTTTTAAATTGTATTCTAGATTTAATGGGAAGCCAATGGAGAGAAGCTAGTGAGGGTGAAATATGATCTCTCTTGCTAGTTCCAGTCAGCACTCTTGCTGCAGCATTTTGGATTAATTGCAGGCTCTTTAGGGAGTTACTGGGGCATCCTGAAAGTAGGGAATTACAGTAGTCCAACCTAGAGGTAAAAAATGCATGGACCAGTTTTTCGGCATCACTTTGAGACAGAATGCTCTTAATTTTGGCAATGTTCCATAGGTGGAAGAAGGCTAGAGATTTGTTTTATATGTGAGTTAAAGGACAAATCCTGATCAAAAATAACTCCAAGGTTCATTGCAGTAGCACTGGAGGCCAGACTTATGCCATCTAGACTAACAATATAGTTGGACATCATATCTTTTGGACATCATATCCAGATTTTTGGGCCCAAATACTATTACTTCAGTTTTGTCTGAGTTTAGAAGTAAACAATTGTGGGACATCCTGGCCTTTATGTCTTGTATGCTTGAAGCTTTATTGACTGATTATTTCCATCTGGTTCCATAGATAAATATAGCTGGGTATCATCAGCATAGCAGTATAAATTTATGGTGTTTTCCAATAATGTTGCCTAAAGGAGACATATAAAAAGTAAAACGTATTGGTCCTAACACAGAGCCTTGTGGAACTCCATAGCTAACCTTTGTGTGCATGGAGGATTCATCATTAACATGAACAAATTGAAATCTATCAGACAGATAAGATTTAAACCAACCTCGTGCAGTTCCTTTAATCCCAATTTCATGTTCCAGTCTCTGTAATAAAATGTTATGATCAATGGTATCAAATGCAGCACTAAGATCTAACAGAACAAGTATAGAGATGAGTCCATTATCTGAGGCCACGAGAAGATCTTTCTGTTGTTTATTATTTAATGGAACTTTAAGATTTTAGAAGCAATTTTTTATATAATGCTGGCTTTAGTGCCTCAGAAATGATCACATTCAAAGTTCAATCACCACTGCCCTAATCATATAGACAAGCTTCACTCAATGTTATGACTGTTGTCTTGGATTGTGTTTTATTGTGGAGGTGTTTCAAATAAAATTCTAACTAACTATATATTCAGCTAATCAAAATGAACAAAAATGACTGTATGTTATTTTCATGTATTGCAGCAGATGCTTTTCATAATTAATGGAAATGAATAATTTTGGACTTGACGATAAGAAGACACAGAAACACACAGACATGAACACTAGAACACAACTGTCTTAAACTAAAATAAAATGCAGAAAGTATACAATTATTGTTAGATTGTGTTAAAAAGAACAAAGGCAACCTGAGCTGCTTTATGTCTGCTAGAAAGATCCCTCAATAGATTTGGTCTTCTGCCCCACATCATTCTTTAAAAGTGTGTGTCACATTTTTAAAATGACAGTCATGATGACAAAATGAGTGATGCCTGAGCAGATAATAACTTAATACAGCATTATCACAAATAGCATCACTAATAAATATAAAAAAACAAGGTTGATGATTTGAAATGTCAAAATTGACCTCATTGCGTCAAACATGAATATGTACCCATGACACTTTTGGTGTGTGTTGTCACTCAAACCTGATCATCTTATATTTATATATTCCCAACAAAGAAGAATTAAAGCGTAAAGTGTAGTGTATCTGTGTGGGTTTGCACATTAAAACAATACCTGAGTGTGTAGTGTGTTTGCCAGTTTGCAGCAGTATATAAATGTTGAGTGTCTTAGTCCATGTACTATACAGTATAGTGCATTCAAGGTCCACAATGGTACAAAAGAAAAATTACCATCATACTGGTCAAACAACTTGAAGTAATGACGCAACATGACAATGGTTAGTAAATGTCCAAAATGTAAATTTACAGTGCATCATTTGGTGAAGTACTTATTGTACATTATAAAGGGAGTAGTAAATGAGTGAATAGGGAGTGGTTTTGGACACTGCCCTGGGCTTGCTTTTCCCTATGTATGTGATGGCGACTGTGCAACTGTTAGCTGTCACTTTTAGTTCAATTAATCTGTATTTCTAAAGCACCAATACATGACAAAAAGTTCTGAAGGCACTTCACACACAAAGTAAAAAACACTTTACAGATATACAGAGAACCCCTTTAAGCAAGCCCCAAGATGACAAGGGAGAGGATAAACTCCCTTTAATGAAAGAAGACTCCAGGCTCAGTGTGGACAGCCATCTCACTCAACTGGAAGAGGAGTGAGCCAGGGATACTTGCAGAAAGGTACAGAAAGGAAGAAGCACAATTACAGAAGAAAGAAGAAAGTTAATGTCATCATATGGTGACATAAATGCAAGGAGTAGAGACGAGAGGAGGCGTGGAGAGCTCAGTGCACCGGGGGTAGCAGCATCACAAAGAGACGATTCAGATTCATCTGAGGAAAAAGAAATGTTTTTAGTATAGTCTTAAAAGTGGAGAGTGTATGAACTGGGAGCTGGTTCCACAAGAGAGGAGTGTAATAACTAAAGTTTCTGCCTCTCATTCGACTTTTGGAAGCTTAGGGAAACAACAAGTAGAGCTGCACTGTGAAGGGGAGGTAAACAAAGGTGGAAATATCTTTGATCTTGAGTCCAAAATGGTGGTCCTACATACAGTCAGAGACAATCCATTATGAACTTTAAGAATCCTGAAATCTGACAACATGTAGCTCCCTTAAGGCCTGTAATGCCAAGCTGATGGTCGGCCATCTGCCAATCTTGGGCTGTCAGCAGCCGTCTGTCACCTTAGCTTTTGTTGTGTGTCCTGCACCATGACACCAGTCAGCCTCTTGCTGGTAGCTTTTCAGCTGAATCAGCATGTTGAAGCAGACCCCACTGGTGAGAGAGAAATAAGTCTGATTGACTGCTCAGCTTAGCAAAGTGGTGCACAATAAGGGCAACTAAAGTGACAGAAGCAAGCAAATTAAGGCACGCACAGAATGCTCTTCTCATTTTTCATCTTCATGAAAAATATGCGTCCTGAGATAGACTGGAGACCTGTCCAGGTTGTACAGGTTGTACAGGCCTCTGTACACAGGTCAAATCCATTCATCTGTTAAAGACAACGCATCTAACATACTATGATAATATTTAGCAATTTTGAGGCAGCTAGTGAGCCACCCACAATTTTAATTTTAAAATTCTAGTTTGCACTACTGCTTTTATAGTTTGCACAACTCATGTATACATCGTGGGATTTTTGTGCTTTTTTTCCCCACAGAGGTCCTGTGTTTAACTTCCAGTATTATTACTTTTATTTAACTTTACGATGGCATCCTCATTCTTTCAAAAGAGTAAGAAGACAAAGCCACTTTGGGTTGAAGGCGAAGCTGCCAGCGATGTTTTCACATGTATAGGAGCATAGTTTTAAAAAGACACTAATTGAATTCCTTCTTCACTATTTATTTTTCATATATATTTTTCAAATCTTCAGGCTGACAAATAGAATGGACACAAATCAATTTAACTGGTAAACAAAACATAAAAATCTTGTGGGGTTCTTGGGGGCGGTGTGGGTCTTTATAACACTCAGTAGTTCAAATATTTACACAGTAGATTAGTGATGACAATAAATTAGAAAATTGATCTCTTTTGCATTTGTCAGAGCAATGGGATAAGATTTAGAGAAATAAATTATTAGAAAATCCAAGTTTTCAGTTCTGTTCATTGTTGAGAAGCTGGGCAGGGTGGGATGTCCGTAAGTGATGGCTCAGTGCACTTGTTTAAAAATGTTGTCCACTACCAGAGATAATTCATAGATGCCATACTGATAGTTTATTGTTTTTTTCCTACTAAATCCCATTTGGCCAGAGGCCTCTTGCACATACAGTAGCTTATCACTTTAAAGCATTGTATGGTATTGGTGACATTGCACACATTGACCAGGAACAGGGGGGTCAAAGTACATTGAGCGAATGGTCCACAAATTGTCTCTGGAGCTTTTGAGCTCCTTCACTGACTGATCGGACGCACATTGACCCAGAAATAGAAATAAAAACTGCTAGAAATGGGTTAATGGGTTAGAAATGAAAATAAAAACTGAGTTTACAATCCCGATTTTACATTAATCTAATGAAATGAAAAATACTATTTTAGAAAATTCATCCACTTGTCTAGATGTAATTCATAATCAGTAGATTTATGCGCAGGACTGTGAACTAAAATGATTACGAGTTTAACCAACCCTGACCCAGGGTGGCGTGACCTGACTAACCCCTGTCTGGTAGGCAGACAAGTTGGCAGACAAGACTAACAAGATTTAAAAAATAGACACATCAGGCACATCATAAAATATGATGTTTAAATATTTTGAAAGCAATTATGAACAGTTCACAAATGTTCACTTCCACTCCTGAAAGCTGTGAGAAGGTGAGAATCTAAACAGGGTTGACCCTAATGACTGGGCTAATGTTCCCTGATGCCGTTATAATCTGGAAGCTTCTCAGAGAGTGTCACAAATGTGTAGTTAGAGACCTGGCAGGAAGACAAGAGATTCAATCACAGGACATTGAGGTGGTCAGGTAGGCTGATATATGATTACCTTGACAGTGTATTGGTATGCAGAAGAAACAGTACATTTAGTCCCAGCAGATAACAGACCGGGGGTAACCACAGCCAAAAACAGAGTCCGCACTGAACTCAATAACAGGTAGGCCATTTAAATAAATAACACCAGGAAAAATGTCCAGAAAAATCCTGTTTATAAACAGGAGTCACTCGAAAACCAGTTTCGAATGGCAAAAGGTGATCCACCGAGGAAAATCAGACAGCAACAGGTATATACTGACGATAATGTGATAGGTATGATAATAATAATGAGAATAATTAGGGAAAAAATGAGGCTTGTCCCTTCACAAGGCTAATAAGGTTAATGCTATACAAAAAACAAAAACAGAAAAAAAGTTTAAAAGCCTTGAAATAAGTAACTTTTGTCTCTCTAAGGATGATTAGGGTCCTTGCTTTGCCACAGTTAGAACTGTATCACGTGAGATATTTTACATGGTTTTCAAATAAACATCTTGGTTTGGATGATTTCAGACATATTCAAAGTAAATGAAACCACATCGATGTCACAGGTTAGCAGCATTTTAGCTTTTAGCCTGTATAGGAGGAAGTGGCCCTCAGATGGAAACTCTCTAACCAGCACTGCAGAACTGACAATCTGAAATAACAAAACAGGTTAAAAGTAGAAGCACTTAGAATGGGGGAGATGAACACACTGCACGTGTCATCTTCTTTCTGTCTGTACAGTGCACAAATAAACCAAATGAATCCACAATCCACTTTCATCCAATCCAATCCAAGATCCAAAATCTGAATCCAATTAAACAAAATCCTTTCTATTTCCCCAAATCCTTAAAACCAGTTTAGAAGTCAGTCATGTGCAGTGTTTAATGCCAGAAGAATACAGAGCAAACAGATGCTTGGGACAGACTGAAAGGAAGAGCTGAAGTCAGGGGGTCCAAATTACTGAAGTAAACGGTGTTGATGAGAGGCAGGAGTCTGGTCCAAACAGACCAGCGTCAGGTTTCACAGGCAGATTTCAGGCTGGAGAGTTGATGAGTTACTATCAGACAGAAAGTACAGAAGAAGCACAGATAATAGGTGAATGCAATCAGGAAGTAACGCATGAGAACTGAACCACATTAGAGGGGAAGATGAAACAAGTCGAGGTGATGAGCCGTCAGAACAGGAAAAGGCGATCCTTAAAAATGTCATTAATTGTTGATAAGGACTTAACAGAAACATCTTCATTAATATAATTTCATCATCATTTGAGGCACCTTACTGTCTAATACTTTTTCTTCTGTGTAGTCATTTTCTTAATATGTTCTGCTTACATGACTGAAAAGCCTTGAGCAGTTGAGACACTGTGTTGTGTGAAGAACTGAAACTGTAACACTGTCAGACAAAGTAGCTGCATGTGTTTCTGTCCTCCCAGTGCTGAAGGATTTTTACTAGTATGTCTCTCACCCTTTTAGAGATTTACAAGTATCAGAAGTGGTAAATGGTAAAAACTATTGTGTTTCCAAGAAGGCCCTGTACAAAACAACCCAACTCTAGTGCTTTTAGCTCTGTGGGTGCGAGGGTGCACACACTGTCAGAGCAGAATTGTGTCTTATAGAGTTCTGCAGTTCCAGTACTTTGATGGTTTGTTTTTTTAGAAGTTTTCTGCTGCAATAAATCATGCTTTTTTGTAGATAGTCCAATCAGTATGCTTAAGCAAAGCGGCAATCCATCAACAGCTTCCCACAGGGTGTTCTTATTTTAACTAAAAACCAATCGCAGTTTTGATAAATCGACTCCAGCTCCTCCTGTCCATATGTCAAAGTGTCCTTTGAAGAGATTCTAAACCCCAAGTTGCTTCCAGTGGGTCAGGCCAGTACCCTGCATGGCAGCGTTGCTGTCATCTGTTTGTGAATAAGGAGTAACATTGTAAAGTATGGTGGAAAAGTGCTAAAAGACAATTGTGTTCCTTTTAAAACATTTTCATAATATGAAATAAAATGATTTGCAAGAACATATAGGACAAATAGGACAGAATTCCTTTGTGAAGCTTTTATATTTTATGTAGCACAGACGTTTGTTGAAAAAACTGGTTAATACAAATAACAAATTACAAGCTACTATGGAGTCAAATGGCACATATTGTATGTCAGCTCCTAAGACTTATTCCTCTAAAATCCAAAATCAAAAACAATATCTAATTACATGAAAACTAAGTATGACTGGTCAAAAGTTATAGGAAATAAGACCAGTTAGGCAAAAAGGCATTAAATTCATAGAGAAAGATTCTCTTTGTAACAACTAAACTGAAATAAAATAAGTTGCCCAAAATATACTAAAGTTAGTGAAACTACTACCAATAACAGTTTTTTTTTTTTTTTTTTTTTTGGTCAGTCTGTTATTAACATTTTTAGCAAACTGTTCTGGGTTAATATTAAAAACACCTCACGGAGGAGGTGACGCTGAAACCACGGTATTCGAACAGAATATGCATAAAGACAAGGATCATGACAGAGTGTCACTGGAGACCTCCCCTGCACCTTGCTACAGTAAGATAAGTAAAAAATGTGAAAAAGTTTGTCCACTGTAGCTTTAAGGTTCATGAGGTGCTAGAGCCAATTCCAACTGTCACTGTGCTAATGGTGGGATGCATACTGGACAGATTAAAAGTCTGTCTCAGGGATAATTTTATTATTATGACATTCACAAATATTACTTTGTTCATTATTAATATTATAATATTATTCTTTTAGAATGTAGTATCCACTCATGTATCCATTATCTACAAACTCTTATCCTAGTTTTCAGAATCATGACAAAGTCAGAACAAAGCCTCCAACTTGGGGGAAGCTGTAGATGACTTGGTAAGGCAGTCATCCATGGACCACAGGGTTAGTGGTTTGAGTCCTGGTCCCTGGTGTCTATATGTCGAAGTGTCCATGGGCAAGACACTGAAGCAAAAGTTGCTCCTGGTGGGTCAGGTGAGCACCTTGCATGGCAGCCACCATCATCAGTGGTGAGTGTTTAAGGAGAACCAACATTGCAAAGCCCTATATAAGCTGATTGTTTACAAACTGACCAACAGAGAGGTGGGGAACCCTCACAAGATGGTGCCTGCATCCCCCAACATGGTGACATCAACTTCACATTCTCTATTTAGCACCAAAAATACTTGGATCATTTGTCTCAACTTCAATTTTTTCAATTCAACTTTATTTAAAAAGCGCCAATTCACAACAAAGTCATCTTAGGGCACTTTACAGAATAAAGTCAAGATTATAAACATGTATAGAGGGAACCCAACAATTCCCCCTGGAGCAAGCCGTAGGCAACAGTGGAGAGGAAAAACTCCCTTTAATGGGAGAAACCTCCAGCAGAACCAGGCTCAGGGTGGACGGCCATCTGCCTTGACCAGTTGGGGTGAGTGGAAAGGGGAGAGAGAAAAGAACAGAGCAACAAAAAGCAACAACAAAACATCGGGCAGATTGGTAGGACCAGTAGCTGCACGCTGGAAGACACACAGCTTCAAAGCCGGGGACACCTGCAGAAAGGGACAGAGAGAGGGGGACAGAGAAGGACAAAGACAACTACGGGAGAGAACAGACAGAATTAATGACATACAGTGGTGACAATTGCGGGGTGAGAGGAGAGATGGTCAAGAGGAGGAAAGGAGCTCAGTGCATCGGGGGTTGGGTCCCCCAGCAGTCTAAGCCTGTGGCAGCATAACTATAACTAATTATATGCGTTATTAAAGAGGAAGGTGTTAAGCCTAGACTTAAAAGTAGAGAGGGTGTCTGCTTCCCGAATCTGAACTGGGAGCTTGATAGCTAAAGGCTCTGCTTCTCATTCTACCTTTGGAAATTCTGGGAATCACAAGTAGACCTGCATTCGGAGATCGAAGTGGTCTACTGGGATGATATGATGCTATGAGGTCTTCTATATATGATGGAGCCTGACCATTCAGAGCTTTATATGTAAGAAGCAGGGTTTTAAATTCTATTTTAAATTTAACGGGAAGCCAATGGAGAGTGAAGGTGAAATATGATCTCTCTTGCTAGTTCCAGTCAGCACTCTTGCTGCAGCATTTTGGATTAATTGCAGGCTCTTTAGGGAGTTACTGGGGCATCCTGAAAGTAGGGAATTACAGTAGTCCAACCTAGAGGTAACAAATGCATGGGCCAGTTTTTCGGCATCACTTTGAGACACAATGCTCCTAATTTTGGCAATTTTCCATAGGTGGAAAAAGGCTGTTCTAGAGATTTGTTTTATATGTGAGGTAAAGGACAAATCCTGGTCAAAAATAACTCCAAGGTTCATTGCAGTAGTACTGGAGGCCAGACTTATGTCATCTAGAGTAACAATATGGTTGGACATCATGTCTCTGAGATTTTTGGGCCCAAATACTATGACTTCAGTTTTGTCTGAGTTTAGAAGTAAAAAATTGTGGGACATCCAGGCCTTGATGTCTTGTAGGCTTGAAGCTTTATTAACTGATTATTATCATCTTGTTCCATAGATAAATATAGCTGGGTATCATCAGCATAGCAGTATAAATTTATGGTGTTTTCCAATAATGTTGCCCAAAGGAGACACATATAAAGTAAAAAGTATTGGTCCTAACACAGAGCCTTGTGGAACTCCATAGCTAACCTTTGTGTGCATGGAGGATTCATCATTAACATGAACAAATTGAAATCTATCAGATAGATAAGATTTAAACCAACCTAGTGCAGTTCCTTTAATCCCAATTTCATGTTCCAGACTCTGTAATAAAATGTTATGATTAATGGTATCGAATGCAGCACTAAGTTCTAACAGAACAAGTATAGAGATGAGTCCATTATCTGAGGCCATGAGAAGATCGTCTGTGACTTTTACCAGTGCTGTTTCTGTACAATGTTGAACTCTAAATCCTGACTGAAAGTCTTCATACAAATTATTCCTATGAAGGTGATCACATAATTGTTTTGCAACTACTTTTTCAATTATTTTAGAAATAAAGGGGAGATTAGATATTGGTCTGTAATGGCTAAAACACCTGGATCAAGACAGGGTTTTTTAAGTAGTGGTTTAATTACAGCTACCTTATAGGCCTGTGGTACATAGCCTGTTTCTAAAGATAGATTGATGAGATCTAATATGAACGTATCTATTAAGGGTAAATCTTCCTTGAGCAGCTTAGTTGGAATAGGGTCTAGCAGAAAGGTTGTTGGTTTAGATGAGGTAATAATTGAAGTTAGCTCAGAGAGATCTATGGATAAAAAGCAGTCTAACAGGGAGTGGGGCCTTAACGATGATTCTAGCAATGTTGTACATGAAGATTTATTTGTAATATTTGGGGGGAGGATCTGGTGAATTCGTTCTCTAATGGCTACAATTTTATTCATAAAGAAAGTCATGAAGTCATTGCTGCTCAGAGTTAATGGAAAACTAGGCTCAACAGAACTATGGCTCTTAGTCAGCCTGGCTACAGTGCTGAACAAAAACCGGTCATTTACTAACAGAGATTTAGAAGAGAGAGATCTGATATTTAATAATCCACATTTCATAGTTTTTTTCTGTGAGAGGAGAAGTCTTAACTTTTATTAGGTTATCATGATTAACTCCTCTTGTTGTCGTTTTTAGTTTATGTAATTTAGTTGGTCGGGGAACAGACACAGTCTCTATAGGTTTGTGGGAGGGGGACGGTTGTAAGGATACTGCAGAGAGGCGTGTAGGACTGGATCTCTGCATCCTAGGCACAACTATGGATTTTCATACTTTTGGTTGTTTAATAAAACCAGCATTATTTCTGGATAAGAAAGCTGCACCATCTAAAGTAGGATGGATGCCATCTCTTCTAATCAGCCTAGGTTTTCCCCAAAAACATTACCGATTGTCTATGTAGCCCACATCGTTTGCTGGGCACCACCTAGACAGGCAGCGGTTGAATGATGACATGCGGGTGTACATGTCGTCACTGGTCAGATTTGGCAGGGGTCCAGAGAAAACTACAGAGTCCGACATTGTTTTGACAAAGTTACACACCGATTCAACATTCATTTTAGTGACCTCCGATTTGCGTAATCTGGTCTCATTAACTCCCGTGTGAATAATAATCTTACTGTATTTTCGTTTATTTGTAGCCAGAAGTTTCAAATATGATTCAACGTTGCCCGCTCTGGCCCCAGGAAGACAATTAACTACGACCACTGGAGTCTCTAACTTCACGTTTCTGACTATAGAGCTGCCAATGACCAGAGTTGGTTTCTCAGCGGGTTTGTCACTGAGTGGGGAAAATCGATTAGAAACATGAACCGACTGGTGGTGAACCTCGGGCGTCTGTTTAGCATTAGATCTCTTACAAACCGTCACCCAACCGGACTGGCTTCCCGGCTGCTCGGGAACTGCCGGGGGACAGCTAGCAGGGGCTACGCTAGGTCGGCCCGCACCAGATAACAGGGGCTGACTAGCTGAGTTGTTTTCCATGGTGCGGAGCCGCGCTTCCAATTCCGTGCGCCTCGACTCCAAAGCTGCAAAAACCTTACACTTGTTACATAAACCATTATCACTAAAGGAGGCAGAGGAAAAACTGAACATGAGACACACCGAGCCAGTGAGAGAAGGAGAGACAGAGGGAGACAGAGAAGCCATTGCTAACGAATAACTGCTAAGCTAACAACGCTAATATAGGTGAAATCTGGAATTTGTAAACTTTAGCTGGTTATGTTTTACAAGAGCAGGTGCTTGTGTAATACAAGCGTATGTTATGACTCAAGTATTAATTCTTGTGTGAAGAAATCAATTATTTAAGTAAAAATAACAGCTACAATTGATCAGTAAACAGTCCTTCGGTAGAAACCCAAGAGTGTGCAGAAACAGGAAGTGACGCAATACGCTTACCGCACGAGGAGCAGGAGAAAATTCAATTCTTCTGACCTCCTCTCTTCTATCCTTTTTTATATTATAGATGTTTTTGATGAATTCTTTTTTATTCCTTTATAACCATCCCTAAATAAACCAAGAAAAGCTGTCACTGTGGTACTGTTATATGGATCAGGCCACTCTGGAGAACTAAGATACACCAGGTGACCATTTTCCTACTCTCAACTAAACGGCACATCACTCGGCTACAAACCACTTAATAAATCCAGAGCTGTTAATGAGGGAAACCTGCAGAGGTTCAACCCTCTCTTCTTGGGGTCAAGCAGAAAGTAAGCAGTGGTTTGGAATATGTCTGACAGAAAGATCTATAACAACTGTGTGTTTGCATGCTCTCATGTTTTTGTGTGTGTAAACAGAGGGAGGGAACAAACAGCTCATTCCTGTAGTGATTACCAATGGAAGGTAGAGATCAATGGATCACATTACAGTGTGTGTGTATGTGTGTGTCGTGAAGACAGACTACACTATGAAGGTCACACATTAACTGTTCATGTTATCCTTAATTGAATAATTTGAAGATATTGGATATATGTAATTGTACCCTCAAAAGACAGTCTCACCATGACATTCGTTCTAATGTAACATGCTGAATTGGAAATTTAGCCGGAAAATAACTCTGCATTTATACAAGTGAGGATCAGTTGGTGTGTTGACTTGAAATCCAATGCAGTCAGTCCAGTTTTAGCAACCGATCTATAACGCTGAAGGCATATCAGATGCCAGATCAATGTGCAGTGGTTTATAATGCTGCAACACAGGAAAAATAAGCCAGGTTTTTGTTTTTTTCATCTCTTTCTTTTGCGCCAGAGCACTATGCTTGGGCACTCAATTGTGTCACAGAACTGGCATTATTCAACTCATCTAGTGGGCTGCATTTTTGTTTTGTTGCAGAGCAAAACTGATTCAGATCCCAACCTTAAAATGACACGTTAAATGTTAGTATTCGCATGTTTACATCCACATTTAGCCATTTGGCAAATGCTGTTATCAAAACTGCCTTACAAATCAGGTGCAAAGCAAGCACAGGAAATTGCAGAGGAGTTCTGTTTTCAACATCTTTTTGAATATTTGAAGTGAGGCAGCAGTGTGTTTAGTTAGTAGCTTCTTCCACCATTTGTGTTGGGCGTGCCACCAGATGGCGTTCATTGGCAGTGTGCGGTGAACTTGAGTAGGAAGGTGCTGTATAGTTGACTACTTTGTGGGTGAGAGTCAGAATGTGTGTGGGCAGCTACTGTAAGCCAGAGCAGAGATCTGAACAGTATTTGAACAGCTGTGTGACATGTGTCAGCATTGCAGTGGTCAAGATGAGACTGTCTGCTTGAGGAGTCAGAAAGGTTGGGTTTGATCTTTCTGATGGTATAGAGGGCATATCTGCTGCCAAACACATCTACTGCCAAACAGATGTTTAGAGGTTAAGAAGGTTTAGAGAATTCTAAATTAGTGTTGTCCACAATCACCATACAGATGCTAGACAGCATTAAATCTTTTCTACTCACACCTGGTTAGTTGTCAGCTTGCAGCTTCGTTTTGCTCCGTCATTTTCCAAAAACTATTATCAACACATCAGGCGGTTCCAGAAAAGGTTTCTAGCATAGATATACTAGAAGAGCTGGAGGTAACAATGCCTCTCAGCCGCTCAGGCTTTCAGCCAATTTTGACCAATGACCACTTTAGCCCAAAAAGCATTTTCTAATTAGGTTAATTGGTGACTCTAAATTGCCTGTAGGTGTGAATGTGGGTGTGAATGGTTGTCTGTCTGTGTATTTCTCTCTGTGTTGGTCCTGAGATACATACACATCAGGGTGGACCCACCTTTCACCCAATGACAGCTGGGATAGGCTCTAGCACCCTCACAACCCTAAACAAGCTAAGTGGTTATAGATAATGGATGGATGAACAATCTTTCCTCAAAAGTAACCATACTTCATATCCAGTGCAATGCTACAGTGAAGGAATAGTATTTTGAAAATGTAGGCAAATGTTTAGGATAACATGTTCCCACACTATATGATTAGTGACCATGGCAGCTTTATAGAAATGCATATATGAGAATAATGTGGGAGGGGTGTGTTTGTGTCGGAGTTTACATTTAAGTACGTGAGAGAGAGTTAGAGAACGAGCCCCATAGGGAATATTATCATAGACTCGTGCACAAATCCCAGCATAGCTACATACTGCCATCTACAGCTGTTGATCTCTATTTAACTGCATCTAGATGATTAGTGCGATCACACACACACACACGTGGAATCAGAATCAGTGGAATTTCTTAATTTACACTATCAAACACTGACATTAAAACCAAGCACGATTTACTAATTTTCTTTAGCTCATCTGGAGCAAAAAAGACTGAAATAAGCTTTTGTCATTTGTTGCTAGGATTTAAAAGCTTCTTCATTCAGATTTTAAGGTGTATATATAAACAAATATGAGTCTGGAATTTTCACTTGTTATAGTTTTTCATTGTCACATTGTTTATTGTATCACACACACGCACACACATACACACACAGAGACATAAAAAGGGAATCGTTACATGAATAAACACTGCCCTCTACTGACAAAAATGTGTTGTTACGTTGATGAGCAATACCAACATCCATTTTGACATCGACATCAACTTACCACTTGAAGGTGATTACTCCTCCAACCTAACACATGCAGACACAAACACTTTTTACCCTACTTTCATGACATGAGAGAGGAGACAATTTTAGTTCTACTTAACATGCCTGCACTTGTGTACCTGTAATGTGACAAAAAAATGTGCTTTTAGAAACATATCATTTGTGTGCGTCTATGGGCCACAATGTATAGATAACAACCATGTGATAACACCAGTTCATTAACTGTTTGGTAAGCAAGGGCAGGATAGTACTTGCACCCATGGTCACAAGCATTGAAATAACCTGGTTACTGGAAATCTACAGACCTGATCTCAAGAGGCTGTGCTATAAATTACATTTGCCACAAAACAGCAACAAATCAGTAATATATTACAGTGAAACACATTTAATGTAATAGTAATCAGTTATTACCAAATTACCAAATAATTTACCAAATTTACCATTTTATTAGTGTAATTACGATACTGTAGCTTGTGTGTTTCATGTTGCTTTCAATAGAACCCCTGCTAGCATAGGGGCACTGTTTCCCCTACGAGAGGATAAAGACAAATGACCTTTATAAGTGTTTAGGTTGGAGGAATTCTGTCCCATCTCTGATGTATTTTCAAGACATTAATTTAAATCACTAATTTAGACTGTACTGTATGTGGCCCTACCATGTAGATTCTGATTTCAAAATGATGAAGCATCTCTCCACAATGAGCTCTTCTTTCTTCTTCTTTCAACCTTTTTCATATTAATTAAATTAAATTACAGTGAATAAAACTTCTAAGAAATGTCTGGGTTTTTTCTAAAATGAGAAAACACACACACACACACTACAGAATAACATAAAAATCAGTGTACTAATAGGCTTATAGTGCAGACAGAAGGGAGATGCAGTAGCATAAAGATGTAAAAAATGTGTCAGTCTGCCTCTGAAAACCTCTCAAATGTTTATGATTCAGTAGGACTCTTAGCCGACTTCTTTCAGACAGGAGGAGCTAGAAAATTATTTTCACAATTAATCCCTATTTATTTATATAGCAACACCAGCAGGACAGTGTTGGGCTGGGTCAACATAAACTACCAATGAAAAATTATTGGTGTCCAACAGGTTGTGATAAGTGAACAGTAATAAGCTTTTCAAGCAATAAGTGATCATTGTTAGTTTCAGCTTCCTCAGGGGATTTGTTTACAAAAGCAAAATACAGAATATGACCAGCTTTATTCTTAAATTCTGCTTTTATCTCTGCCCTTCACTGTCCTCATCAGCTTGTCTTTAATCTGCTGTCTAATGCTGCAGTGCATGTTCAGTTTATAAGAGCAATTAATGTTACCTGCATCCCAACATGTATTGACAGATGTGTTAGAGTTATGATTATGGTTATTATTATTATTATTATTATTATTATATAATTCATTCATTGCCTTGCAGTATAGGAAGTGCATCTCAAAGCACCAGTAATTCAGTATCTGCCTCCTACATTTAAATACCCTGGACAGCTCAGCATGGATACAACAGGTACTTGTTTAGATTGAATCTGTGACCTTTTTCTGCCAAAACGCTCTGACCACTAAATCCTGCTGCTGCTCCTCAGTTGATACCCAGTCTTGTAACCATGTAAAGCATCTCTCTGCTGACCGTGACACGAAGCCAAACCCCCGATGATCCAGATAACACTAATCTTCACCTGCATGTGATGTCCTTCTTTGATATGTAGCACTGTAGCACTACACAACTCCTTTAAAAATTATTTTCTGCACATTTTATTGTAAATAAAGCAACATTGATTCTAAGATACAAAAATACCAGAATACCATTGGGAAAATAAACATATTTATCAGTTTATGACAGATATGAAAGGTTTCTAAAATACACAAATGACATGAAATGCCATGATTCTCAATTATATTACAGGTACATGTAATGCTAAAATTCTATTCAATTCATCATCAAAGCAATTTTGATATTATTTCTCCTTAGTGTGACACAAATTTATGAAATTTCATGAAGGATGTCTATATAACACTGTCATTATACATACATCCTCTGTACAGTGAAATGGCAAAACTTATTTACATTAGGACAAAAATTGTTTTTGTAGTTGCCACACAGAGCCATACAGACCAGCAGGAAGTGAGGGGGTAAAACATTCTGCACACTGTGGCCATTGAAGGTTCAATGGATGTTGGAACAAGTAGCGACAAGAATCATGAATAAAAAAAACTTTTTATTTCAAGTAAATTTGAGTTAAAATTTAAAATCATGACCTTGCATAGCTAGCAGACAATGCAAGGTGCAGAGGTCTGCATAAACATACATGTTAAAAGTTTCTTAAATCAGAAGAACTGCTTAAGCAAAATTTAGCAAACTGTCAAGGTGGTCACTATTCCACATTTATAGACTTCCTTTACGTTTTAGGGAAAATCTGGAAAATAGATAATAATAATATGATAAGCTCCTACTGCTCTTTCTTGGAGCTTGGTTCACCTTTTTGTCCACATCCAACACTCCAGTGAAGTTCCTGTGTGGTATTTTTGGGGGTTAGAAACATTGACAGAAGCTCCAAGCCTATCTATTAGGGAAATATCAGACCAGGTTATTATCAGTGTGATTCTTCTTCTCATTTATCTAATGATGGTGTAATAAATATTGCAGTGCCATTTGCTGACAGTTAGATTCTTTGAGGTCAGGATGTGTAAGAAAACACATGACTTTTAGAAAGAGATGTCAGTTTGTGTCTCATTTTAAATCTTTCCTCAGTGGTATTACTATATTTTAACTCATGACACAAATTTCCCTTAACATCTCATTTCTGTGTTTAAATCCAACCAGAAACATGTCTTTTTTTTCTTGGCCCATAGCCAAACATAATATGCTAATAACATGCTAATAACCTACTTAGCATCACCATCATGTTTTCTATGTCTTCATGATTTAAACTTTGGAACACAAACTGTGACGTTGGATGAACAAACAAGCTACACTGGTTGTGAATCTCATTGAAGTACAGATTCTCTTGAACAAACCCCCACAACTGAGAATGAAACTCAGCAGTCAGGCACCAGTAGTGTCCATGACATTTAAACATAAACATAATTTTAACATATTTATTTACATGTATATGTCACAAACACAGAATAAACGAGCTGTGTGAACTTTTACAGAACTCTCTTCACTAACTGTCTGTGCTCAGGCAGGCTCTGGCTGCCGTTTGTGGTAACACCACCCTGTGGACAACAGGGGGTGACAAAAGCTTATAGGAAAAGAAGGACTTGTACAGAGAAACATTACACTTTCCATAGCCCTCCTGTCCCATGGCCATGTTGTATCAGGTCTACAGTACAGTTGTCAGGGCTCATCAGGTTCCTTTTTCATTTCTTGAGTCGTACATATGCATTTTGGGAAGGAAATATGTTGAAAAGCCACTTACTAATCTGTGCCATCATTAAACAATTAATTTCATTGTTTTATCATATACTCTTGGAATGAATCACGTGTATTCTTTGAAATCAACATATTTTAAAAGGCAGATAATGTGTTTGCATACATCATTGCACAAGATTTCTTCATCTTTGTCCTTTTCCTCCTAGGTTTTTAATTGATGACTGAGTTATGACAAAACACCTGTATGCTTATAACAAAACTTTTTGCCCTCTCATCCTAACTTTTACCACAAAGTTGATTTACCAACAGCATTTAATCAGTAAGCCCTGCTTAACTGGCAGATGCTCAGCCCTCAGAGGCATTCCCCAATCCTTTCAGTCCAGTGAAGGTCATGACTGTTTGCATGTGCCTCATAATTAGACTTTTTTTTGGTTGTTCACCTTCATTAAAAAGATCTAACATTTTAACTGCACTCTTAATCAGACAAACTTATTTAATGGCCAGTTCTTCACACACAACGACGATGGGCAAGTCTACTAACAATTATGACAATGTGATTGTTTTGTGTCTTTATTGTCCTGCATGCCAGCTGTTATTCCTTATTGTGCCTAGTATTACTTCATTTCTGCCAGTCAGTATTCACTAGGTCATGAAAAAAGCTACACTAGGCAAATTCTGTATATCATAGCAGTCTGGCAATGACAGGGAAAATTATAATGTTCTTTTCAAATGCAACATTTTAATTTTACTTTCACTTGCCTGGATTGACATGTAAATGATGTCTTCTCCACCCACACACAGTGATGAGTGATAACTAAACAATTCATTCTACCCAAATTGTTTTAATTCGTTTTTCTCGTCAATTTGATTTATTGTGTATTAGTTTATTATATTTATTATGAGACAGAATTTGGAATTGAGTTTGATAAGTTAAAATGATGCTTGTTAAATGCATATAACATTCTTACCTTTTTTTGTAAATCAAAGACATGTTTTTTGTCATTTGCAAACAGTGTGCAAAGTTGCCTAGTGTAGCTTTAACCAACCAAACAATTCAACTAAGACTCTGTTAGCTGTCCCTGACAGGTTTCATGTTTCATATGTTCAGGCCGGTCTACATTCCAACATCTTCTTAAAGGCCTTTCTGAAGCTGTCATCCAGGAAGGCATAGAGGAAGGGGTTGAGGCAGGAGTTGGCATAGCTGAGGCTGGTTATGAAGTAGGAGATCCCAATCACCAGTGGCGTGTTGCTCAGATCTGTGGTCAGAGCCACAATGGTGCTGAGGTGGAATGGCGTCCAGCAGAACAAGCACACGGCCAAGACGATGAAGACCATGACAGTTACTTTCTTCTTGGCCTTATCCAGTGCCTTGGCATTGCTATTGAGCCGCATGTTGCGCAGCTTGTAAAGCATCATGGTGTATAAGATACAGATGGTTGAGACTGGGATGGCAAAGCCCAGGATTAGAGTGTAGATCCGGCTGGCTTTGAACCACAAGCTTTCAGGACTGGGGAAGCTGAGCACACAACTCTTCCTCTCATCATTTGTAATGAAAACACCAGCAAAAACAGTAAATGGCATGACAATGAGGATAACAAGGATCCAAACACATAATGAGATGATCTTGGCTGCTCGGTAGGTGCGGTAGGGCATGCGCTTGGACCTCACTGTGGCCAAGACAACCAGGTAGCGGTCAATGCTCATAACTGTAAGGAAATAGATACTGGAGAAGATGTTGTAGTGGTCTATGCTGAGAATGACTTTGCACAGGACCTCACCAAAAGGCCAGTAGTGCAACAAATGTTCAGCTATGCTCATCGGCAACACCAAAGTGAACAAATCATCTGCAATGGCCAAGTTCAGGATGAACATATTAGTTACTGTTTTCATCTTGGGGGCTTTGAGAATCACATAGATGACAGCTGTGTTACCTGTCAGTCCCACTGCACATATGACAGAGTAGATAACTGGTATAATTATGTAAAGGTCAGCATAGAAGGGAAACTCAGGGGGGGGAGTACAGTTCAGGTTAGTGCTGTTCCCTGATGTAAGTGAATAGAAGTCCACAGAGTCATTGCAGACTGGCAGAGCACTGCCGGGGATAGATACATTCTCCATTTTGAAGAGATAATGAAAACAAAGTCTGTTTCTGTTTTAAAAGACTGTTTCAAATACTAGACAAAGCTCCCACAAGTTTACAGGCAATTATTGTTTTACAATAAAACCTTAGTGTCTTTGTGTTTTTGGGCACCTCACACAGTAATTTATCACTGAGCCTAACTGAGGATTGATGCACAGTTTATCTAACAGTAAAGGTTCAGTTAAGGTAGAGTAACATCTTTTCATTATCACCCTTAATGAACTCAGCCTGTGACCATTACTAGAACAGAGTTCAGAGAGCAACAGCTCCTAATGTGAGGTCTAGAGAACACCACCAGATCCACTCCTTATTTTAGTTATTCATTAGAGAAAAGAGCATGTTGGGATTATGGAAGTTGTTTCCACGCAGTCTTACCTCCTCCAATTACCGCACAAGCAGTTTTATAGGGATGTAAGTAATCAAATAAATAGAAAAAATAAATAATCCTGTCAAAACAAGTTTCTTCTCCGTGATGTAAAAAAGCTCCAGCCGTCCTGTTTCATGCTCACCAAATTAGCAGTCCAATATCAGCTCCGTTTTAGGCTAGATTTTTCATTTTCAGTTCTTTAAAAATAGACAAAATATTTTCACTTTATCTCCACTAAATTTATTTTCTGTTTTAAAGTCCGCATAAAAAATCTGATCCTTTTCCACCGATGCGAACTCGGTCAATACATCCTTCGTCTCCCTATTTAATTTCCTCGGTGCAAACGACTTCAGCTGAGCTGTTAGAGTGAAAAAGAGTCCGGGATCAGCTTTATGATGTTTATTTTGTGGTTTCGGGGAGCTGTGTTTCCTCTTCCTGTGCGCTCTGGAGACGGTGCCAGGTCTGTGCGCACCAGTGGCGTATCACGAAATCTGAACACAGAGAGTGGACATTAGTTTAGTTGAGCTGTACACCTCTACAGACACAGTGCGCCCAAACTTTAACACACATCAACACAACTGTCAACACTTCTGTGGCAATAATAATAAAAAAAGTGTCCGGGTAGAGAAACGATACTGGATTAAGTATCATGGATACACAGCAGCCAGCAATTAACCAATTAAATCCGCGAGATTTTGCCACGCGTCATTATTTCACATTTACATCAGACACATTTATAAAACCATTACTCTTAACCTCAAACTGAGTGTACTAAAAAGTCTTACTGTAGAACCAGTACACAAAAAATGCATTTAAACTACAGTAAGTGATTAAAAAAAAAAAACATTACGTGTATAAAAGTCCCTGCCTGTAAAATCTCTGTCCTTGGTCTTGTGTCTGTGGGAGGCGCACTGCTCTCCAGCCTCAGCTGCTCTAACCCCCCCACCCTCTCTCTCTCTCTCTCTCTCTCTCTCTCTCTCTCTCTCTCCTCCTAAGAGGCTGCATCCCCGGCTGACGTCATGCCGAGTTTCCATTCTTAATCTTCATGTCTAAACAATAGTGTTCATTTACACGCTATAATTGTTTATGTATTTATTTTATTTGTCTTTTTTTATCTTGTACATTTGAGATTCATTTGGCAGTTGTTTCCCTAAATATTGTTCTTTCTATATTCAAATGTAACCTAATGTCTGAATATGTTATTTTTGAATAAAGAATTAAAAAAATCCTGAACCAATTAAAATAAAACATGTATTAAATCTGTTAAACTTTTACAATACAAAAAATCAAATCAAATAACTGACCTTCCTGAAGAGATATTTAATGTGGTAATGTCTGAATAATGTACATGTTGTAGTTATTTAGATTATTTGTCTATTTTTTTCTTGTATATGCCTTCAACATTTAATTTATGTTCCCCAAAACAAATTTCTTTTTCTATGAAAATGGTAAAAGGTAAATGGTCTGCACTTATATAGCTCTTTTCTACCTATTGGCACATTCAAAGCGTTTAAGCTGCTTCTCGTTCACCCATTCACGCTCACAATCACACAAACTCACACACCGATGAGGGAGCCAACACTCACTGGGAGCAACTAAGTTGGGGTTCTTGCTCAAGGACACTTCGACATATTATAAGTGTCAAAAGCAAACAATTATCACAGGCTTGGACCATTATAGAGTGTTTGAGTTCAGGCCTTGGTTTTATGGTTTACGACCTTAATATTCTGATCTCACTGTTTCCATCAGCATCAGGATTTGGTGAGCTCGAGGTAATGATCCCAACCACATCACAAGTATTATTTTTTAATTCGCTTCACAAAGTTCTCTGCTGAGCCACTGATGACATAACTGTTGCATAAAGGTTGAGTAGTACTCCACTAAACTGAAAAACTAAGGTGAACTGTGTGAAATTAAAGTGCCACTCTAGCTGAATGCTGCTTTTTGAGTAGCACACACTTGAAATTTGAATGAGAGGCTCCTAAAGATTTGTAGCTTGTTTCTTCTCCTAGAAGACATTGGCCACTTCAGTTTAATTTATAACATCAAGGCTGAATTTCCACATCATATATACATCATATATAACAAACTGCTAGATTGAGGAAATGTTATAAAAAAAAGAAGACTAGCAAACCATGTCACACACCCAATATGATACTGCCTTCCTGCTTGATGTATTTTTTTTATTTTCCAATTCTTTTCTCCTGTTTTTCCTCACAGCTGTTAACAGCCTGAAATGATATTTCCATTCACTGGAGCTAAGCACCCTCCTCCTGTATTCTCTTTTCTGTATTGCTTCATGTCTCACTCAGATCCTGTTTTTGTCTCTTTGTTTCAGTATGTCATAGTTTAAACTGCCCGACAGATGTGCATATGTGTGTGTGTCTGTGCTTGTATTAGCTACCTAGTTAAGGCCAAAAAAAAACGTTCTACCAAGTTAGGACCTTTTGACAAAGTAAGGACATTTTGCATATCCAAACAAGTTAAAATAGCTGTTAGAGAGTTAAGATTTGGTTTTAGGATTCGGTTTAGAATTGGGTTTATTTCAGGGTTTGGGCCTAGGGATTGCATTAGATAGATGATAGGCTGTTCAGGTCTGGGCCTAGTACAGTGCTCACCTTCCTCACCAGCTTGTCCAGGCGTGAGGCGTGCTTCTTCTTGATGCTGCCTCCCCAGCACACCACCACATAGAAGAGGGCACTCATCTCAAAAGTCTGATCATCTGATTTCATCAGATCATCTACAGCAACTTTTTGCAGATGTTAAAGGAATGCCAGCCTTCTGAGGAAGTACAGGCATCTCAGTTCAGTCTATTATCCAGCTGCAGTCCCTGGTATTTGTAAGTCTTTAGAAACTCTACAGATCCACTCCAGAGATGGATGATGAGCAAAGGAAAATGATATTGAAGGTCCTTGAGGGTAGTTCGGTGGTGTGGTGAGGAATGAATGAGTTGGAGCGGTCAAACCCGTTAATGAAGTTGTTCAGCTGTTTTTTTCTCTCCACATTTCCCTCAATGGTACCACCCCCATTTGAGCTGCATCTCGTGATGTCTTCTGGTTCAGAAGACCCTTGATGTCTCTCATGATCTAGGGGTTATTGTTAGCTTAGCAGCGTAAAGTCCTTACCAGAACAAAAACTTCTATACAGAAGTTGACTGTCAGTAGTCAAGTCAACAACCTCCTTAATGTTTACACTATGTGACCCTGCAGTACATCCCTGTCTGTAGTTCCGAAGTAGTCTCAAAGAGCCTGCTCTGCCTCAGGAGTCCACTTCCTGAATGAGCGTGTGGTTGTGTGTGTGTCCATGTTCTGAACCTGAACAAAGAGACTTCAAACAACCTAGTATTCTGGCTCACAATTGAATTCATCATAAAAGGGCAAACCATTCTGCACTGAGATTTTATTTGCAGAACGTTCTTACTTTAATTTGATTCCTTTTTTATATTCATTAAGTATTGACCACAGGGCTGCAGAGCAGCCAAAATTTCATGGCTGAACCCTCATGAATTGTAGCTTGAAGAAGGATTCATTTAAAATGAATTGTGGTTTTTAGTTGAAGTGGAGTTGAAGGAGCTAAACGTTCAAAATCTGAAAGGTTTTGGTATCAGTTTTAGAAACGCTGGCACCATAAAGGTATAAAATGTAGTGACCTGTTATGTGTGTGCAGGTGCCCATGCCTGTGTGTTAATGTCTGTTTCAAAATAAGCCTTTTTCAAATTGAGTTTTCATATACCAACTGGCTGTTTCCAATTTGACAGTTTCACAACTTCCATTTATCAGCTTTTAAGTGTTAATATGCAGATTCAGTTGGTGTTTTGATTTAGTTCTTTTCTGTTTTTAATGACTTAAATGTTGACAGTGGACTTCAGTTTCTAATTATTTCAATGGAGTATTGTTCTGTGCGAATAAGCTTAGAAGTGCATTCCCTTAGTTTCCCTTAGTTGATTCAGGAGGAGACGTAGAGGACTGCTCTTACATGGTGGACATGGTCAGTCTCAGAGTGGAAGAAAATGAGAATATCCTCAAGATAAAACACTTATTTCTTCAGCATATTGTCCCACCACATCATTGACTAGATTCTGGATCACAGCCAGGGCGTTGATCAGGCCAAAGGGCTTGACTGATGTGTTGAAAGGAGTCATCCCTTCGTCACCCTCCCTAATTCTCACCAGGTGATAAGCCTTGCATAAATCAAACGGTGTAGACTTTAGAATCTTTGACGAGCCGGAAAGCTGAGGATATTAGTGGGAGTGGATATCTGTTCTTAATTGTGATTTTATTGATGCCTCGCTAATTGATGCACGGTCATGCATGGATGATGCTAGCGGCCAGTGACTCTGTGATATATTTCTGCATGGCTTGATGTTCTGGGTTCTTCTTCGTCTTTTCCTTTCGGCTGTTCCCTTTCAGGGGTCACCACAGCGACTCATGTGCCTCCATCTAACCCTGTCCTCTGCATCCTCTTCTCTCACACCAACTAACTTTATATCCTCTCTCACTACATCCATAAATCTCCTCTTTGGTCTTCCTCTAGACCTCCTTCCTGGCAGCGCCAACCTCAGCATCCTTCTACTGATATAGTCACAGTCTCTCATCTGAACATGTCCAAACCACCTCAATCTGGCCTCTCTGACTTTATCTCCAAAACATCTAACATAAGCTGTCCCTCTTATGCACTCATTCCTGATCCTAGTTGGTGGCATCATTCCACTCACTGTCTGCAGCCAGTGTGCGGAAGTCTATAATATAGTCAATAATGGGGCCTGTGCCCTGGGTCAGACTGGACAGGCTAAGTGCGGCTTGCACCTCTGGGCTGAGCGGGGTCAAAGATTCGTGAGAACTTGGTCTCAAAAGTCTTGAAGGTGGAACAACAAGTCTCCTACCGAGAGACCAGTGAGCAGAGCAAAGGCATAAGCTATAGCTATAGGTGGGGCTATGGAAGAAGTCTGTAGAGATGCTGAGTTGGGGCGTATTGTAAAGTGAGTTGTTTGATCATTGATGCTATCTCCTCTAGACAAATCATGCCTTAAGAGCACTTTTTCAAATTCACTGCGCCAATGTTCTGAGGTGTCAGCTGAGTCCATGGTGGCCAGATTGTACTGTAAGGTACTAGTTTTAGGGTTGGACCCAACTACTCAGTTTAAATTAGGTTTATTATATAACAATTGGCAAAAGAGATGGCGATGCAGTAAGTCCTCCGACTCACTAGATGGCTACTTTCCTTCTTCCACTGATACATCCCTACACTATATTTGGTTTGATATAGAAACATATTCCAGAGAGAATGCAGCTGTGGTACAATCTGCACATAGAAATGCCAGACAGTTCCATTAGTGTTATGCCCCTGGTCTAGGGGAACCTAGACATAACATGATGTGCGCCACCACTGCTTCCAATCAAAACCAGACCAAGTGTTGTAATATGTTGCTATTTTATTCACTTGAGCAGTGCCCAAAACAACAAACAAAAACTCTAACACCATCCCTGTCTTACCTAAACAACCAAATAAATGCAAAACAAATGACAGGGTGCCTAACCTGAACTCCTAACCCAAAATAGGAGAAAAGGTAGTAACAAAAAGGGCTTCTCACTCCTACTGTGGCTACCTGGTGCTCAATATTTTACAGTGAGTTATATTTACAATTTTTACAGAAATATCCAAATTCTCAAAACAAAGTGCAGATCTCCCTGTAAGTCCATTTGAGAGTGGCGTAACACACACACATAATGACTCGGGTCATAACAATCAGGAATACCAGTAGTTTTGTTTAGCCATGTACAAGTAAAGCAGTAAGCAGATGTGGTGGAAAAGTCTTGTTGAGACATTTTCTTGCTATTCAAACCAGTCAGTGACCCCTTAATCCTTGGTAAATATAAATATAGTGATTATTATCCTAAGGGCACCAATAATTTCAAGATTTACCTTTTTCATTTTTCACCTGACTGCTGGGTGGAATTTCAGTCTCAGCTCGAATTAATTCAATTCAATTTCAATTCAATTCAACTTTATTTATATAGCACCTATTCACAACAAAGTCGTCTCAGGGCACTTTACAGAATAAAGGCAAGACTATAGAGATGTATAAAGAGAACCCAACAATTCCCCCTGGAGCAAGCCATAGGCAACAGTGGAGAGGAAAAACTCCCTTTAACGGAAGAAACCTCCAGCAGAACCAGGCTCAGGGTGGACGACCATCTGCCTTGACCGGATTTAGTAGGTAGGTGGAAACTTGGTTGAAAACACAGAGATTGGGCCATGCAGTAACAATTTTTTAAATACAATATTTCACCTTAATGTGTAAGCTTGGGGTCTGCACATTGATTTGGCACAGATTCTTGTGCGAGATGCCCTTTCTGACCAAACTTTCCAGAATTTTAGTCAGGCTTGGTGAGAGCTGAAGTGAGATTTGAAAAATTTTATTTGATTTGAAGCAATTCATTCAGGTGTCTATTAAATTGTGCAAAATATTAAATAAGAAAAAGAGTCAAAGCCTGGAGATAGGTCAACTAGGATTAAGACAGAAGACTGACCTGCGGCTTTTGCAGCTCATAGAAATTCCAGAGTCAGGGGTGTAGTTTTTGTGAAATGACCCCTCTTGAAGCCAGACTGGTTGACATCGAGGAAGTTGTTCTTGGAAAGAAAATCTGAGAGTTGATTCAAGACTGCTCATTCCATTGTCTTGGCTAGAAATTGAAGAAGGGAGAAAGGTCGGTAATTCTCCACAAGGGAGGGGTCAAGAGAAGGCTTGTTAAGCAGTGGGGTAATCTGGACCTGACTAAATGAGGTCAGAAAAGTGACTGTTGTGAGAGATGTGTTGATGATTTGTGTAATAGCTGGCAACTGGTTGAAGTGGAACTGATTGGTTCCATAGAGCAGGTGGTCGGATGGTTAGAAAGAAGGAGGGTGAATAAGTTATATTCAGTCAGAGTTGACATCGAGGAGAGTGATGCAGTGTTGGAAGAAGTTAGCAGGATATCATCATCTAGAAGAGAGAACTGTCAGCTGATGGCTGCAAGCTTATTATTACACTCACACTATTACACTCACTCGGGAGTGAGAGAGGTGGAGCAAAAGCTTTCTTCTGTCTGTGGTCTTGCTGAGTTTCTCTTGGTAGTATTCAGTCTTTGCCCTTGTAACATTGTGAAAAGAAAATGCAATGAGCATGGTATATTGCTTAAAGATCTAGTCAGTGAGCCACGGATTAGAAGCTGAGGGAAGAGTGGTTCTAGAAGACATGGGGCAGAGACTATCCAGAAATGATGAGAGTGTATTGGAGAGGCTGTCCGTGGCTCATCTGTAAAGAAAGTGGGGAGGTCCTGTGTTGGGGGGCACAGTTGCCGAGACAAGTGAAGAGAACTGCTCTGTGTTGAGACTTGAGGTTAAGGTGGAATGTTAGAAGTGTGGTAGGAGAATGCAAAGGTCTAGGGATGAAGAACAATGCATAATACTGTGATTGTATTAAATGGTCTGCACTTATATTGCACTTTTCGACCTGTTGGTACTTGAGCAAGACATTGAACCCCAACTTAGTTGCTCCTGGTGAGTGTTGTCCAGCTGCATAGAAGTGTGAATGGGTGAATAAGAAGCAGTGTAAAGCGCTTTGAGTGTCGATAGTTAGAAAAGTGCTATATAAGTGCAGACCATTTACCATTTAAACTGCTTCTTATTCAACCATTCACACTCAGAATCACACAAACATCGATGGGGGAGCTGTTCTGCAGCTGGCCAACACTCACTAGGAGCAACTAAATTGGGGTTTAGTGTCTTGCTCAAGGACACTTCGACATGTGACCTGAGGACTGGTGGGCGACTCCTCTACCTCCTGCACCACAGTTGCCACATTTAACTACTGCTTTGTTGTGCAATTATTTTACACCACAGTAAAATATTTCCTTAATTATTAAACAAAATGTTGTTTGGAATGCCAGTCAGCGATAAAAGAGAAAAAAGGATCAATAACAAAAATAAAATCACTGGATCTTTTATGCAAACATTTAGCTTTATTTAGCTCTATCTGCCTTCTTGGGCTCTGTGGTTGGTGGTTATATTCAGATAATGGTTGGGTACAAAAAAATGTTCACTTTGTATTCCCATTTAATCCGTTCAGGGTCACGGGAGGGCTGTGTCCATGGCAGCAGACAGCATTAAAACACATTCACACCTGCAAGCAATTTAGACTTTATGCTTCATTTAATGTCTTTGGAGTGCGGGAGGAAACCGGAGCATCCGGAAGAGCAGCACCAAGAGAATCCACAAGCTTCACAGAAAAAAAAGTGTGACTCACATAACCTTCTTACTTTAATTGGATGCCTTTTTTATATTCATTGAGTATTGACCACAGAGCTGTAGAGCAGCCCAAATTTTATGGCTGAACTGTTGCTGGAAGAAGGATACAAATAAAAGTTCTCACCCAAAGGTTTTGGGATCAGCCTTAAAAAGAGTTCATGTTGGGTGCTTGTAGAAGCTTAGCCAATGTATTCCAGGTACACAGGTACAGCAACTCTGTGGTGAGTCTTATCTAACTGTGATGTATTCATGTATAGAGCTGAGGTGGAACAACTGATGACCTGGTGCAGCTTAATTAATATGACCCTTAACACCTGGTATCAGACTTCAAGCTAGACCACAAACATCGTAGGTGCTCTATGACTGAGACTAAGTAGCTAAAAAAGACCATGTCAATGTACAGAGTGTGATTTTAGGAAAATTGGAAAATGGAAATGGGAAATTATAAATGACACTGATTGTTAAAAAAATGTGTTTAAGCTTTTAAAAACAAGCCAATCATTGCTAAAATCTTAATACTTGAAAGATAGCATATGTAGATTATGTAACAGATTTGTTACATTAACATTTATCAAACACTTTTATTCAAAGCATATTACAAATGAGGTATAAATCAAGCAAAAAAAGCAAAGAATACATCTGATTAAGTACACCACATCTCTAATAAATTAAAAGTAATTACTTTCAAGCACTGCCCTGGAGCAGTCATGAGTTTATCACAGGAATTTCCATGGCATACTTTGTCAAAATAATAGTTTAAACATTATTCACAAACCAAATTAGGAAATGTTGGTAATCAAAGTCCCTTTTTGTACCACTGTACACTGAGAGGAAAAAAGTCCAAATAATGCATTTTCAACATGTTAGAGTCTTAGTGAGCAGCCCCATTAAATAGGGGTACGTATTGTAAATAACATCTCAGATGGTAAAATCCTCCCTCAGTAAACCATGAGCACAAATGAAACTTCCAGAAAACATTAACATCCTGGCACAGAAGTGGGCCAGTGATAATGAGTCAGTCTACAGTCTGTTTGCATTGGCTGACAAGGATACAGTCAGCGTCACCATGTAAAACAATCAACATTCACATATGATCTATAAAAGCCAAATATAACACGAGTTATAGCCTAGAAACAAACACTAAACACCTGCTCCAATAAACTACTTTAAGATTATTGGATAAAAGCCAACCAACCACAGAAGACCTGACAATTTTATGCTATGATTATGCCCTATTGCTCTTGTTTTTTTTCCGCTCTTATTTTTTTATTTTATTTGTATTTTATGTTATTTCTATTTTTCTTCCTATTTTTATTTTAGTTACTGTATGACATTTAGTGTGGACAGCAAAGTAAGAATTTCATTGTGCAGGGAAACACGCTTTCTGTCTGTGCATATGACAATAAACACTTTGAGTCTTGAATCTTATGTTGGTTTCCCTCTAAATGTAACACACATTTGAAGAAATGGTGAATAACTGCACATTTTCAGCTACTGCGTTTATGCAAATATCAGGAGTTGTTTGAAGAGATTAGCAGTGAGAGACACAAATTTTTCCAGTCAGTGACATTTAACTGATCAGGAAGAGGGCTCAACTAGTCATTTAACAACACGCTGTACAAGATAACAGATTAAAAGTAAATTCAACTTAATATTTGTTTGCAAATAACTTGTTTAATATTTGCAACTCACATTGTCAACAATGAGGGCTATATTTAGCTACTAGAACTGTACCTAAGGTTTTCTTTTTTTTTTAAAAAGTTATTTTACCTTCATATGTCTGCAAGTCTCAATCCAGGATCCCTCCCTGAATCTGTGCGTCCTTGTTTTTTTACCTTTTCTTTCTCCTTCTGTCAGCGAAAGTTGCTTCATTTAATAAACAGAACAGTTGATATGTAAGGTAAAGGGAGAGTTCCAAATACATTTATATTGAAGATACTGATGAAATGTTACCAGAATTTCACAACAAAATATCAGCTCTTGCAGCAAAATATCTGGTTTCATTTTCTGCTGTAATATGTGATCTTGCAGTACAATGTCTAGTATGTGTGACTACAGCGTTATTAAAGCATTTATTTAAAGTTTTGTCCCTCTTCTCTCCTCTCACCCCACAATTTTCACCACTGTATGACATTAACTTTGTTGTGTTCTTTCTCCCGTAGTTGTCTTTCTCCTTCTCTGTCTCCCTCTCTCTGTCCCTTTCTGCAGGTGTCTCTTGCTTTAGAGCTGTGTGTTTTCCAGTGTGCAGCTACTGGTCCTACCAACCTGCCCAATGTTTTGTTGTTGCTTTTGTGGCTCTTTTCTTTTCGCTCTCCACTTTCCACTCACCCCAACCGGAAAATTGTTGGGTTTTCTCTATACATCTTTATAGTCTTGACTTTATTCTGTAAAGTGCCTTGAGATTACTTTGTTTTGAATTGGCACTATATAAATAAAGTTTAATTAAATTTTATGGTTGTGATTTGGCAGGTACAGGAGCTGGTTAGAGTCAGAGAAGAATCGAGGGCAGGCCTAATACAGGAAACTCCTACAGTCATTTTATCCAAAACGTGTTTTATCACTTCTGAATACATCCACAATCTTTCTTAATCTGACACTAATGTCAGTGGTTTTCTTGCCTGAACCTAACAAGACACAGGACACAGGACACTGGCTGGACAATCCTAAGATGTATAAACCTGCTTAATAGCAAGTTTTATACACCCCCACCCAACCCCCACCCGAAAGTCTACTTTTTTGATCATCACACATTAAAGCTATCACCGACTGACATTGTTGTTTCTGGCACCATTATCACTGTTGTAAAGCTGCTTTGTGTAAAACCCTTTTGGGTTTTGAGGACACACTGAGATTTTGTCAAACCTGTATTTCAATCAGCTCTTTGTCATCAGGCATTCCCAAAACATCTGTCCCATCACAAATTGCATGTGGCTGAATGCCATCTCCTGGCAGCTGCTATCAGGTTATGTAATAAAACTTCCCTCCACAATATTCATTTTCATGTTATCTCTAAATAATCTCATGTTGCCTTACTCTTACCTGCCATTTTTGCATCATAACTCTTTCAAGCTTCTTTCCATCTTATTAGTCCATCAGAACACATGCTCAGCACCTGTTCCTTTTGCCAGATTATATGTATCCATCTTAGTCATTCTTTGTTCCTATCAGATTCAGTTTTGGAGATTTTTTTGCAGACCTTGTTTTTACCCTCAGGCAAGTAAGATATCTTTTTTAAACCTGTACTGACTTCTGAGTCCATCATGACATACAATTTTTGTTTTAGCCTAGTATACCTATTAAGCTGTACTATTTATTGTGTTAATACATGTTGTTGCTGAACTAAAATCAACTGAAGATAGGATAACATAAGATCTTTATTGTCATTGTACATGTACAATGAAATTCTGTTGGAGCACCTCTTGATGCATACACATACACATACACATTATAAGTAATCTACACAAAAGGCAAAATAATAATACATGAATACATAAATAAAAAGACAATTGCAAATAATATCTACATGGCCATCTATGAACATTGTGTTTTTTGATAGCCATCTGTAATATACAACTATATAGTTCATTTGTATCAGCAGCCAAAAATGACAAAAATATGCATATTGCTTGAAGATGGCTTGGCTATAATTACCATAAGACTCTCATTTAGTATCTAGACATTAAAAAGTTTCTAAGGAGGAGAATGGTCATGGTCAATAGTCACAGCACATTGCCCACAGGATCATGAGTTCGACAGCAGTGCGAAACTACTGCAGTTGCTGTTATTATACCCAGTCATGTGACGCTGGTGCGGGCCGACCTAGCGTAGCCCCTACTAGCTGTCCCCCCGGCAGTTCCCGAGCAGCCGGGAAGCCAGTGACGGTTCGTAAGAGATCAAATGCTAAACAGACGGCTGAGGT
Source organism: Channa argus (assembly GCF_033026475.1). Lineage (NCBI taxonomy): Eukaryota > Metazoa > Chordata > Actinopteri > Anabantiformes > Channidae > Channa > Channa argus. Next base: position 1,496,314 of record NC_090209.1, read on the forward strand.
TCACCACCAGTCGGTTCATGTTTTGTAATCGATTTTCCCCACTCAGCGACAAACCCGCTGAGAAACCAACTCTGGTCATTGGCAGCTCCATAGTCAGAAACGTTACAAATGATGTAATAAACGATCATCAATTCGATTTATTTTGTCTCACTGAAACTTGGTTGCAGCAGGAAGAATATGTCAGTTTAAATGAGTCAACCCCCCCAAGTCATATTAATTATCATGTTCCTAGAAGCACAGGCCGAGGTGGAGGAGTAGCAGCAATCTTCCATTCTAGCTTATCAATAATTCCTAGACCTAAACATAGTTATAACTCATTTGAGAGCCTTACTCTTAGCCTTTCACACCCAAACTGGAAAACTCAAAAACCACTATTATTTGTTATCGTGTACCGTCCTCCAGTCCCTTACTCAGAGTTTTTGGTTGAATTTTCTGATTTTCTATCTGATTTAGTGATTATTACAGATAAAGTCATTTTAGTGGGTGACTTTAACATCCATGTAGATGCTGACAGTAACTGCCTGAGCACTGCGTTTAATTCATTATTAGATTCAATTGGTTTTTCCCAAAATTTAAATAAACCCACTTACTGTTTTAGTCACTTGTTAGACCTTGTCCTTACGTATGGAATTGAAATGGATAATTTAACCATATTTCCTCATAACTCTCTTCTGTCTGACCATTTTTTAATAACATTTGAATTTACAATAACGGACTATATAGCAGTTAGGGAAAAAATGCAACCGCAAGGGGGCACAAGCCAGTGTCTTCTTGTGCCAGTCCCAAGTCTGGATAAATGCAGAGGGTTGTGGCAGGAAGGGCATCCGACGTAAAACACATGCCAAATCAAACATGCGAATCGTGACAAAGGCTTCCATACCGGATCGGTCGGGGCCCGGGTTAACAACGACCGCCACCGGTGCTGTTGACCTACAGGGTACCGGTGGAAATTGGACTACTGTTGGTCGAAGACGAAGAAGAAGAGGAGGAAGGTGTGTTCGTAGGCAGAGAGAGAAGAGGAAAGCTAAGAATGTAGGACTGACAGTAGGGACTTTGAATGTTGGTACTATGACAGGGAAGGCTAGGGAGTTGATCGACATGATGCAGAGAAGGAAGGTGGACATACTGTGTGTCCAGGAGACCAGGTGGAAAGGTAGCAAGGCTAGAAGCTTAGGAGCAGGGTTCAAGTTGTTTTACCATAGGTCAGATAGGAAGAGAAATGGAGTAGGAGTTATATTGAAAGAGGATTTTGTGAGGAATGTTCTAGAGGTGAAAAGAGTATCAGACAGGTTGATGAGCCTGAAGCTGGAAGTTGAAGGGGTGATGTTCAATGTTGTGAGTGGTTATGCCCCACAGGTAGGATGTGAGTTAGAAGAGAAGGAGAAATTCTGGAGTGAGTTAGATGAAGTGATGCAGAGCATCCCCAGAGGTGAGAGAGTTGTCATTGGTGCAGATTTCAATGGGCATGTAGGTGAAGGGAACAGAGGTGATGAGACTGTTATGGGCAGGTTTGGTGTTCAGGACAGGAACGCAGAAGGTCAGATGGTGGTTGACTTTGCAAAGAGAATGGAAATGGCTGTAGTAAACACTAAAGAGGCAGGAACATAGGGTGACGTACAAGAGCGGAGGGAGAAGCACTCAGGTAGACTACATCTTATGTAGACGTTGTAATCTGAAAGAGATCAGTGACTGTAAAGCATTGGTAGGGGAGAGTGTAGCCAGACAACACAGGATGGTGGTGTGCAAAATGATGCTGGTGGTGAGGAAGATAAGGAGGACTAAGGCAGAGCAGAGGACGAAGTGGTGGAAGTTGAAAAAGGAAGAATGTCGTTTAGTTTTCAGGGAGGAGCTGAGACAGACTCTGGGTGGTTTGGAGGTGCTTCCACATGACTGGACTACTACAGCTAATTTGATCAGGGAGACAGGTAGGAGGGTACTCGGTGTGTCATCTGGAAAGAGAAAAGCGGACAAGGAGACTTGGTGGTGGAACGAGGCAGTTCAGGAGTGTATACAGAGAAAGAGGTTAGCTAAGAAGAAGTGGGACACTGAGAGGACTGAAGAGAGTAGACAGGAGTACAGGGAGATACAGCGTAAGGTGAAGATAGAGGTGGCAAAGGCCAAACAAAGAGCATATGAGGACTTGTATGCTAGGTTGGACACTAAAGAGGGAGAGGTGGATTTGTACAGGTTGGCCAGACAAAGAGATAGAGATGGAAAGGATGTGCAGCAGGTTAGGGTGATTAAAGATAAGGATGGAAATGTATTGACAGGTGCCAGTAGTGTGATGGGAAGATGGAAGGAGTACTTTGAAGAGTTGATGAACGAGGAAAATGAAAAAGGAACGAAGAGTAGAAGAGGTGACTGTTGTGAAGCAGGAAGTAGCAAAGATTAGTAAGAGTGAAGTGAGGAGGACATTGAAGAGGATGAAGAGTGGAAAGGCAGTTGGTCCTGATGACATACCTGTGGAGGTATGGAAGTGTCTAGGAGAGGTGGCAGTAGAGTTTTTGACTAGTTTGTTTAACAAGATCTTGGAGAGTGAGAGGATGCCAGAGGACTGGAGGAAAAGTGTACTGGTACCAATTTTTAAGAACAAGGGAGATGCGCAGAGCTGTGGCAACTACAGAGGAATAAAGCTGATGAGTCACACTATGAAGTTGTGGGAAAGAGTAGTGGAAGCTCGGCTAAGGGCAGAGGTGAACATTTGTGAGCAGCAATATGGTTTCATGCCTAGAAAGAGTACAACAGATGCAGTATTTGCTTTGAGGACGCTGATGGAGAAGTACAGAGAGGGTCATAGGGAGTTGCATTGTGTCTTCGTAGATTTAGAAAAAGCGTATGACAGGGTGCCGAGAGAGGAGCTGTGGTATTGTATGAGGACGTCTGGAGTGGCAGAGAAGTATGTTAGAGTGGTGCAGGACATGTATGAGAGCTGTAAGACAGTGGTGAGGTGTGCTGTAGGTGTGACAGAGGAGTTCAAGGTGGAGGTGGGTCTGCATCAAGGATCGGCTCTGAGCCCCTTCTTGTTTGCTCTGGTGATGGACAGACTGACAGATGAGGTTAGACAAGAATGTCCCTGGACTATGATGTTTGCAGATGACATTGTTATTTGTAGTGAGAGCAGGGAGCAGGTGGAGGAAAATCTAGAGAAGTGGAGGTCTGCTCTGGAAAACAGAGGAATGAAGCTTAGCCGCAGCAAGACAGAATACATGTGTGTGAATGACAGGGACCCAGGTGGAACGGTGAGGTTACAGGGAGCAGAGGTGAAGAAGGTGCAGGACTTTAAGTATTTAGGGTCAACGGTTCAGAGCAACGGTGAGTGTGGAAAAGAGGTGAAGAGGCGAGTGCAGGCAGGTTGGAACGGGTGGAGAAAAGTGTCAGGTGTGTTGTGTGATAAAAGAGTATCAGCGAGAATGAAAGGAAAGGTGTTCAAGACGGTGGTGAGACCAGCAATGTTGTTCGGCTTAGAGACTGTTGCACTGAAGAAAAGACAGGAGGCAGAGCTGGAGGTTGCAGAGCTTAAGATGTTGAGGTTCTCTTTGGGAGTGACGAGGATGGACAGGATCAGGAATGAGTACATCAGAGGGACAGCTCATGTTAGATGTTTTGGAGATAAAGTCAGAGAGGCCAGATTGAGGTGGTTTGGACATGTTCAGAGGAGAAACTGTGAATATATCGGTAGAAGGATGCTGAGGTTGGAGCTGCCAGGCAGGACGTCTAGAGGAAGACCAAAGAGGAGATTTATGGATGTAGTGAGGGAGGACATGAAGTTAGTTGGTGTGAGTGAAGAGGATGCAGAGGACAGAGTTAGATGGAGGCACATGATTCGCTGTGGCGACCCCTGAAAGGGAGCAGCCGAAAGGAAAAGAAGATAGCAGTTAGGGAAAAATTCCATTATAGCAGATGCTTATGTGAAAAAGCTGTCAACAAAGAAAAAGAAAAAGAAAAAGAAAAAGAAAAAGAAAAAGAAAAAGAAAAAGAAAGAAATTATTCTTTCATCATTTGTTTCACCATATGTTGGTACAATGGAAAGTAGTCTCCTTAATGTTACTCCTGCACAAGTAGATTATCTTGTTGACAATGCTGCAGCCTCACTACGTACAATACTCGATAGTGTTGCCCCTCTAAAAAAGAAGGCAGTAAACCAGCAGAGGCGATCTCCATGGTATAGTTCACAAACACGCAACTTAAAATAGGAAACACGAAAGTTAGAAAGGAAATGGCGTTCCAGAAAGTTAGAAGAATCTCATGTAGCCTGGAAAAATAATTTAAAAATGTACAAAAAAGCTCTCTGTGATGCCAGAACAGCATATTATTCATCATTAATAGAAGAAAACAAGAACAACCCCCGGTTTCTCTTCAGCACTGTAGCCAGGCTGACTAAGAGCCATAGTTCTGTTGAGCCTACTATTCCCTTAACTTTGAGCAGCAATGACTTCATGACATGATTCTTTATGAATAAAATTGTAGCCATTAGAGAAAGAATTCACCAGATCCTCCCCCCAAATATTACAGATAAATCTTCATGTACAACATTGCTAGAATCATCATTAAGGCCCCAATCCCCGTTAGACTGCTTTTTATCCATAGATCTTGCTTTTTATCCATAGATCTCTCTGAGCTTACTTCAATTATTACCTCATCTAAACCAACAACCTGTCTGCTAGACCCTATTCCAACTAAGCTGCTAAAGGAAGCTTTACCCTTAATAAATACATTTGTATTAGATATCATCAATCTATGTTTAGAAACAGGCTATGTACCACAGGCCTATAAGGTAGCTGTAATTAAACCATTACTTAAAAAACCCTGTCTTGACCCAGGTGTTTTAGCCAATTACAGACCAATATCTAATCTCCCTTTCATTACTAAAATAATTGAAAAAGTAGTCGCGAAACAATTATGTGATCACCTTTATAGGAATATTTTGTATGAAGACTTTCAGTCAGGATTTAGAGTTCATCATAGTACAGAAACAGCACTGCTAAAAGTCACCAACTATCTTCTCATGGCCTCAGATAATGGACTCATCTCTATACTTGTTCTGTTAGATCTTAGTGCCGCATTTGATACCATTGATCATAACATTTTATTACAGAGACTGGAAGATGAAATTGGGATTAAAGGAACTGCACCAGGTTGGTTTAAATCTTATCTGTCTGATAGATTTCAATTTGTTCATGTTAATGATGAATCCTCCATGCACACAAAGGTTAGCTATGGAGTTCCACAAGGCTCTGTGTTAGGACCAATACTTTTTACTTTATATATGTCTCCTTTAGGCAACATTATTAGAAAACCCAAAAATCTCAGAGATATGATGTCCAACCATATTGTTACCCTCCTGTACTACTGCAAGGAACCTTGGAGTTATTTTTTAACAGGATCTGTCCTTTAACTCACATATAAAACAAATCTCTAGAACAGCCTTTTTCCACCTACGGAACATTGCCAAAATTAGGAGCATACTGTCTCAAAGTGATGCCGAAAAACTGGTCCATGCATTTGTTACTTCTAGGTTGGACTACTGTAATTCCCTACTTTCAGGATGCCCCAGTAACTCCCTGAAGAGCCTGCTATTAATCCAAAATGCTGCAGCAAGAGTGCTGACTGGAACTACGAAGAGAGATCATGTTTTACACTCACTAGCTTCTTTCCTTGGGCTTCCCATAAAATCTAGAATAGATTTTAAAAGCTTGCTTCATACTTAAAGCTCTAAAAAGTCAAGCTTCATCATGTCTAAAAGACCTGATCATAACATATAATCCCAGTAGACCACTTCACTCTCAGAATGCAGGCCTACTTGCGGTTCCCAGAATTTCCGAAGGTAGAATGGGAGGTAGAGCCTTTAGCTATCAAGCTCTTCTCTTGTGGAACCAGATCCCAGTTCAGATTCGGGAAACAGACACCCTCTCTACTTTTAAGTCTAGGCTTAAAACCTTCCTCTTTAATAAAGCATATAGTTAGTTATAGTTATGCTGCCATAGGCTTAGACTGCTGGGGGACCCACCCCACAATGCACTGAGCTCCTTTCCTCCTCTTGACCATCTCTCCTCTCCTCTAAGGGCAGAGGTGAACATTTGTGAGCAGCAATATGGTTTCATGCCTAGAAAGAGTACAACAGATGCAGTATTTGCTTTGAGGATGCTGATGGAGAAGTATAGAGAAGGTCACAGGGAGTTGCATTGTGTCTTGGTAGATATAGTGAAAGCGTATGACAGGGTGCCGAGAAAGGAGCTGTGGTATTGTATGAGGAAGTCTGGAGTGGCAGAGAAGTATGTTAGAGTGGTGCAGGACACGTATGAGAGCTGTAAGACCGTGGTGAGGTGCTGTAGGTGTGACAGAGGAGTTCAAGGTGGAGGTGGGTCTGCATCAAGGATCAGCTCTAAACCCCTTTTTATTTGCTCTGCTGATGGACAGGCTGACAGATGAGGTTAGACAGGAATCTCTATAGACTATGATGTTTGCAGATGAAATTGTGATTTGTAGTGAGAGCATGGAGCAGGTGGAAGAAAAAGAGGTGAAGTTCTGCTCTGGAAATCAGAGGAATGAAGGTTGGTCACAGCAAGACAGAATACATGTGTGTAGATGAGTGGAACAGTGAGGTTACAGGGAGCAGAGGTGAAGAAGGTGCAGGACTTTACGTACTTGGTGTCAATGGTTCATAGCAATGGAGAGTGTGGAAAAGAGGTGAAGAGGTGTTTTATGGATGTAGTGAGAGAGGATATGAAATTAGTTGGTGTGAGAGAAGAGGATGCAGAAGATTGGGTTAGATGGAGACAAATGATTTGCTGAAAGAGACCAGCCGAAAGGAAAAGAAGTAATTTGCAGAGCCTGTGAAGATGATTAAATGAAAGGTGCTGAAGGTTATTTTAGCCACTCGGCATGTGGATTCAGTCAGACACAGTGATGTCCGAAGTCAAAGTGTAAAATATAAAAAATGAGCAAATGAACTGTCCCTCTGTTGTGAATGATCCTTAGTATAAAAATAAAAAAATAAGCCATTCATTTTTTAAAAAACACTGTAGCCTGTCCGAAGTCTGTCAAAGTCCACCTCAGACTTATGCATTCACTTTAGCTCATTTTTCATAACTTGATGTAATATACTGAGAATTGAATTTGGTGTCATCCATCAAGAGCCTAAACTGACAACAAACCATCAGAAACTGAGGGGTTTCATTGCATAATGACAGTCCTAATAAATTATCTATCTTTGAGATTGATGACAAAGTGCAGATGTCAACGACTTTATAAATTTATCTAGAGTAAATTTGATAAAGTTGTATTATAAGAGATTTAGGATTGATCACAGAAGCAATGTAGGCCTAAAGTTTTGAAATGAATGTAAATTATGCTTTAAGTTGGTTAGATAAAGGTTCTTGCTGCACTGTGCTTTTCAAGTTCTTGCTTTATCTCTCACCTCTTCCACATCTGATTGCACATGCATATGTCCCAAGTATCCTGTAAAGACCCCACAAGTGTCACTGATTTCCCATGATTACACAAAAGGCAAACTGAGCCACCCACCATGCCTCATGAAGAGCTTGAGGTAAAATAAAAAAAAAAATCAAAGATGGCACTTCCTCATTGTCTGTTAAATACAAACTTTTCATTCTAGCATCAGCTTGTATTTCAATCTCCCTGTCATATGTAATCATTTGTGGTTCTTTGCATCTTCTGAAATTGCTCCACTTTCAGCAGCAGGCATATTTTGAAATAGCACGATACCAGGAGCACAATTAGCCAGAAACTAGTGCTATTTGGGGGGCTTTGTATGTAAAGTTTAAGAAGCACCTGGTTATGAACCCTCCTTATATGGCTAAGATTGGAACATAAAACTATTTATGGTGAAAATGTATGGTAAAAACTACTTATGATGGTCTCCTGCTTTACCTCAACTCACTCATTCAAGTCTACAATCCTTCCCGTTCACTGCAGTCTGCCAACGAACGACGTCTGATGGTCCCAGCACCGCACAGAAGACACCAAGCAAAACGTTTTAGCGCAATGATCCCATGATGGTGGTACGAGCTACCAAACTCTGCACGCTCAGCAAACTCACTCCCAGTATTCAAAAAACTGCTGAAAACAGAACTCTTCCGCATCTTCCTATGCACTTAAATCTATTTAAAAAATAATAATAATAATAAAAAATCCTTTCTGCTCTTTCTCGCACTTGCATCTCGTGAAACGTGAACACTTTTCTGATAGGACTTTGATGTTTATCCTTGACTTAGATTCTTGCTTGCCTTGTACCTTACTTGTAAGTTGCTTTGGATAAAAGCGCCTGCTAAGTGACTAAATGTAAATGTAAATGTAAATGACATGTATTTGTAATGTATTTGGTTATGTGTAGGCACAAACACGTCATGGGTGAGATTGGTAATAAAAAAGGCTGGTTTGAGTTAAAATAAATATTTACACCATCATCATCATTATGATCATGGTGCCAATAATAAACATGGTAAACTTGAATGTCACTTTACAGTGGACTTGAAAGTTTTATTGTAATGTGGGAAAGTCCTGGGTTTTGTGACCCAACTATCCACACCAACTTGGAGTCTCCCACTCTATTGGAAATACTACATGTCATGGGAGCCTGTATTGCTAATTTCATATTAAGTATGAACAATAGAAGTGCCCAACCATAAGATGCAACTGTTGGTTGTAATAATACTGTATGTTTGCGCTAAAGACATATAGACGCATACTTTACAGGAGAGCAGTTTCCCTCGATAATATGTGACATGCCACAGAACTGAACAAGGACCAGCCCAGTTTGTCTTGCATGTATATTCTTCACCTGAGTCACATCGTTTACAGCCATGGTGTTGCATTTCATTATTAAACAGATGATACCCAGATAATCTCTCCACAAAGGCCCTCAAACCCCTTTGATCCTTCCTGACAGGGAAATATGAAAGATTACATGATTTCTATGACTTAAATACAGAAAACCTGCCTGTGCAGCAAATGAGGCAATATCTTTATTGACTGCATAGGCAGCATTGCCATCAATATTGAATCTGTGCACAGGCAGAGGTCCCCAAACAAGAAGCTGTTCTAAGGTTTTTCAGGCCTGACATTTTTTTATGGTTTATATGCTGCACATTTAAGTTTGGATTTTATCTCTAGCTCATTATTTTCTGTATTGTTTAGTGTAGAATGGGTTTCCTTAACAGTGGCACCAAGTTGATAATTGATAAACAACAACTATTTCATTTCAGACTGTGAAAAAGTGGGGTAATTCATAATAGCTTAAAATTAAATAGCAACATTTACTAACAGTTAAAAATAGGAAATAAACAGGTGCTTATAATTGCCCACCCTATCCACCCTGACATTGTCACATCAGCCTTCACCTTAGCCAACAGCCACTTCATGACCGTCTTTTTGAATAAAATTGTAGCTATTAGAGAACGAATTCACCAGATCCTCCCCCCAAATATTACAGATAGATCTTCACATACAGCAATGCTAGAATCATCAATTAGGCCCAAATCCCTCTGCTTTTTACCCAAAGATCTCTCTGAGCTAACTTCAATTATTACCTCATCTAAACCAACAACCTGTCTGCTAGACCCTATTCCAACTAAGCTGCTCAAGGAAGCTTTACCCTTAATAGATACGTTCATATTAGATATCATCAATCTATCTTTAGATACAGGCTATGTACCACAGGCCTATAAGGTAGCTGTAATTAAACCACTACTTAAAAAACCCTGTCTTGACCCAGGTGTTTTAGCCAATTACAGACCAATATCTAATCTCCCCTTTATTTCTAAAATCATTGAAAAAGTAGTTGCAAAACAATTATGTGATCACGTTCATAGGAATAATTTGTATAAAGACTTTCAGTCAGGATTTAGAGTTCATCATAGTACAGAAACAGCACTGGTAAAAGTCACCAACGATCTTCTCATGGCCTCAGATAATGGACTCATCTCTATACTTGTTCTGTTAGATCTTAGTGCTGCATTTAATACCATTGATCACAACATTTTATTACAGAGAGTGGAACATGAAATTGGGATTAAAGGAACTGCACTAGGTTGGTTTAAATCTGTCTGATAGATTTCAATTTGTTCATGTTAATGATGAATCCTCCATGCACACAAAGGTTAGCTATGGAGTTCCACAAGGCTCTGTGTTAGGACCAATACTTTTTACTTTATATATGTCTCCTTTAGGCAACATTATTAGAAGACACTCCATAAATTTCCACTGCTATGCTGATTATACCCAGCTATATTTATCTATGGAACCAGATGATAATAATCAGTTAATAAAGCTTCAAGCCTACAAGACATAAAGGCCTGGATGTCCCACAGTTTTTTACTTCTAAACTCAGACAAAACTGAAGTCATAGTATTTGGGCCCAAAAATCTCAGATACATAATGTCCAACCATATTGTTACTCTAGATGGCATAAGTCTGGCCTTTAGTACTACTGCAAGGAACCTTGGAGTTATTTTTGACCAGGATTTGTCCTTTACCTCACATTTAAAACAAATCTCTAGAACAGCCTTCTTCCACCTACGGAACATTGCAAAAATTAGGAGCATCCTGTCTCAAAGTGATGCAGAAAAAGTGGTCCATGCATTTGTTACCTCTAGGTTGGACTACTGTAATTCCCTACTTTCAGGATGCCCGAGTAACTCACTTAAGAGCCTGCAATTAACCCAAAAGGCTGCAGCAAGAGTGCTGACTGGAACTAGCAAGAGAGATCATATTTCACCTTCACTAGCTTCTCTCCATTGGCTTCCCATTAAATCTAGAATAGAATTTAAAACCCTGCTTCTTACATATAAACCTCTGATTGGTCAGGCTCCATCATATATAGAAGATCTCATAGCACCATATCATCCCAGTAGACCACTTCGCTCTCAGAATGCAGGCCTACTTGTGGTTCCGAGAATTTCCAAAGGTAGAGTGGGAGGTAAGGCCTTTAGCTATCAAGCTCCTCTCCTGTGGAACCAGCTCCCAGTTCAGATTCGGGAAGCAGACACTACTTTTAAGTCTAGGCTTAAAACCTTCCTCTTTGTTAAAGCTTATACTTAGCTATAGTTGTGCTGCTATAGGCTTAGACTGCTGGGGGACCCACCCCCCCAATGCACTGAGCTCTCTTCCTCCTCTTGTCCCTCTCTCCTCTTCTTTTTTACAAAAAGGTGCCTAAAAATCTGGAGAACTTTTAATTGTTTTACTACAGCATGTATTCAGATTAATTTATTGATCTCTCTGACTTGAGTCATCAATTAAAAAGCATGTGTTTTCTCGATAACCACCAGTTATATATCCCATTCTTCCTCCAACCCTATCTTTTTCTTTCCCCCCCATCTTTGTACTTATTCCTTCCTTCACTCTGCATTGTCAGAACCTAATCTGCTCCAACTCCCTCCCTTCCTGCCTGTCAGCGTGATTAGCCCCATATCTCCTGTTGCCTAGTAACCCCAGTAATGGCAGTGGGTTAATTTTTACTAAACACTCCAGTCCAGCTGTCAACACACACACACAAAAGCAAGACTGTTGTCAGTTTATGTCAATTAATATCATAGTTTCAACTTTCAAAACAATCTCTATTCGCAGTATTAATGTGCTCCTGTAGAGATTAATGTGTATGGAAAAAGTTACAAATAAAGAAACAATAAATTTGTCTATGGTGTCTGACCCAGACTCAGACAAATAAAAATGCTGTCTTTCAATTTTGCAGACATGACCAGAACAGAGATAATGCCGTTCTACCTGTAATTCACTGCAGCAGTGTGGAGATAAATGAGTTATCTACAAATCACTGAGTCTGGCCTTGGTCAGTTGTATTCTTCTACTCCATGTTTGGCAGTTCTGTACTTTATCTTCCAGATTGAGGGATTTATTGCCTCTTATGTAAAAGAAAAAAGAGCTGGTGGGTCTACGTAGCTTGTTTGTCTGTTTCCACCCTCAGTTTAGTGACATGTATTAAGTTTCAAACTGCTCTATAGCACAACCTCGAAGTCAGGCCACTTTTGTAGACACCAAGGTTAGTGAGTTATAGTTTTTTCTGTTGTTTTCTGTTTACATTTTGGAGGTGTGATAACCACAAACCACAATAGGAGCCACCTGGCTGCAGCCCCTTTTCAGCTCATGTCATACTACTGGTCTGTCCATCAGAAACAGGTGGAATGGAAGCTAATAGATCTTTTTCTCACAGTTAAACACTGCGAATGTGTTACTAGTGACATTAGCAATGAACCTATATACTGTTATTTTACAGTATATACCGGCTAAAAATATTATTCACTCTTGAAAGTTTTTCTTTTTTTTTCACTGAACTATGAATCTGTGGAGACAAGTTTAGTCAATTTTTTTAAAGGATGGTAGTAAATACAGCTGTATCTGGAAAGTCCAGTTAATGGTTAATCAGTATCCTGCCCAGAAACTAACCACACACAAGCGTATTAGTTATTGAAAAGTAAAAGTCATTCTCATTCAGCCATTCGTACTCACTATCACACACACTCACACATTGATGGGCAAGCCGCTATGCAACATTCACCCGGAGCAACTAAGTTGGGGTTCAGTGTCTTGCCCAAGGACATTTTGACATGTGATCGGAGGAGCTGGGGATCATACCGGAGATTGTTGGACGACCTCTTTATCTCCTGCGCCACAGTAGCACATCCTTCACATGTAATCGCTTATAATGTACAGGGTCATGGTGGGGCTGTAGGGTATCCCAGCTGTCACAGGGTCCACCCTGGACAGGTCTCCAGTCTATCTCAGGGGACATTCAAACCTTCAACAAACTGGGGACCTTCTAGCTATGCAGCAGTGGTGTTAACGACTTCATCACCGTGCTACCCACAGTTAACTACAATATTAGGAAAGAGAAACAGTATAGCACACGCAAAAATCTGCCTAGAGGAGAGAAGGCTCAAAAACTACATGACTCTGTGAAAAGGGAACTAGGACTCTTCTAAAGGAGTTACAATCTGCAAGTGTTGCCTGGGTTTTTCACAAGTTGTAGCTTAAGGGGATAGTCCTGAAGAGAAAGGTTTGGCATAATCTATATACTGCAAACCACACTAACCCAACCATGAAGTGAGTGGTGGTATCATGCTTCTCTGATGCAGGTTCTGGAAGAGGATAAAATAAATGCAACAAAATACCAAAAATCCTGGAGGACAACCAGATGCAGTCTACAAGAGAACCATGACTTAAAATAAGATTTATTTTCCAGCAAGACCCCAAGCACACAGACAAAGCCTTTTTGACCCTTTGCTCAGTTTTCCTGCTGACTTGTGCTCTAAGCGTATTGCGTCACTTCCTGTTTCTGCACACTCTTGGGTTTCTACCGAAGGACTGTTTACTGATTAATTGCAGCTCTTGTTTTACTTAAATAAGTGATTTCTCCACACAAGAATTAATACTTGATATGTGACATACACTTGTATTAAAGAAGCGCCTGCTCTTGTAAAACATAACCAGCTAACGTTTACTAATTCCACATTTTACCTATTTTAGCTTCGCTTGCTTAGCAGTTATCTGTTAGCAATGGCTTCTCTGTCTCCCTCTGTCTCTCCTTCTCTCACTAGCTCGGTGTGTCTCATGTTCAGTTTTTCCTCTGCCTCCTTTAGTGATAATGGTATATGTAACAAGGTGTTTGCAGCTTTTTAGGCAAGGATCATGGAATTGGAAACGCGGCTCCACACCATGGAAAATAATCCAGCTAGTCAGCCCCTGTTAGCTGTCCACTGGCAGTTCCCGAGCAGCCGGAAGCTAGTCCCGCTGGGTGATCTAATGCTAAACAGACGCCAGAGGTTCACCACTAGTTGGTTTATGTTTCTAATCAATTTTCCCCACTCAGCGACACACACGCTAAGAAACCAACTCTGGTCATTGGCAGCTCTATGGTCAGAAACGTGAAGTTAGAGACTCCAGCAGCCGTAGTAAAATGCCTTCCTGGGGCCAGAGTGGGCAATGTTAATCATATTTCAAACTCCTGGCTAAAGATAAATGTAAATACAGTAACATTATTATTCACACGGGAGTTAATGATGCTGGATTATGCAAATCAGAGGTCACTAAAATGAACATCGAATCGGTGTGTAACTTTGCCAAAACAATGTCGGACTCCGTAGTTTTCTCTGGACCCCTGCCAAATCTGACCAGTGAAGACATGTACAGCCGCATGTCATCATTCAACTGCTGGCTGTCTAGGTGGTGTCCAGCAAATGTTGTGGGCTACATAGACAATTGGAAACAGTTTTGTGGGAAAACCTAGGCTGATTAGGAGAGATGGCATCCATCCTACTTTAGATGGTGCAGCTTTCTTATCCAGAAATATGGCTGGTTTTATTAGACAACCAAAAGTATACAATCCAGAGTTGAGCCTAGGATGCAGAGATCCAGTCCTACACGCCTCTCTGCAGTGTCCTTACAACCGTCACCCCCCACAACTCCCACATACCTATAGAGACTGTGTCTGTTCTCTGACCAACTAAATTACATAAACCAAAAACAACCACAATAGGAGTTAATCATGATAAACTAATAAAAGTTATGACTACTCCTCTTACAGAACAAAACCCCAAAACTATTAAATGTGGATTATTAAATATTAGATTTCTCTCTTCTAAATCTCGTATCGTGTACCGTCCTCCAGTCCCTTAATCACAGTTTTTGATTTATTTTCTGATTTTCTATCTGATTTAGTGCTTAGTACAGATGAGTCATTATAGTGGGTGACTTTAACATTCATGTAGATGCTGACAGTAAGTGCCTGAGCACTGCGTTTAATTCATTATTCGATTCAATAGTGTTTTTTTTTACCAAAAAGTAAATAAACACTCTGACTGTTTTAGTCACACCTTAGACTTTGTCCTTACATAGGACATTGAAACAGTTAAATTAACAATATTTCCTCACAACTCTCTTCTGTTTCACCATTTTCTTATAACATTTGAATTAACAATAATGGACTATACAGCAATTAGGGAAAAATTCCACTATAGCAGATGCTTGAGTGAAAAAAATGTCAACAAATTTAAAAAACGATTCGTTCATCTTTTGCTTCACCATATGTCAATACATTGGAAAGTAGCCACCTTAATGTTTCTCCTGAGAAGTTGATTATCTTGTTGAAAATTCTGCAGCCTCACTATGTACAAAACTCGTTAGTGTTGCCCCTCTGAAAGAGAAGGCAGTAAACCAGAAGAGGTGATCTCCATGGTATAGTTCGTAAACATGCAACTTAAAACAACCAACACAAAAGTTAGAAAGGAAGTGGCGTTCAGAAATTTAGAAGAATCTCATTTAGCCTGGAAAAACAGTTTAAAATTGTACAAAAAAGCTCTCTGTGATGCAAAAACAGCATATTATTCATCATTAATAGAGGAAAACAAGAACAACCCCCGGTTTCTGTTCAGCACTGTAGCCAGGCTGACTAAGAGCAATAGTTCTGTTGATCCTAGTTTTCCCTTAAATCTGACTTTCTTTATGAATAAAATTGTAACTATTAGAGAAAAAAATTCACCACATCCTCCCCCCAAATATTGCAGATTGATCTTCACATACAACATTGCTAGAATCATCAATAAGGCCCCAATCCCTGTTAGACTGCTTTTTACCCATAGATCTCTCTGAGCTAATTTCAATTATTACCTCATCTAAACCAACAACCTGTCTGCTAGACCCTATTCCAACTAAGCTGCTCAAGGAAGCTTTAACCTTAATAGATACATTCATATTAGATATCATCAATCTATCTTTAGAAACAGGCTATGTACCACAGGCCTATAAGGTAGCTGTAATTAAACCACTACTTAAAAAACCCTGTCTTAACCCAGGTGTTTTAGCAAATTACAGACCAATATCTAATCTCCCCTTTATTTCTAAAATCATTGAAAAAGTAATTGCAAAACAATTATGTGATCACCTTCGTAGGAATAATTTGTATGAAGACTTTCATTCAGGATTTAGAGTTCATCATAGTACAGAAACAGCACTGGTAAAAGTCACAGACGATCTTCTCATGGCCTCAGATAATGGACTAGTCTCTGTACTTGTTCTATTAGATCTTGTGCTGCATTTGATACCATTGATCACAACATTTTATTACAGAGACTGGAACATGAAATTGGGATTAAAGGAACTGGATTAGGTTAGTTTAAATCTGATAGACTTAAATTTGTTCATGTTAATGATGAATCCTCCATGCACACAAAGGTTAGCTATGGAGTTCCACAAGGCTCTGTGTTAGGACCAATACTTTTACTTTATATATGTCTCCTTTAAGGAACTCCCAGTTCAGATTTGGGAAGCAACCATCCTCTAGACTTTTAAGTCTAGGCTTAAAACCTTCCTCTTTAATAAAGTATATAGTTAGTTACAGTCATGTTGCTATAGGCTTAGACTGCTGGGGGGACCACCCCTCCGATGCACTGAGCTCTCTTCCTCCTCTTGTCCCTCTCTCCTCTTTTCTCACCCGACAGTTGTCATCACTGTATGACATTAACTCTGTGTGTTTTCTACCGTAGTTGTCTTTCTCCTTCTTTCTCCCTCTCTGTCCCTCTCCACTTTGAAGCTATGTTTTTTACAGTGTGCAGCTACTGGTCCTACCAACCTGCCTGATGTTTTGTTGTTGCTTTTGTTGCTCTTTCCTTTTCTTTCTTCACTTTCCACTCACCCTAACCGGTCAAGGCAGATGGCTGCCCACCCTGAGCCTGGTTCTGCTGGAGGTTTCTTCCGTTAAAGGGAGTTTTTCCTCTCCACTGTTGTTTACGGCTTGCTCAAGGGGGATTTGATGGGTTTTTATACGTCTTTATAGTCTTGACATTATTCTGTAAAGTGCCTTGAAATGACTTTGTTGAGAATTTGCGCTATATAAATAAAGTTGAATTGAAATTGAAATTGAATATCTAACTAAACTGAAACTGTACCATGATTATGTTTTTGTAGAAAACCTAATTAGTGGGTGGATTATGTTCCAATGCAACATCCTCTTTAAATGAATATAACACTGTATTAACAGAAATTAAATCATGAGGAGATGACTGGGGAGAATGTTTAAACAAAATCATATCACAACTTTAATAATATTGGAGTCAGACAAACTGGATGTTGTTCTGCAAGACACAAACAAAATATTCTGTTGGAATATTTAAGTTTCAGTGTGTTTTGGTTTCTGTTTGCAGTATTGCTCCTTACAAAATGTATGTTTGTTTGCAGTTTTGTTCTATAGAAATGCAACTTTTAGAAGACAGGCACAGCATTTCATTTTGTATAAAATGTACAATATGACATTTGATGTTAATGGAAATGTAAGGAAAGTCAGCATTGACTGTATTGACCTTTACAATTGTCTATTGAAGCCCAGCTCCTGGCTCTGCTGGTTGGCCAGTCAGTCGAATCACTCTAATGCAACATGCAAATACAAGGTGGGATTAAATCTGCCTGATGTGTACCGACTGTTGTTGCATGACATTCTCCAGCGTGAATCTGCCATTTACATATTCAGCATTCATCTGTCTGAGGACAAAAACTGAAAAGATAATTTAAACAATATTAATGTAGACCTCCAGGTAATCTTGTTTGGCTCGGCTGTTGAAAAATCAGCTTGGTGGTACACAACACAGTGAAGCCTGGTCATGGCCTTAAAATAAACTCCCAGACTCCTACTGTATATCAAATTTCCTCCTTGAAATCAGTCAGTTATGTTGCCACACCAGTCAGCTCTGTGGCTCTGCTTTCTTCTTTTGGCATTTACATTTAGTCATTTAGCATGTAAGTCATTTTACCCAAAGCGACTTACAAGTGAGGTACATATATTACAGTATTATACAGTATTGTCAATATGTTCTCTCTTTGGAAATAGTAGGGATTTAAGTGCAAAACCTTGCATCCCCTTACTTTAAAATGGCAAAAAAAATTGTCAAAGATTGTTTTTCATCATAATTATTTACTATAACTTTTTATTTACTATGACAGTTTTTGTAAACTCTTTAATTTTTCTTCTAATATTGAAAATGTGCTCTAGTTAAATGTGCATTAACAATTTTTTGCCATTTGTGCTCAAGGGAATGCAAATGTTTTCAGTTAATTGTAGAGTATGTAAACTGAAATCCACAAGTCTGTTTCTTTGAGGTTTGTTTGTGGGCATGTTTACACAGTTAAAATTTTCTAGATGAAGCTGTCATCCTATGGTATCTAACTTTCGCCTTATGTTTTGACTGAACCACAACTTCCTCCAGTTTGTGGCTCGTCAATGGCCAGTTACTCCCTTTCTGCTTGTAGCTTCCAGCTCAACTCTTCCCTCCTGTTCCAGCACAAACAAGGGGCTCTTTTTGTTGCCTCCACCAACTTGCAAGCAGCTATCTTCCTTTCTTTTCCAATTATACCCAGAGCAGTTAGCGTACTCCACCCCCTGTAGCTGGTCTCAGCTGGAAACAACCAGGCCTTTATTCCTACATTGTTGAATAAGGACTTGGTACTTAGTGGCTATCCTCTCTGAGGCATCTTTGAATCCAACAGGACCATCAGCTAAATGAGGACTAACCTCTTGGCCTCCTCAAGCCTCAGGGATGTTGGATAACCTGGGTAAAGTGTAGATCTAAAATAATTCAAAGTACTCGAAGTGTTGTGTTCTCACTCAGTGGTATCATTCTGGGAACTCATAAGTCATGATCACCGTCTTTCATTATGGTCTAATGCACTGCATACCACCATTGCTTTGTGTTTATTTAATTGATAAAACAAAACACATATCTAATCTTCTGATGTGGATCTTTCCCTTTTCCTTCCTCTTTAAATAAAAATAAGTGCAGACCATTTAAGCAGAGAGTAGCTGTAAAAAGGCAAAATAAAGTTCTGTGTCACTTCAATCTGTCTACTGTATCAATTAATATACCCTTTTTGCTTTAGGCATGTATGTGATGCTATTAACTCATGTAGTTTCCAATAGTACATACATACAGTATTACATTTATGAATGCATATGAAACATATTGTAATATGTGCTAATAGAAATTGACAAACCATAAAACCTTTGTCTTTTACAAAACTTAATTTTCCCCCTAATGATTAAAAATATCTTGATCGTAATGAGTTATTTTGCTTTGAAATACTTTTGTAGCTCTTAAATATATCTAGATTTCTATGATTCTGATGCTAACATCCACAGGTGACAAGGTACTTCACCAGAAATTATCTTAGCAAATCTAAATAAGTTGTTGTGTTAGAGACATAAAGTTTTATGAATCCACCTTCACTGATGTCTCTGATGCCAGCCCTGCTGGCCCCCTTTCTTCCAGATGGAACATTTTAATCATTATAGACAGTACTGCATGAACAAACCTTGATGAGAAAAGAGCCATGATACCTCACCTCTTCTGCTTCATTTACTCATCATCCCCCATTCACAAGATGAATTTATTCCAACTACTGTGCAAGAACTAATTGACATGGTCTAATACTTTTCTCAAATCTCCATGACAGCACACTCATTAAATGTCTTTTTTACAGGTCACTTCTTTCTAACATTCTTAAACTACTTTTCTGGCATCTATCTGGCTTTGACCTTTACAAATGACGTCTGTTCATTATAAAAATCCACAAATCTTTTTCCTTTGAATATTTTTCTTCTCCTAAACTTTGACTTTTTTTTATTTTGTCTGAGCTTGAATGTTTTACTGTGGGGCCTGCAGATTTCAGTTACCATAATCATGTGTTGCCCCTATCTTGTCATTGTCTTTACAATTGTTTTTTTGTTTTTTAAGTTTTTGTAATTTAGGTCCAGGTGTCAGTCCCTCATCCAAGTGAGAAAATGAAGGTTAAATCATGGTATACTGCTTGTAACAGGTTCTACCTGTGTTCCCCATTTCTGTCCTGCTTACAGCTTCATTTGCAGAGCTCCAGTTATACCTATTTAATCGTGTTTAGCTCTGCTGCACAAAAAGCAGTTTGCTTTTATAACACTACACAATGCATCAGAAACCTGGTTAGGGATTTAAGATAAACACACAAATCCCAGACTACTACTTCAGAATTTCTCCCTGAAATCAATCACTTTTGGAACACCTGTCTGCTCTGTGGCTCTGCTTTCTCCTTTTGATTTTATAATTCAGTGGTGTCACTCCCTACTTTTATCTCTTGAGGAGATAGAACTAGAAAACTGCACGCAAAACTTTGCATCCCCTTACTTTGAAATGACAAAAATACATAAAGATTGCTTTTCATCATTTACTATAACGTTTTGGTACAAGACTTGACATTTTTGTTACTTGTAATGATGAAAGATTTCTACTATTGTAACTGAATGTGCATTAAATATTACATTGATTATAAACATTCTTTGTGAACCTGGGACAAATGATGCTCGAAACTCCAAATGCTATCACGAGTGGTCTTTATTCCGTTGAATTATTGTTAGTAGTAATTGTCTGGAAGTTTGCATTTCTTCTTCTTGCCATGGAAGTAAACAAATTTGCCTTTCACTGATGGAAAGTAACTTTAGCAAAAATTACAATTATGCACAAAGAAAAGAAAAATTATATCCAGTGCAAGGTTTGAGACCATTACAGTAAGATGCAAAGCCTTAAAAGCCTGGCACAATTGTTGCAGAAAGAGATCAAAATTCATAACAAAGATTAATATAGCAGTGGCACCTCTGTATGGTAGAGACAACAGAACATTAAGAACTCTACATACCATGGTGCTCATCAAACTTTGAAACTACTTCTGTTACAGAACAACAATGTATCCCTCATACTCAATACCTTATGTACTAGTATTTCAGAAAACACCAGTTTTCTGCACAAACTCAGGGATATCACAGTGTAGAATATTTCGTTTTAATTCCAGAACCCAAAAAGATTTAACAATATCTTCTTTCAATGAATGGCATAACATCCAAAAAATCTTCTGTACTAATACCACTAATAATAATTACAGCAAAACAGTAATTAATGAAAAATAATGCAACTGCAAGGGGACACAAGCCAGTGTCTTCTTCTGCCAGTCCCAAATCTGGATAAATGCAGGGGGCTGTGTCAGAAAGGGCACCTGACGTAAAACACATGCCAAATAAAAAATGAGAATCATTACTTTCACACCGAAAATGACTACCATACCGGATCGGTCAGGGCCTGGATTAACAATGACCAACACCAGTGCTGTTGACCTACAGGGTACCAGTGGAAATTGTACTACTGTTGGTCGAAGAAAGAGAGGAGGAAGATGTGTTCACAGGTAGAGAAAGAAGAGGAAAGCTAAGAATGTAGGACTGACAGTAGGGACTTTGAATGTTAGGACTATGACAGGGAAGGGTAGAGAGTTGATTGACATGATGCAGAGAACGAAGGTGGACATACTGTGTGTCCAGGAGACCAGGCTGGAAAGGTAGCAAGGCTAGAAGCTTAGGAGCAGGGTTCAAGTTGTTCTACCATGGGTCAGAGAGGAAGAGAAATGGAGTAGGAGTTATCCTGAAAGAGAGTATCAGACAGGGTGATGAATCTGAAGCTGGAAATTATAGGCGTGATATTCAATGTTGTTAGTGGTTATGCCCCAAAGGTAGGATGTCAGTTAGAAGAGAAGGAGAAATTCTGGAGTGAGTTAGATGAAGTGATTCAGAGCATCCCCAGAGGTGAGAGAGTGGTGATTGGTGCAGATTTCAATGGACAGAGGTGATGAAAATGTGATTGGCAGATTTGATATTCAGGACTGGAACGCAGAAGGACAGATGGTGGTAGACTTTGCAAAGGAGATGGAAATGGCTGTAGTGAACGCTTTTTTCCAGAAGAGGCAGGAAAATATGGTGACATATAAGAGTGGAGGTAGAAGCACTCAGTTGGACTACACCTTGTGTAGACGTAATCTGAAAGAGATCAGTGACTGTAAATTATTGGTAGGGCATAGTGTAGCCAGACAACACAGGATGGTGGTGTGTAAAATGATGCTGGTGGTGAGGAAGATGAAGAGGACAGAGGCAGAGCAAAGGACGAAGTGGTGGAAGTTGAAAAAGGAAGAATGTCGTGTAGTTTTCAGAGAGGAGCTGAGACAGACTCTGGATGGTTTGGAGGTGCTTCCAGAAGACTGGACCACTACAGCTAATTTGATCAGGGAGACAGGCAGGAGGGTACTTGGTGTGTCATCTGGAAAGAGGAAAGTGGACAAGGAGACTTGGTGGTGGAACGAAGAAGTTCAGGAGTGTATACAGAGAAAGAAGTTAGCTAAGAAGAAGTGGGACACTGAGAGGACTGAAGAGAGTAGACAGGAGTACAGGGAGATACAGCGTAAGGTGAAGGTAGAGGTGGCAACGGCCAAACAAAGAGCATATGAGGACTTGTATGCTAGGTTGGACACTAAAGAGGGAGAGGTGGTTTTGTACAGGTTGGCCAGACAAAGAGATAGAGATGGGAAGGATGTGCAGCAGGTTAGTGTGATTAAAAATAAGGGTGGAAATGTATTGACAGGTGCCAGGAGTGTGATGGGAAGATGGAAGGAGAACTTTGAAGAGTTGATGAATGAGGAAAATGAAAGGGAACCAAGAGTAGAAGAGGTGACTGGTGTGGAGCAGGAAGTAGCAAAGATTAGTAAGAGTGAAGTGAGCAGGAGATTAAAGAGGATGAAGAGTGGAAAGGCAGTTGGTCCTGATGACAAACCTGTGGAGGTATGGAAGTGTCTAGGAGAGGTGGCAGTAGAGTTTCTGACTAGTTTGTTTAACAAGATCTTGGAGAGTGAGGGGATGCTGAGGACTGGAGGAGAAGTGTACTGCTGCCAATTTTTAAGAACAAGGGAGATGTGCAGAACTGTGGAAACTACAGCGGAATAAAGCTGATGAGCCAAACAATGAAGCTGTGGGAAAGAGTAGTGGAAGCTCGGCTAAGGGCAGAGGTGAACATTTGTGAGCAGCAATATGGTTTCATGCCTAGAAAGAGTACAACAGATGCAGTATTTGCTTTGAGGATGCTGATGGAGAAGTATAGAGAAGGTCACAGGGAGTTGCATTGTGTCTTGGTAGATATAGTGAAAGCGTATGACAGGGTGCCGAGAGAGGAGCTGTGGTATTGTATGAGGAAGTCTGGAGTGGCAGAGGATCAAGGATCAGCTCTGAGCCCCTTCTTGTTTGCTCTGGTGATGGACAGGCTGACAGATGAGGTTAGACAAGAATCTCCATGGACTATGATGTTTGCAGATGACATTGTGATTTGTAGTGAGAGCAGGGAGCAGGTGGAGGAAAATCTAGAGAGGTGGAGGTCTGCTCTGAGCAGAGCTGGAGGTAGCAGAGCTTAAGATGTTGAGGTTCTCTTTGGGAGTGACGAGGATGGCTAGAAAGAGAACAACAGATGCAGTATTTGCTTTGAAGATGCTGATGGAGAAGTACAGAGAAGGTCAGATAAGGTTAGACAGGAATCTCCGTGGACTATGATTTTTGCAGGTGACATTGTGATCTGTAGCGAGAGCAGGGAACAGGTGGAGGAAAATCTAGAGAGGTGGAGGTCTGCTCTGGAAAACAGAGGAATGAAGCTTTGCTGCAGCAAGACAGAATACATGTGTGTCAATGAGAGGGACCCAGGTGGAACAGTGAGGTTACAGGGAGCAGAGGTGAAGAAGGTGCAGGACTTTAAGTACTTAGGGTCAACGGTTCAGAGCAACGGAGATTGTGAAAAAGAGGTGAAGAGGTGAGTGCAAGCAGGTTGGAACAGGTGGAGAAAAGTGTCAGGTGTGTTGTGTGATAAGAGTATCAGTGAAAATGAAAAGAAAGATGTTCAAGACGGTGGTGAGACCAGCGATGTTGTTTGGCTTAGAGACAGTGGCACTATATAAAAAGACAGGAGGCAGAGCTGGAGGTAGCAGAGCATAAGATGTTGAGGTTCTCTTTGGGAGTGACGAGGATGGACAGGATCAGGAATGAGGACATCAGAGGGACAGCTCATGTTAGATGTGTTGGAAATAAAGTTAGAGACGATTGAGGTGGTTTGGACATGTTCAGAGGAGAAACTGTGAATAGTAGAAGGATGATGAGGTTGGAGCTGCCAGGAAGGAGGTCTAGAGGAAGACCAAAGAGGAGATTTATGGATGTAGTGAGAGAGGTAAAGAGGTAGGTGATTTTAACCATTTTATATGCTGACAGGTGGTTAACCCACAATGATACATTAGAATTTATTAGTTTGGAAAATATTTCAAATAGTAGTGATATAAATATTGGTATTAATGTTGTGGCTGTTCAGTGTATAGTTTCCTGCATATGGAACGCTGTACATAATTTTGAGCCATATATTTCCAAAGCCTTCCTTAACATATTGCACCTCATGGATGTGTCCCTACCAAATTAAAAACCAAACCTGCACTCTAATAATAAATCAGTCAGTTAATGAAAGACAATGAAATGAAATTGGCAAATACACATCTTAGCAATGTCAGTCCCTGAAAGAGACCCAGTGGGGCAGACATGAAACTAATATTTAACCTTGTCAATCCAGGGGACAAAAGGAGAAATAGTTTATTCTCAAATGTTTGGATTCTGGCTATGTAACAAATGCTAATTGCAAAGCTAATCACACAGCCAGCTGGATATTTCTCTGTAATCTGTTTTAATAATATAGTTTTCCCCAGTCTCATTACAACAGCTTAATAATGTGGTTTTCAAAATGAAAACATCTTCTTGTCCCTTGGACATTGTACCCACCTCCTTGCTCAAAAGTGTCATTGGTTCAGTTTATCCTGCTGTGCTCTCCATAATCAAAAAGGCATTAACATCTGGTCACGTCCCAAACCGTCTCAAACAAGCGGCTGTTCAACCACTTCTCAAAAAGTCAAATCCTGGCATTTCCATTTGTTCCAGAACTACAGGCCTATTTCTAAGTTACCCTCATAGCTAAGGTCTTCGAAAAAATAGTTGGAAAACAGCTTATAGATGTCATTAATGTTCTTGACAAGTATACACATAGTTACTATAGTAAGGAAGCACATGTGTGCCGTTGCCAGTGTTTAAAGATTTTGTATATAATTTTGCCTCAAACTTAACATTACCATGACGTTTTGTGCATAATCCTAACAACCCTGTTGTTTCTTAACATAACGTTAACCCTGAAGTTGTTTTTTGTGTATGTAATAGTCCTGTGGCATCCAAAGGTAACACTCCTGGAGTGTCAAACACTGATGCCAAACTACACCTGCAGCGTCAATACCAGCCGCAGTTGTTCCCAGGGCAAAAAGTAGTGGCACTCCTGGAGCATCCAGTAGTAACACCAAAGGGTACTTGCAGCATCAATATAATCCGCCAAAGGATGGACAGAGCGGCACAATATGACGCCTTAGGAAGCGTCAATATCTAATACTGTGAAATGCGACTGTGTTGAGTTGGCAGACTCAGACAGTGGGTTAGTATCTCAGGAGGGATTCTCATCTTACCTCTCATATAGGAGTTTTACTGTGACATTTCCAAACTAAGTTTACAACTAAACTTATGTCCTGTGGTGTCCCTCAGGGTTCAGTCCTGGGAACCAGTCATGTCGTTTTGTACATGATTCCTCTTATATAATAAGTCAGTATAAAGGTATCTTTAACAATTTCATGCAAATGTTTCTTTTAAGCCCCAAAAGTTGAACAATTATCAGTTTTACACAACTGACCTGCACAGAATATCTTGGTTCCCACTTGTTTTTATTAATTAGGAATAATATATACAGTACTATTATATACAGTATCACTATTAGTGTTCATGCAAAGTACTTAATTAAGTTATTACTTTTTGAGGCAGTACCTTACATTTTAAATTACTTTTTTTCTTTTGCAAAGTGTCCCTCTTATATAATATTTGGTCTAACATAAAATAAACTTATAAAGGCCCAGGTACCAAAGTACTTGTCAAAAATGAGCTACACCTTGTTTTCATGACTCTTCAACCACATAATGTCCACTCCACAGATGACCCAAACATTCCTGTGTCCTACTCACAAAGCCTGAAGCTAAAACGTATTCATTTGTACAAACAATTAGCAGCACCTAGAGTACCTAGCAGCTAATAACTCACCTCATTATTCTTTGACTGAATAAACTTGGTCAGAATGTGGCTAACAATTCTTCTGGTAACGTAGTATCCTCCACTACATACTGTGCTACAAGCCACCTTATTTCCTTTAAAAGTTTTACCACCCAGTCTAATTTTTACTGCCTAATTTTTACTTTTTACTACATAAAGCAACTATTTATACTGTATCACTAAACTGCTTTAGTAATGTGTTATCCACAGTATTCCACTCTGCTTTTACCTTTTTCACTTTCTCGGTGACTCATCCTGTCTAGCTGACATCACTTTCTGTTTTTATGCATTTATGCACCTGTTCTTTATTCATTCAATTTCTGCCTCTGGTTTATTACCCCTTGCACCACCCTTTAAACTCTTTTATAGTGCATCACAAGCGCTCACTTTTACATTACTGTTGTTTCTCTAAATGTTTCCTGTTGGTAGTTTTTGCTCTAGCAGCCCTGTTATGCTGCATTAATGTTAATTACTCCTTAATTGGGGCTTTTATCTTGTTTAGGCTTTCAGCACGCCCTTGGTAAGTGTCAACAGTCTGTCTGCTTTGTTATTTGCTGAAACAAACTTGATGAAGAGGACTGTCCCTGTCCTAATGATGTTATGACTGCATGTATTTCCACACACTAGAAAAAAAATGAATATTGTATCAGTTTGGAGCTTCTGTACCACAAGTAGTACAATGTTTTATTAAGCTTGTGTAATAATTTAATGAAGCTGCTGATGACCAGAACGGTTGCCTTTGACCAGAACTTGTCTGAGAGCTATAGCTGAAACACAAGCACTACTGTCGACTATAAAAAACGAAACAAATGTTTGCTTTTGCTTTCAACTATCAAAATGAGCAGGGACACAAACATTAAAAAAGGAAGAAAAAACAATTGCAATGCAATAGTATAAAATGTATGCAAATATTAAAATATAGGTGTACCCTTTAGTTTTGAGTATGATGTAACACCGTATTATGCATTTGGGTGTTAAAAAAGCCTCAAGGACTCAAGTTACCTGAGAAACATTTTATTCTTTTTAAACCTTAATCATTTTAAATCACTCAACTTCAGAGAACTTCTGACTAAAACCTTTTGTCTTTTTCTGCACCTCCTAATGCATAACACACAGTGGTTGGTCTTGGATGAATCAGACTGTGATTGTTCTTGGATGAATCATAAGTGGAATTTTGTGCAAGCTCTATTTGCATAGTCGCAGCCTTAGAAAGTGTCACGGACAACCACAATAATGGTGCACCTTACCCATGATTGCATTATCATTGTTACACAGGCTGCTTAAAATATGAGGAGAGGGGAGAACGGCAGAGCAACTACAAGAGTCAGAAGGGTACAAAGAGAATGGGATGGCTGCTGTGAAACACAGACGTTTTCCAGAAAATAAAAACCCAATCCAAGACATGTAAATGTAAGCCCTGGCTATTTTTTATTGATGCCGCGTTGCTCTGATGATGTTTGAATGTGCTCGTTATTGTTTATGATTGTGTTGTCTACAATATACAATGTAGTTGCTTTTCAAATTTTACTGGAATTGGCCACTTTGTGTGAAATAGTCGGAATCCTGTATCATGTATCATATGTGATAGTTAGTATGATATCTAATCATTTGTTACAAATGTAATAATGATATTGATTGAATGAACGAACATTTGTGGGTTAGGGTTAGGGTTAAATGTTCCATCCTCTTATTTGGTTATGTCAAACAGATTGAAACAAATATTTTCTTTCATTAGATTATATAGAAAGCACATTCATGCCATACATTTTTTATTAATTTATCAAAAGGGATGCAAACTATCCGGGGAGACAGACCTGGTGGTCGAGGTGAAGACTGACCACCACGACATGAGGCTGGAGGCCAACGTCTGAGGTGGATGCCCTCCGGGGGCCAGGCTGGAGGCCGGTGTGGGCGGCTGGAACCCTTCCAGCACCAAGTAGGTTGGGGGTCTGGCCCCAAGGCAGGCGAGCAACCTACCAACAGAGGATCAGGTGCTGGGCGTGAAGGGATGTCAGCTGACCCAGGAACAGAGACCTTTGCTGCGCCAGTCAGCTGTGGAACAGGTGATGTCTGCCTTAGGAAGAGGGGTGGCAATTTCAATTCAATTCAATTCAACTTTATTTATATAGCGCCAATTTACAACAAAGTCATCTCAAGGCACTTTACAGAATAAAGTCCAAGATGGCGGCATGTCCACACGCAGCGGCTTCTCTCGCTCCCAAGAAAATGGTGTTTTCGTGTTTTTTGTCTTGTGAATTGCAGTGTTTTGGTATGTCTTCGTCGTGTCAACATGTCTCCAGGCGCGCATACAGTCGCCAAGTTCTGTTGGACGTCGGCAGAACCACATTTTTAAAGTTAAACTGTGCGCACGCAGAAGACCTGCGGGAACTCGGTCTGCTCCGGAGACCTACACCATCACCGACCCCCTCTAGTGCACCTCGCCCACAGTGGAGGCGCCACAATCCGGGCTAGGCTAACGGCTAACCCACACAAGCCAGCCATTCCAATGATCCTACTGGCTAACGTACGCTTGTTAGACAATAAACCGGACTACATCCGCTTACTACGGTCAACTCAGAGAACTGTAAGAGACTGCTCTGTTTTTGTGTTTACGGAAACGTGGCTTAGCAATAGCAATCCAGACGGCACCATTCAGCTTGATCAGCTGACATGCTATCGAGCGGACAGAGCTCTTGTCGCGGGAGGAAAAACCCGCGGCGGCGGGCTTTGTGTTTACACCTCCTATGCGTGGTGCCGCGACGCTGTTGTGATCTGCAAGCACTGCTCACCCCTGGTGGAGTTCATGATTATCAAGTGCCGGCCGTTCTACCTGCCGAGGGAATATACAGCCATACTGTTCGTTTCTGTTTACATTTCCCCGAACAACAACATCAGCAGCAGGAACGATGCACTTAATGAACTGCACTAGTACATGAGTGAGCAGCAGACAGCCCACCCTGATGCTTTTCTCATCATAGCTGGGGACTTCAACCATGCAGACTTAAAGAGTGTGTTTTCAAAAATACACCAACACATTAACTTTCCAACTCGAGGAAATAACACCTAGACCTTGTTTACACCACACAGAGAGAAGCTTACAAAGCCCTTCCCCCTCCCCCTCCTCGGTGCCTCGGACCACATCACTGTCATGCTACTGCCGGCATACAGACCGCTCGTCAAAGTCGCCAAACCGGTTAAAAAGCAGATACAGGTGTGGCCGGAAGGGTTGTCAGAGGCTCTTCAGGACTGTTTTGACACCCCTGACTGGGATATGTTTAAGCAGGCTGCCACATATAATAACACCACAGACCTCCAAGAGTACTCAGAGACTGTCAGTGTCTACATCACCAAGTGTATTGATGATATAACTGTCAAAAAGACCATCACTGTTCGGGCCAACCAGAAGCCATGGATGACGGGGGAGGTCTACAGACTCCTGAAGACGCGGAAACTGCCTTCAGCGCTGGAGATGAGGTGGGCCTGAGAACAGCCAGGGCCAACCTGTCCCGTGGCATCAGAGAGGCTAAGAAACAGTACTCCAGGAGGATAGCCCATCAGTTCAACAACAGCAGAGACGGAGCCTGTGGCAGGGAATACAGACCATTACGGACTACAGGCCCCCACCGCGGACGTGTGACAGTAACATCTCTCTGCTGAACGAGGTGAACGCCTTCTTCGCTCGCTTTGAAAAGCAAAACTGCTCCACTGCATAGAAGACTCCACCTCCTCCCGGCGACCAGGTGTTGATGCTGACCCCAGACAGTGTGACGAGATCCATTTACATTTACATTTAGTCATTTAGCAGACGCTTTATCCAAAGCGACTTACAAGTGAGGTACAAGGCAAGCAAAAATCTAAGTCAAGGAGAAAACATCAAAGCAAAGTCCTATCACAAAAGTGTTCACAGTTCACGAGATACGAGTGCAAGAGAGCAGAAAGGTTTTTTTTTTTTTAAAGATTTAAGTGCATAGGAAGATGCGGAAGAGTTCAGTTTTCAACAGTTTTTTGAATATTGAGAGAGAATCAGCTGAGCATGCAGCGTTTGGTAGCTCGTTCCACCATCGTGGGATCATTGGGCTGAACAGTTTTGCTTGGTGTCTTCTATGCTGTGCTGGGACCACCAGACGTTGTTCGTTGGCAGACCGCAGCGGGCAAGAAGGATTGTATACTTGAATGAGTGAGTTGAGGTAAGCGGGAGCTGTCGAGGTAACAACCCTGTAAGCAAGAGACAGAGCTTTGAACCTGATGCGAGCAGCTACAGGAAGCCAGTGTAGAGATCTAAAAAGTGGTGTGACATGGGTCTTTTTTGGCTGATTAAAAATTAGGCGAGCTGCCGCATTTTGGATCATCTGCAAGGGTTTGATTGTGGATATCGGTAACCCCATCAACAAAGCGTTGCAGTAATCAAGACGAGATTTGACCAGCGCCTGTACAATGAGTTGGGTTGTATATTCCGTGATGTAGGGTCTGATCTTCCTGATGTTGTAAAGAGCAAATCTGCAAGCCCTAGAGACTGAGGAGATGTGGTCCTTAAAGCTCAGTTGGTCGTCGATGATGACCCCCAGATTTTTGGCCGAATTTGTGGGGACAATCACTGTAGATCCAATATTGATGCTGATGTTGTGTTGCATAAAAGGTCTGGCTGGGAAGACAAGGACTTCAATCTTGGAGAGGTTGAGTTGAAGGTGTCTCTCACTCATCCAGGCTGAGATGTCTGAGAGACAGGCAGAAATGGGCGATGAGACAGTGGAGTCGTCCGGTGGAAAGGACAGGAAGAGCTGTGTGTCATCAGCGTAGCAGTAATAGGAAAGACCATGTGAGTGAATGATGGCACCTAGGGATGAAGTATAGATAGAAAAGAGGAGAGGACCAAGAACTGAGCCCTGCGGCACACCGGTAGAGAGGCTATGAGAGTTAGAAAGATGCCCCCGGCAGGATACCTTGAAGCTTCGTCCTGATAGGTAAGAACAAAGCCAGTCTAGAGCTGATCCAGAGATGCCCAAGTCAGAGAGTGTGGACAAGAGTATCTGATGGTTCACAGTGTCAAAGGCTGATGATAGATCAAGTAGAATTAAGACAGATGATTGACCTGTGGCTTTTGCAGCTCCAAGATATTCCACAACAGTCAGGAGTGCCGTTTCCGTGGAATGACCCCTCTTGAAGCCAGACTGGTTGACATCGAGGAGGTTGTTCTTGGAAAGGAAGTCTGAGAGTTGGTTAAAGACTGCTTGTTCCATAGTCTTGGCCAGAAAAGGAAGGAGGGAAACAGGTCTGTAGTTCTCCGCTACAGAGGGATCAAGAGAAGGCTTCTTGAGCAGTGGGTTAATCAAGGCCTGTTTGAAAGAGGTTGGAAATATCCCTGTTTTGAGAGATGTGTTGATGACTTGTGTAATAGCTGGCATTAGTGCAGGTGCAACTGCTTGAAGAAGAGTGGAAGGGATTGGATCCAGAGTGCAGGTGTTCGGATGATTAGAGAGGAGGAGGGTGGATACGTCATCCTCAGTCAGAATTGCAAATGATGAGAGCAATGCAGTGTTGGAAGAGGTTAGATGGATGTCATCATCTGGAGGAGAGAACTGTGAGCTGATGGCTGCCACCTTGTTGGTAAAAAAGTTGGTAAAGTTGTCTGCAGTGAGAGAGGTAGATGGCGGAGGTGAAGGTGGGTAGATGAGTGATTTAAAAGTGGAGAACAGCTTTCTGGTGTCCGTGGTGTTGCTGAGCTTCTCCTGGTAGTAATTGATCTTTGCCCTGGTGACACTGTGAGAAAAAGGTCCAAGCAGATCCTGATACTCAGCAAGGGCAGATGGAGTCTTGGATTTGCGCCACTTCCTCTCAGCACTCCTGAGCGTGGTGCGTTGTTCACGGATCCCGTCAGTGAGCCACGGATTAGAAGGTGAGAGACGGGCGGGTCTTGAAGACATAGGACAGAGACAATCCAGACATGATGAAAGTGTATTGCAAAGGCTGTCTGTGGCTGCATCTGCATCGCAGATGGAGAGGTCCTGTGTTGGGGGCAGAGTTGCGGAGACCAGCGAGGAGAATCGATCTGGGTTGAGAGACCTGAGGTTGCGCCGGAATGTTACAAGTGTGGGAGGAGATTGCGAAGGTCTAGAGATAAAGACTGAGTTGAATGAAGAAATGATCCGATACATGCAGAGGAGTGACCAAGATGTTGTCTGTGGTGCAGTTCCGGGTGAGGATGAGGTCGAGGTTGTTGCCAGCTTTGTGGGTCGGAGGAGTGGAGACCAAACTCAGGTCAAATGTGTTTACAAGAGCAAACACATCAGCCGCCTGTGGTTTCTCCGGGTAAATGTTCAGGTCTCCCATGACGATGAGAGGAGTGCCATCTTCAGGGAAGTAGGACAGCAACATGTCTAGTTCATTGCAGAAGTTCCCGAGCTGGCCCGGTGGTCGATATATCACAATCACCATGACTCCAATCGGTGCTGTGATCCTAACGGCATGATATTCCAGAGAAGACAGATTGCTGATTGGTGCTGTCGAGGAAAACTTCCAGGTGTCATTGACGAGAAGTCCAGTCCCACCCCCCCCTGGCCTGATGAGCGAGGAGTGTGAGAGAATGAAAAATTGGTGGAGAGTGCAGCTGGGGTGGCTGTGTTCTGTGTCGTGATCCAGGTTTCTGTAAGTGCAAGCAGGTGAACAGCTGAGTGTGTAGCAAAAGCTGGAATGAAGTCGGCCTTGTTCACTGCAGACTGGCAGTTCCACAGGGCAAGAGAAAAAGAGGCTGGTGTCAAAGTGGTCTGGGTGAGAGTGCGCAGGTGAGAAACATGTCGTGAAAGAAACTCAGCTACCTCTGAAACCAACAAACAAATTTCAAACAGTACTTACTAGACATTTTCAACATCTCTCTCAGTCAGGCTGTTGTACCCACATGCTTCAAAGCCACCACCATCATTCCAGTCCAGAAGAAGCCGTCTCCATCCTGCTTCAATGACTACCGTCCAGTTGCAATTACTCCGATTATCATGAAGTGCTTTGAACGGCTAGTCATGCACCACATCAAGTCTTCCCTCCCCCCCTCCCTGGACCTCTTCCAGTTTGCATATCGGTCCAACCGCTCGACCGACGATGCTGTTGCAACTGCTGTCCAGTCAGCACTCACACATCTAGATAAAAAGGACTCATACGTCAGAATGCTGTTGATAGACTTCAGTTCAGCATTCAACACTATAATCCCTCAACAGCTCATTCACAAACTCGTCCTGCTGGGGCTCAACACTTCGCTGTGCAATTGGATGTTGAACTTTCTAACTGGAAGACCTCAGGCAGTACGGGTCGGCAGTAACACATCCAGCAGCATCACACTGAACACTGGGGCCCCCCCAAGGATGTGTGCCCCCTTCGCTTCACCCTGCTGACCCATGACTGCACACCATCACACAACTCCAACCTCTTCATTAAGTTTGCGGATGACACGACTGTGGTGGGTCTCATTAGCAACGACGATGAGACAAACTACAGGAGCGAGGTGAGATGCCTGGCCGGGTGGTTCAGTGACAACAATCTCTCTCTGAACGTGGAAAGATGAAAGAGATTGTTGTTGACTTCAGGAGAGCGCTCACCCAGCACACTCCTCTAACCATCAACGGTGCTAATGTGGAGTGGGTGAGCAGCATCAAGTTCCTGGGTGTGCACATCACAGAGGACCTCTCCTGGACCGACAACACTGCAGCACTAGCCAAAAAATCAGAGCAGCGTCTCTACTTCCTCCGCAAACTGAGAAGAGCCAGAGCCCCGCCCCCCATCATGTACACCTTCTACAGAGGCACCATCGAGAGCATTCTAATGAGCTGCATCACTGTGTGGTATGGGGCCTGCAATGCCTCCTGCCAGAAGACTCTACAACACATAGTGAGAGCAGCTGAGAAGATCATTGGTGTCTCTCTCCCCTCCCTCCAGGACATTTATGGAACCCGTCTCACCCGCAAAGCCCTCTGCATTGCGGGTGATCCCACTCACCCATCACACAGCTTCTTTAACCTGCTGCCATCAGGGAGGAGACTGCGGAGCCTACAGGCCAGGACCAGCAGGTTGAAGGACATCAGGCTGTCAGGAAGCTGAACTCGCTCCCGAACTTGCCCCCCTTCCCTCTTCAGCCTCAGTACTGTACTGTACAGGCACAGAACTATAACCCCCTACTACCTCACATGTAAACTTAATTCAAAGAACTGCTCTTGAGCCCTCTGCGCTCTGCCACTTTTGCCAGTCTGAATAAGCCATTTTTTTTGCACTAATTCTGTTACCTGCACTGATGTACACTTTACTGGTTTGCACTCCATCTGCCATGTGCCTTGCGCTGCTTTTACTTTTAGTTTATTGTACTTTGTATTTTACTTTTATTAGTATACTCACCAATGCACCAATGTATAGTTGAATTGTATAGTGTATTTCATATTTTTATATTTATGTGATCTAGATCTTAGCTCCACTGTTAGAACTACCTGTAAGCACCATGGATCAGAGAGAAATGCAATTTAAGTTCCCTGTATGTATGTACTGTACATGTGGAAGAACTGACAATAAAGCTTGACTTGAACAACAAGAAAAGCAACAACAAAACAACAAAAAAGCAACAACAAAGCATTGTACAGGTTGGTAGGACAAAAAATTAATGGCATACAGTGGTGACAAATAAATGTATAGAAAAGCTAGTTCAGGTTGAGTGAGCAGTTTTAACTATAAGCTTTATCAAAAAGGAAGGTTTTAAGCCTAGTCTTAAAAGTAGAGAGGGTGTCTGCTCCCCGAATTTGGATTGGAAGCTGGTTCCACAGGAGAGGAGCTTGATAGCGAAAGGCTCTGCCTCCCATTCTACTTTTGCAAACTCTGGGAACCACAAGTAGGCCTGTATTCTGGGATCGAAGTGGTCTAATCAGCCGATACAGAACTATGAGATCTTTTAAATATGATGGAGCTTGACCATTAAGAGCTTTGTATGTAAGGAGGAGGGCAACAAGCTTGGGACCAGCAGAACTGTTGGCCAGTTTGATAACAGCAACAGGTGAGATTTCAGCCGACCCGGGGTCAGGCCGATGACAGGGTTGACGTCGGCCGACCCAAAGAAAGGGACAGGATCAGAACCAGAACAGGCGTTGGCCGACCAGGAGACAGGAACAGGACCATGAGTTGACCTTAGGGATTGTCTGAGGCGCACGAATGTAGGGTAACTGAGACTGAGTAAACAAATGAACAGGTTTATTTAAGCAAAAAGAGGATATGAAAATAAAACACGGGAGGTAAAAAAACATCGAAAAACAATATGAAACATGAATTACAAAACCAAAATTAACACCAGGATAAATGACTAAGGAAACAAAAATATAATCAGAAGCAGACCAAACCTCAGATCACGCATGTTACCGCCGTTACATTAAAATGCTAACAGGCAGATAACAGGTGATTCTACTCCTAGTAATTATGCCTGGAGGACTGAGAACAGAGTCAAACCCCAAAATCAAGCCAATGAAGGACCGGCATAATTATATAGTGGAAAGTGTGGCGTGGTCAAAATCAGGAGAGGACTACGACTGTCTTTTAAGATGCTTTATTCTATGATAACAAAATTAATACTATAATCTAATTAATACAAGGTACAAATGCAAAATGTACGGAGCTCCGGGTCAGAGTTCTCTTCCCTAATAACAACAGAGAGTGTCAGGGCAGAAGTCTGACTAGCTATCTCTCACTTCACCCAATCTTATATAGAGAGTCTGTTTTGATCATTTTACAGCTTCCTGCCAGGAGTGTCTCTTTTCGGGTTGTCTTCCTTATCAGGAGAAACATAGAAGAAGAGTTGTTTCTGTTCTTCCGCAGCTCCCTGGTAGCCACCTGCAAGACAACTCCCATGCATTCCTCACCTTATCTTTCACACTCCCCATCCACTATGCTTGGTTTTATTATTATTCATTCAATATTCTACTCCTGTTACATTCTACACACTTCTCTATGCTATAATAACACATGTAAAACTTAAAACATATAGAAACATATAAAACGTTACATATAAAACTACATTATTAATATAAGTAAAACCAAAATATAAGGCATATTCAAATAATATTTCCCACAAAAGATAGCATGCAACATTGTTTTTACTCAAACAGAAGACATTAATGTCCTTTTACTGTGTGTAATTCACTGGGAATTTACCAAGTCTTGAACTTCAGTCTCTGTACATTGAATCTATACATATCCAGTGCCTAAATGCACTCCCCTCCAAAACTATTAGAACAGTGTGGCCAATTCCTTTATTTTTGCTTTAAACTGATAACATTTGGGTTTGACATTAAAGGAATATGAGACCAGAGATAAACTTTTCAGCTTTTATTTCAAAATTGGGTGGTTTAAACAAAAGGTTGCATCTTCTAAGTTGTGTATCCGATCCAGACGTAAACACCTGGAAATAAAAGCGGAAATGTTGATCTCTAATAATTTTACTAACCTCTTCAGGTGTCGGCATGGCTTCTGTTTATATTGTCAGTAGGGGATGATTAGGCCAGACTCTTTAAAAATCCTCCAAACATACACAAGGTACAAAAAGTAAGTTTAGCATTAATGTCACTAATGACATGTTTATGTTCATGTTCATGGGAAAACAGCAAATACACCCTTTAAATTATACTGTCAGCTGGTATTTTTCCTTCTGTGATATTTAGTATATCCACTAGACTAGTACATCCACTAGACGTCACCATGTATGGATGACAAATCTACTGGTTGATAGCAGGAGCCCTAGTGAACCCTAACTGCTAACAGTTAATAGCATGATAATAATTAAAGTGGCTGTAGTGGACTAAAGAGGCAGCCATTTCTCTTTGCCTTTTGTGACATTTGTAAACCTTTAACCTATGTAGGATCTGAAAGGACAGAATCTATTGTATGGCAAGTGAAACATCTTATTTAAATAATTTCACAGTTGCTGCAGCAATGATGGTTACTGCACAGAAAGGGGTGTGAAAAATAAAAATAAACACAAATCTTCTTATGATAGTCTTCTGCATAAGCAGTCGGGGTTTTTTGGCAATTTCAAGAAGATTAAAGTTGTGTAACTTTATGATACACCGTGCTGGTACTTTGAATTTATGTTGTAATGAATTGGACCATAGAACTCCTTATGATTAAACCAGGACATGCTCTTGTGCTCTTTAATAGGAAACTGAAAGTGATTGACCATAGCAATCTTAATTTTTTAAATATCTATTATTACCTTAAAAACTCCAGATCTAAATGCCAGGCACAGTTTAGAAGTAAAAACTTTAAAACAGATTTTTTTTGTTTCATTTGCCCTTTTCAATTGATCCAGTGCTTTATCATTAACTCATTTTTTTTGTTTTTACTTCAACCTGCAGTAATACCTTCACCATGTCATCATTAGGCAGTGAAAAAGACTCATTTAGAGCACCGTCAGTTCAAAAGCTCCTGGTTCAAGACTAAGGCAGTAATGAAAGTCCTGGAGATAAAATATGGAGATGAAGTTGTTTAGCTGTTCGTCTATTTCTTCTTCTCTTCCTGTTTCCTATGTTTCCCTTCCTGAACCTATTCATCTCCTTTGTCCATCTGGAAACCTGTTTATGAATATAATTAGATTGTCCTCAATTTGTCCCAACTTTCAGCCATGTTCTTTCCCTCTGTGTCCATTCATTATCACCTATTTCTAATTATTTTTCTTTATTCTGGCAATGGCAGTTAGGTTTATCACTCGGATTTCTTTACCTTTTTCCATTTTATCTTTTTATCCTTCAGTATATCCTCTGATAATCAGAGCCCTTGACAACAGCTAATTTTTTAAAGGACATGTAGGAAAAATCTAATCTCAGCTTAAAATTGTCTGAAAACTTCTTGATGTTAATTAAAATTTTGGATTTTTTCACACAGCAGAACTGTGGCAACTACAGATAATTAAAGCTGAAGAGCCAAACAATGAAGTTGTGGGAACACAACTGTGGGAAATAAAAATTGCATAATAGTATATTTTAACTTAAATCAATTTATATTTTTACCTACACAGTTACTGTAGTAGAGGAATGTAACTTAATCGTACCCAAACATCTGAATAACTACTTTATTATCTCAACTGACAAGTTAGCTGTGTTCCCACAACTTCATTGTTTGGCTCTTCAGCTTTAATTATCTGTAGTTGCCACAGCTCTGCTGTGTGAAAAAATCCAAAATTTTAATTAACATCAAGAAGTTTTCAGACAATTTTAAGCTGAGATTAAAGTTAAAATATACTATTATGCAATTTTTATTTCTATGGATAGTGAAATTATGTAAGCTAAACCTAGAAAACCCTGATTTCCAACTCGATCAGTGTCCAAGACAGAATTCTATGTTATTCTATGTACAGGAGCACACCTTTAAGAATAAAGTAGTATTCCATAGTAACCATTGTCTGCAAACAGTGAAAGTATTAAAGTGGTTTAATAAAAGTAAAGATCTCAAAGGCACAAATTGTAAGGTAATAGTTTTAGCGTCGGACCCAATAAGGCGCTTCACACAACTAATCCATTTAAAATAAGGCTTATTATAAAATATAATAGTTGGCAAAAAAGGATGGAGATGTAGTAAGTCCTCCGACTCGCTAGATGGTGCTGAACTCCAGTCTATTAGAGACGACACAAAGATGAGTATCTTGACAGTGACTTGTGGGATATAGTGTCTGAACATGAAAACAAAAATTACTGGAGTCCGTGGGAAGATGAGAGGCATCTAGAGTGGAGCGAAGTGTTGTCCTGGTAGAGTAGACGACTCTTGAGATGTGCCGGGGTTGAGTAACTTGAAGATAGGGTAGGGGAATGGTGGGAGGAGGAGACACTAAGGAAGATGTAGTGGTCTGGATCCGTCACAGAGGCAGGCCTGGTAGTGAGCGTATGGAACGTAGCCATGGTGAATCTCCAATCCCTGATAGTGAAGAGAACTCTGAAATCCCATTAGTGACTCAGTGCCGGAGTGCAACAGTCTCATAGTTCTGGATTCCATAAATCTCTTAAATGACACAAACATGGTTCTTAACATGAGAATTCTTACAGTAGATATTTACTTGACGAAGTCTTTAATACTTGATAATGTCTTGGTCCACAAAAGGTCTTCTTCTTCTTTTCCTTTCTGCTGTTCCCTTTCAGGGGTCGCCACAGTAAATCATGTGCCTCCATCTAACCCTGTCCTCTCCATCCTCTTCACTCACACCACCTAACTTCATGTCCTCCCTCACTACATCCATAAATCTCCTCTTTGGTCTTCCTCTAGACCTCCTGCCTGGCAGCTCCAACCTCAGCATCCTTCTACCGATATAATCAAAATTTCTTCTCTGAACATGTCCAAACCACCTCTCTCCAAAACAGCTAACATGAGCTGTCCCTCTGATGTCCTCATTCCTGATCCTGTCCATCCTCGTCACTCCCAAAGAGAACCTCAACATCTTAAGCTCTGCTACCTCCAGCTCTGCTCAGAGCAGACCTCCACCTCTCTAGATTTTCCTCCACCTGCTCCCTGCTCTCACTACAAATCACAATGTCATCTGCAAACATCATAGTCCATGGAGATTCTTGTCTAACCTCATCTGTCAGCCTGTCCATCACCAGAGCAAACAAGAAGGGGCTCAGAGCTGATCCTTGA
This sequence comes from Channa argus, assembly GCF_033026475.1. NCBI lineage: Eukaryota > Metazoa > Chordata > Actinopteri > Anabantiformes > Channidae > Channa > Channa argus. Next base: position 1,535,960 of record NC_090209.1, read on the forward strand.
TCCTCTGCCACTCCAGACTTCCTCATACAATACCACAGCTCCTCTCTCGGCACCCTGTCATACGCTTTCTCTAAATCTACGAAGACACAATGCAACTCCCTATGACCTTCTCTGTACTTCTCTATCAGCATCCTCAAAGCAAATACTGCATCTGTTGGACTCTTTCTAGGCATGAAACCATATTGCTGCTCACAAATGTTCACCTCTGCCCTTAGCCGAGCTTCCACTACTCTTTCCCACAACTTCATTGTTTGGCTCTTCAGCTTTAATTATCTGTAGTTGCCACAGCTCTGCACATCTCCCTTGTTCTTAAAAATTGGCACCAGTACACTTCTCCTCCAGTCCTCAGCATCCTCTCACTCTCCAAGATCTTGTTAAACAAACTAGTCAGAAACTCTCTTCTGGAAGAAAGTGTTCACTACAGCCATTTCCATCCTCTTTGCAAAGTCTACCACCATCTGTCCTTCTGCGTTCCTGTCCTGAAGACCAAACCTGCCCATCACAGTCTCATCACCTCTGTTCCCTTCACCTACATGCCCATTGAAATCTGCACCAATGACCACTCTCTCACCTCTGGGGATGCTCTGCATCACTTCATCTAACTCACTCCAGAATTTCTATTTCTCTTCTAACTCACATCCTACCTGTGTGTATAACCACTCACAACATTGAACATCACCCTTTCAATTTCCAGCTTCAGACTCATCAACCTGTCTGATACTCGAATCACCTCTAGTACATTCCTCACCAACTTCAGGTGACGTTTAGTCTGGATTAATTGTTCCCCCCTTGGTGCATGCTATGCCCTTGCTCTAGGGGAACATTGACATAACACTATGTGCTCCACCAATCTTTCCATTCCCAAGCAAAACCCAGACCAAGTGTTCCAGAACCAAATGGTAACAATTTATTTGCCTCGAATGTGAACAGTGCCCAAAACAACAAAAATTCTAGCACAAACCCTACCTTACCTAATCAAACCAACGAAATACACAAATAAATGACAGGATGTCTAACCTAAACTCCTAACCCAAAACCGGTATATATAAGTATTTACAATATATCTACACAACACGCAATTCACTGAGTCCATAACAGGATGCTGGGAGTGGCAGAGATGAAGAGGGAGGGCTTCTGACATCTGGAGTATATGAAGAAAGACACTCCATCTTGTCCAATCAGGTGGCGACAATAAATTCGAATGGACAAATCCGTGAACCCCACCTGTGGCTCATCCCTAAGACACACCTACAACCACACACATCGATACACACACCCACATACACATTCACACAAAACACATGAGGAGGAGGAGACAGAGAGACAACAAAACAATTCCCAGACAACAACACAAATAATGACCCAGGTCTTTACAGTGCAGTTTCTTAGCAAAGCCCTAAACACAGCAATTACACATTAGTGCCTACAAAAAAAAACTGCACCGAAACTCCTACTTGTTGTGGTCCAGGTTTGGTCCCAAATAAACTCTAGAGTGACTGACTTGAGGAACAGATGAGATGTCAAAACTGCATATTTTAGCTAAACTGCTAGTTGAAAGCTCATCTTCTTTACAAAGTCTTAATCGGTAATTGTGTGTTTTTTAAAGTGCATTTAACATCTGCTGCAACGTTTTGCTTGGTCTATTGCCTAGATAATCACCACGGTTAAGAAAAAATGCTAAGTGTGCAGTTGTTCCATGTTGCAGGGATCATTTTTAATAATAGATCCTTTAACCAAATGAGCGGATAACACTTCTCACATTATTTGTAGTGATGCCTTTTGGTTCACTTGGATTTTCTATATGTAAAATCAAACCAAGCAAAGTGTTACACAGTTCAACTACTGGTCTGAAAACCCCGAAAGATAAAGTGGCCTGTAAAAGCCTAAATAAGTAGCTTTATACCACAGACAAAACTGAGCTCCATTGTGTCAGTCTACCTATCTCAGTCTGCACTGATACACATACAGAGCAAAACAAGCTGTGGTGGTTCCTGCTTTTTGGGGCGTTAAGCCTTAAAGTGTGCCAGTCTGTTAGCTGACCTCAGGTGTGGTTACTCTCAGTCATTTGGTGAACACTTTTACTTACCCATGATGTGCCCACAGAAATCATTTTAAGTTTGATCTTATTTCACTTTGTGTTTTCTCTTTCTGTGAATTCCTACAAACGTCATTAGTGTTGAATGCATCTTAGTCATGCTCCAACTTTCAACTTACTCTCCCTTTTATCTGCTGCTCCACTCTCCTCTTTCTCAGTTGGTGATCGCTTGTAGTGTGTTTGTAAATTGGCACTCTGGGCACTTCAGTGCAGTCTGGTCATGAAGTGTGTGTTAATAAATTGGCTTTTGAGGTGCCTGAGTAGAAACTGGGCAAATTCAGACTGCTGGCGTGGTAAATTCAATGTATGGCCCACATTGGGTAAAAAACACACTGTTTACAAGAGTGAGTTTGCTCCACAGACTGGATCCTTTCTATTCATGATACTTTCATTGATTGTACAGTATATACATCCTTTATAGGGGTTTAGTGACAGTCAGTAAGAAGAAAACCCAGGAAGATCAATCAGAACCATAGACTGAAGTAGCAAAGATCAAAATAAGCAGCAATAAACACTGCAGCCTTACCACAAACATCAGGAACCTACCACTTGTTGAGTATAGCATGAGCTAAACAAAGACAAACCCATAAACATAAAAATTAACAAAATCATAAAATAACTTGCATCACATTACAATCTGCCTACATCACACAGAAAAAAATTGGTTTTTAAATGTTTCTTCGGAAGACCCCATGATTCTTCAAAAATCCAAAATTTGGTCTGTCATGTTGTACTGTGAATTTATATATTCCCTGTATAAGGCAGCTGATGTAACCATTTTTAATTAAAAGCTTTAGCTTGAGCTTGGACTGCCAATATGTTAATAGCTGTGCTGAGGGTGGAAATGCTTTTATTGTTTCTGTGTATGCTAAGTATGGTCAATAAACTATTTACATTAACGTTCTTGCACCCAGTCACACGTCGAAGTGTCCTTGAGCAAGACCATGAACCCCAACGTAGTTGCTCCCAGTGAGTGGCCAGCTGCATAGCAGCTTCCCCATCGGTGTGTGTGGGATTTTGAGTGTGAATGGGGGAATATAAGAAGCAGTGTAAAGTGCTTTGAGTGCCAATAGGTAGAAAAGCGCTATATAATTGCAGAACATTTACCATTTGCTAATGGGATTGATCTAAAACTGCATCACAGTACCAGTACAATTTTAACGAAATTACTGTAATAAAATTATTTTTTATTTGTTTTCAGATCCACCATCTGGCTTAAATATGTGGGTTTGCATTACTCATCTGTATGACTAATAAAAGAATCATCTATCAGAAAGCAAGATCTGCTATTCACTACTATAAATAATATTGTAACTACTATAACTACTATAATAATATAGTTTGATGTTTTCCAGCAATAAAAATGTTTTAATTGTTCATCATCATGTCCATGATTCCATTTAATTAGGCGGAAAATCCCCGTGTGTAGGGTACTAATTTAGTTAGAGTTACATTGCTGCAATTGCACAGCCTTAAGAGCGTACATATGATGAATGCTGGGTCTTGTTTGTTTTCTGAGAATCTACTGCACCTACTGGTAACTTGTTTGCCATGTAGCAATAAAAAATATACTAAAAACCTGGATTATTCTGGTTAGTCACATTGTACTGCTATTATTTTGAACAATACTGTACATTTAGTCATTGGGCATTTAAAGGTGTCCAAAATCCACTGTCAAGTGAAGTTAGTTATTTGCAACATTATAGTGTACACTGATGCAATCCTATACAGCAGCTCTGCCATGAATTCTACTTTCACAAGGTTATCATTTCTCAGTATGTAGATTGAAACTATCAGAATGGTGATAATTCTACCCTCTGTTTATTATTGAGGTCAAAGTGGGTAGTGGAGTCATGCTGGAGTGCAGAGGTGGTTCTAAAGTTTTGGCCCCCTCATTCATTTTAAATATGGCCACAATATTTAAAGCTTTAGAACCACCTATTTTATAAATGCACACCAGTATGACTGCACTGTCGCACCACTGTGCTGTCGCAGTGTTAAGGCCTGATAAGAATAATATTACTAATAGGACAAGACATAGATACACCTATGAGATACCATGGAGTTACCTACTAGATTGAAAAAAGCTGCTGATTGTAGCTTAAACCCACTCTGCTACTGTTTTAGGGCAATCCGGTATAAAAACCTGTGCCAAATAAACCCTGGAACCTCATGAAATGCTCCACAAATCAATCAAATCAAATTAATATAATTAATTCAATGCATTTTCTGAATCCGGACATAACATAAAATACTTACAATACACATGTACACATTAAAGCAGATTAGTGTATCATGTGATTCCTGGATCAACCTTATTGTTCCTCTTACTCTGTCTCCCTTTGTTCAGGGTGGCCACTCTCTCTCTGCTGTTGCCGCACACCAGACTGGTGCTGTGGAGGGATGCACAGCTGCCTGCACGTGAGGCTGATTACTGTGGACCTTTTTAACCCTGCCTAAGCGTGTGCTCAGCGGCTGGCCTACACTGTGGGGGCAACTAAATTAGGGTTCAGTTTCTTGCTCAAGGACACTTGAAGACATGTGTCATGTGACCGGAGGAGCCAGGGATAGAGGCAACAACTGTGGGACTGCTCTACCTCCTGCACCACAGTCACCCCTACATCTTAGGAATTACTTTGCCTGCTCCTGAGTTGGGGTCATCAGTTCTGTTTCCTGTCCGGGTCCCAACCATTCTCCCTGTCTGTTTTTACTCCCTTTTCACTGCACACTCTGGCTTGGCTGGCCTTGTTTTCGCAGTCTGTTTAGCTTACTGTGTTCATTAGCTTTACCCCTTGCACTCTGAGGCTCCTTTTGTAGTTTACTTATTTTGAATTAGTATCCTTCTCTGTGAGGCACTTTTAGTTTGACCAGCCAGCCTTTGTTTTTGTTTTTTTTACTCACCTGCCCCCTGGTCATCTTATTAAACTTAATTTTCTTCCTCACCTCTTACCTTGTGTGTGTGTGTGTGTGTGTGTGTGTGTGTGTTTGTGTGTGTGTGTGCGCTGATTCCGCTTTTGGGTCGAGGTCTGACTTTCCCGTAACACAACCATGATACAGATTGGCCTAAGACTTTACTAACAAAGGGTTAAATACTCCTTGAGTCAAAAACCTGGATGATGTTTATAGGATTGGTTTTAGGGTCATTTTGCTTTTATCACATCTCTTGCTCATTACTGCAGGTACAAGTAAAATGCACCATTGTGTGAAATGGGGCTTTAAGACATTTCCACTGTGCTATACAAATACATAAAGGCAGAAGAACAGAAAAATAGAACTACATCTACCAGGTCATTACTTTCTGTTTTTAGAAAATGATGTTTGTTTAAAAAAATATATATGATTATGATTGTTGAAATATGGCACAGTAAAACAGAACTCAAGGCTGTGGGTGGATGTTGAAAAACTCTATATACACTGATTTTCCTGCACGGGGTCACCATGGTCATTTTGACTGGTCTGTTGCCCATAGCTGCAATGCACTATTTCTTGTAAAACATGTCAACCATTAAGGTTGTGGTTGAATGAGTTATTGTTATTTTGCTGCTTGTGTAATTTGGTTATAATTGGGATGAACAAAAAAGAGCAAGATGAAAGGAAGGTGTAAAATGAGACCAGAGGGAGAGAAGGCGTCATAACCTGCAGATAACAGACTTCTAAGTGTTTTGATGTACACTCTGTACTGGTTCTCTAGTGAACAACTGTCTGCTCTATTACCTTTCAGCATGAACAGACTGTTAAAGAATGCTACTCAGTTCAAAGAGTTTTCCCAATCATGCTGGATTTGAACAGACTTACCTGGTAGGTTTGATCATAAGCCCTTTCAGGTAAATACTAGACTATAAAGAGCATAGTAATAATACATTTGTTGATTTTTTTTTTTTTTTTTTTTTTGGGTAGGCGAAGTTAATGATAATTAAATGACACCCCAATCTGAGGACATATGGAAAACCATTTAACACTTAAATTTTATGCATTTTCCTTATTAACAGTGACAGGATTTCATACTGTTCTCATTACTGAGTCATCAGAAAGCATCACTTTCTCCAGTCTCTTCTGCGTTACATGGTTATGCTTAGAATAACCCTTTGCATCAGCAATCAGTGTAATACAATGGAAACTCCAATGCTTCAATCTGACACCTAAAGCAATGACAATACATGTATTAAAGTTTCATAGGGAGATGGACAGGGCAGTACATGGCACAACAAGACACAGGACATCAGGGTTTGACTGTTGCAAGATGTTAGGCGCTTTAATGATGATCATAACACAGCGTGGCTATCAGGAAGGGATTTGTAGGACCCAGAAAGGAGCAGAACAGCAAATGAGTAGGAAGGCAATAATAGTTTATTTGAGGGTATGGAACAGATGGGAGAAACAGGGATGGTGGTTCAGAGTAGCGGTGTGTGGTGGAGTTGACTAGGGAACGGTAGGGTGATCTGGAGAAGGACACCAGACAGGGTAAGTTGCAGTAAAGGCACTGAATAGTTAGGAAAGTAATAGTAAGGACAAAAGATTGCTTACTAGTGAATGGGAGTTGTAATTGTGCTGTAGCATAACCAGAGTGAGTGGAGTAATGCCAGCAGGAACCCAATAGGACATACAACTAAACATGGCTGGGAAAAAACCGGAAGAAATCACAAGAGTAGCCAAAAACAAAGTATCAACTGAAATATGTTAAAATAACAAACAGAAAGTATGAACTAAAATGGTCCGGGGCAAAAATACAGAAACTCTATCTTGCGTAAAATTCTCTTCAAAAATAACAATCCTTAGCATTTTCAGTTCATATAGAAAGGTACA